>NC_063168.1:76543940-76857542 GCF_023159225.1 Perognathus longimembris pacificus | reverse complement strand
AGGGACAGCACCCAGATGCCAAGTTCAAGCCCCTGGACTGGCAAAAAAATAATAATAAACCCTTTATCCATGAGTGTGTCTGTTCTCTGAATTCACTAATTATTAATAAGTGGCACAAAAATGGGAGGAATCAGATCACTTGTGAGTTAGTACTGGGAGTGGAAAGTGGGAGGAGTCAGATCACTTGTGACCTGGTACTGGGTGTGGAAAACGGTGTGTCCACTAAGCAAAGCAGTACGGTGGTTTCTCAGGAGGCTAAACATGGCGTCGCTGCCTGACCCAGTCGTGCCAGTGCGTGAAGAGCAGGGACCCAGATCTTTGAATGCTCGTGCTAACAGCAACAACAGTAGCCAAAAAGTAGGAGCAATTCAACTTTCCACCAGCAGAGTCACGGTGGTGTTTGTTTCTTTCAATGTGAGCCTTTACGCGCAGTGGAGTATTACTTGGTGTTAAGAAGGAAGTGTATTCTGGCACGTGGCTCACCACGAATGACTGACGGGATGATGCAACTATCGCATGCCTCTCCTCACGTGAGGCTCTTGGGTGCTCAAGTTTATGTGCAGGGGGAGGAACGGGGCCGGGGAGGAGTCGGTGCCCACTATGTGGAGAATTTGTCTTGTTCCTGGCGAGATGGGGGAGTCAGTGCTTAGTGGCCACCGGGCCAGTGGAGGGGTAAGATCCATGTTGGGAATGTCTCCTGGAAATCATTCCTGAGCCGTGTAAACGTACTGGATGCCACGGAGCCGCGCTCTTCGAGATAGTTACAAAGATCTGACTTACTAAAGATGAAGGGGAAACTAGGTCAATGGAGCGTCTGGAGATGACGTGGCACTTCCTGATGGAAATAACAGCCCGGGCTCGGCCCGGACTCGGAGCGGACTCCATGCTGCAGAAGAGCAAGGAGGCCAGCCACCAGCGGCGAAAAGCAAGAGCTGTAGGAAACGGGAGGGCAGCAGCCCAGAGAAAGTCCCTGAAAGAAGATGGCCACACTGGCTACCTTTGATTTACAAAGCTGACCCACAGATGATGGCCAAACTTGCTACCTTTGATTTACAAAGCTGACCCACAGATGCCAAGTGCCCATTGAGTCGCTGAGCAGTGCAAATACAGGAACCAGCCACCAGGTAGAACAATCAGATTCCTGAAAACCAAGGCGTGAGTGTCTTTAAGTGTAGGAAAAGCCAAGTTCCCTACACAGGACCAGCAATAAAAAGACACCAGACTTCTCAGAAATCAAGAAAGCAAAAATATTTGGACAGCGCCTGAAAATATTCTGATTCAAAGTTTCAAAGCGAGTTAGCAGATTCACACCGAAGCAAATTATGAAGGAGACATTTGATGAGGAAAGAAATGACATCAGTGGAAAACTGGACTGACAGATACAAAACATACAAGAATGAAATGAACAAGGTGACCAGGACCTGTAAGGGAGAGGAAGCGGTTGGTCTTCACTAAAGAAGGTAAAAAGACAGATGAGCTCCATGGAACAATCTTCTGTGCTCTGTAATAGGAAGGCAACGCACTGCAAAGATATTGCCTCTTTGCAGATTAATTTACAAATGTAAATATCTTTAGTAAAAAATTGTGACTGGATAAAACATTCAAATGTTTCTCAATTTTATTAGACGATAAATAAATGAAAACATAATCAGGACATTTTTCCTAACCATTATGAAAATGCCTAAAGATAGAATAATTAAAAGGCATTTTCCTAGCACTAGAATAGGTGGTCTGATAATGGGAAAGAAGTGAAAGTGTGAGAACAGACCTAATTTATGAAACAATTTAGTAGTGGCGCGACGGTCCTAACCTTAAAATTCAGTAGGGTAAGGTGGCTTGGTACACTGAAGATAATGAGCAAGCACATTTAAAAGCAATTATCGCAAAAACTTCCAGAAGCCAATTATGCAACACAAATCAAAATCCTTAAGATTGGAAAATTTCAAGAATTCAATGTTCCCGCATGAGAAAGCCATGAAACTCATGTCCATAATTGCAAAAGGAGAGGAACTTTAAAAAGAAAACAACTTAATTTCCTACAGGAGGTAGTTGCCTGAATGATTGTACTCAAATCCAATAGAACGTGGCGTAGTCTCTGTCAATAGGTTGTGAAAGCCTTTAAGGTGTTTGTGATACGGGAGTTGAGGAAGCCGTCTGCAGCAAGCCTGAGCGGGGCCGGAAGAGCCCACGGCAGGAGGCGGTGCAGGTGCCCGAGACGTTGGTCCAGCAGAGACGCCCCAGGAAGAAGGAGGCGGGACTCGGTGGGTGCCCCCTGCGCATAGGAAGTGCTGCCCGCCTGGACCAGGCCCCGCGTGACACCGAGGTAGCCGTGACTCCAAGTCTGCTACCCACGTGGCTCGCAGAGTGCACGGCTGTTGGGAAGCCACCGGTCCCCAAGTGCGGAGCCAATCGGGCCCCTGGGTGAAGGAACGCGTGCTGTCCATGCAGACCGAGACCCAAGGCCTCGGACGCTGCCTTCCTGGCTCTGGCGCGCCCCCCACCTCTCCCAGAGTTCGGGGCGCAGGGCACTGTCTGCCAACTTGATACGGCATCGTCTCTTAGGTGGTTTCTTTGTGGGAGGAGGGGGGCAGTGAAGGACGCCGAGTCCTAAGCAGCTGGGCATCAGGCACCCCCTACGGATTCCGACACGGCCTTGACCAGAGAGCACACGGCCTCCCGGAACCCTGGAGCTACTGCGCCCTCGAGGCTGACTCCTTTGAAGATAAACTAGGATGGCAGATGGTCGTCTAGTAGGGAGGGACACGGTGGGTCCAAAGCTCTGCCCCTGGGGACGGGCCGTGCTCAGCCAACTGTTGAGCACGCCCTTGCCTCTGTGAAGGTCGTGAAATAGAAATAGAGCTGAGCACAAGGCACAGGAAGCACGCACCTTGTCAGCTCCACTTCTGCACGGCGTGTGTGTGCTTTGTTTCCATGGAAATTGTACATTGAAGTAGAAGTGTTGGGGAGTCATTATGCTCAGGAATTGAAGCACGTAGGAGCTGGGAACAGAAGTAGCAAACCAAGATCACTCTAAACAATCAGATGAACAGCGGATGCTGGGCTTCAATGGCCATCCTCATTAGCTGGTGTGAATGTCAGCCCTACCAATCTCAGTGAGCCGATACAAGGAGCCACAGATTCATATAACTATGTCCACATGTACATGCTTCCAAGAAGATCACTACTGGGGAAAAAAACACAAATGACGTTCGGTAATCAAACATGTCCTCAAATTATACCTACTCACTGAACCGACAGTGGTTCCGGGCACCCGTGACCTCATCGTGCCTGGGTCTGGCTGTTGTACACATGGCTACTGCTCAACAAAAAGTAGGTCTAAGCGCCTGCTCGTGCCCTCCAATACTAAAGTTAACTCACGTAAAAAGCAATCTTGTCTAGCATTCACTGAATACATGCCACTAATCGACAAACGTGAGTTTTTTACTTTACTATTTAAATGAGGTGCATTGTGTACCCCTCTTAGCTTGAGAGGATTGCCGTACATGGTAAAATCAAGCTGTCACCTTGCTCTTAGGGCATCATTGGTTTGGGGGGAGGCACATTTGATTGGGGGGGGGCGGCAAATATCTTCATCTTTAAAATGGAAATAAGAGCAAAGTTCAGTGGGTTACCGTGAAAAAATTGTGGAGCATGTTGGCTAAAATCTCCATCATTGGTACCCGAGGTGATTTACAGCAGCTCATGAGAAATGATTGCTAAGTTGAGTTTTTTTTAAGTATGTGCTATCTGTACAAAGGGATTCACTGTGACGTCTCCGTACACGCATTTAATGTACTTCGGTGGTATTCACGGCTTCACCCCACCTTTAGGTCTTCTCCTTTTTTTTTTTTTTTTTTTTGGCCAGTCCTGGGCCTTGGACTCCGGGCCTGAGCACTGTCCCTGGCTTCTTCCCGCTCAAGGCTAGCACTCTGCCACTTGAGCCACAGCGCTGCTTCTGGCCGTTTTCTGTATATGTGGTGCTGGGGAATCGAACCTAGGGCCTCGTGTATCCGAGGCAGGCACTCTTGCCACTAGGCTATATCCCCAGCCCAGGTCTTCTCCTTTTGACAAGCCATCCCCCGGTGCTCCCCCTTTCGTATTTGTGTCATTAGTGTTTTAGGTCCACAGTTCACCTATGAGAGAAATATGCAGCATTTGTCTTTTTAAATCTGGTTTGTTTCATTAACATAGTCACCCATCTCCACTTACATCCTTTTTTTTTTCCCCCCGAAAATGACCTGGTTTCCTTCTTCTCCATGGCTGAGTACTACTTCTTTGTATGTATCTGCCTACCTGTATCTAATCTCCATCTATGGCAGCCTTACCCTCAATAAGCATAACCAGTGAGGTGAAGGAACTCTACCCCTCTACACTACAGAAGTTGAAGAGAACCCTAGAAGGCAGAGACTCCCACGTTCATAGACTGGCAGAATGAATAATGGGAAATGGCCGTACCACTGAAAACAATCTGTTGATGTCAAGTAAGTCTTATCAAAATTTCTGTGTTTCTCTCCACAGAAACAGGAAAGTCACCTCTCAAGTGCATATGCAAGCATGATTTTAAGTTTTCAAGAATTTAATTATAATAAAGAACATCCTATATTTAATATTATTTGTATCCAATGTCCTATCTCTTCAGCTATATCATGACATGCACACAAGCGTGACTGTATTAATGTTCCGTTACACAATCGCTGGCACGTGTGTGTCCAGTGTGGCCCACGGGAGAAGGAGGTGTGTCACCTGGCCTGGTGTCAGGTCTCTCGTCTTGGGATGGCGGCAAAGGAGTTCAAGCAGTCACTGTCACAGGTAAGTCAGAAGTCAATGGAAGTCTTTACCACTCTGTGGAATCATCCTGCACGCCCTGGTATGAATTGTTGTAGTCATTACGTAGGTGGTTGGTTGGTGTGGACTGGCTTGATAGTTGACTAGGTGGTCTACTGAGTCGTTGATTTGTTGGCTGGTTGGGTGCCAGATCCATGGGTGCAGAGACGGCCAGTCAGTCCACTGGGTTTTGTTTGGGGCCTTAACATCTGGACTCAAGATATATCTGAAAGTCGGTGTCAGGTGTCTCTCTCACTCCTGCGAGGAATGAGAAGTAGTTAATGTCTCAAACCTGTATGACATAGATATGCTTTTATTCTTGTGTAGTAACAGTGTGGACAATTAGGATACAGCTTGATGAGTTCTTATAAAGTGAACTCGGCCATATTACCACAGTCTACTCAGTGATCGACGTGGAAACCACAAGACACATCTCGTTTGTCCTTGTCCGGCAAGTTCTGCTCACGGGAGGTGCCATTCGGATGCCCATCACACCCATTCCTGACGTGCTCTTCTGCGCCTGACTTCTTTTGTATAATCGCGTGACATGCACTAATGTTCTTCTGTAGAGTAATTGTTGGTTATTACTCCATTCTGTATAGTATTCTGTTCTATAAGTAGAACACAAAACTTCATACCCCATCTATACTTACTAGATAGACTCTTTCCAATTGGAGGCTATGAATAGCATCACTGTAAACATCTTGCACATAATATTTGGTGCACATGTTGGTTGTGCTATCGCTTTGTGAATAAACTGAGAGGTAAAACTCGCAGGATCAAAAGGTAAGTGTCCGTTTAGTTAACTCTAAGAGAAACTGCAAAACCATGTTCCAGAGGCACCTTCCTGGATTAAAATTCAGGATAACATTTCAGTGTTATGCCTAAGAAATCTTTTTGCTCTAATATCTTTATGCACACTTAGTACAGGCAACTTTAAAAGCTGCCTGTGTGTGTATGTGTGTATAATGTGTGAGGTGATGTGTGTGTATTTGTATAATGTGTGAGGTGATGTGTGTGTTTTTATATAATGTGTGAGGTGATGTGTGTGTGTTTGTATAATGTGTGAGGTGATGTGTGTGTGTTTGTATAATGTGTGAGGTGATGTCCAGTGTGTGTGGGTAATGTGTGTGATATATAATGTGTACCTATGTGTATTTGTATACTGTGTGAGGTGATGTGCGTATAATGTGTGAGACGATGTATGTGTGTTTGTATACTGTGTGAGGTGATGTGTGTGTTCATATAATGTGTGAGGTGATATATAATGTGTGCCTGTGTGTATTTGTATAATGTGTGAGGTGATGTATGTGTGTTTGTATAATGTGTGAGATGATGTATGTGTGTTTATATAATGTGTGAGGTGATGTTCAGTGTGTGTGTATATGTGTGAGGTGTTGTGCTGTGTGTGTGCATGTGTGTTTGTATAGTATATGAGGTGATGTTCTGTGTGTGTGTACATGTGTGTATAATGTGTGAGGTGATGTACTGTGTGTGTTCATGTGTGTCTGTATACTGTGTGAAGTGATATCCTGTGTGTGTGTGGATAATGTGTGAGGTGATGTACTGTGTGTGTTCATGTGTGTCTGTATAATGTGTGAAGTGATATCCTGTGTGTGTGTGGATGTGTGAGGTGATGTCCTGTGCGTGTGTTTGTATAATGTGTGAGGTGATATACTGTTTGTGTGTGGATAATGTGTGAGGTGATGTCCTGTGTGTGTTCATGTGTGTCTGTATAATGTGTGAAGTGATATACTGTGTGTGTGTGGATGTGTGAGGTGATGTCCTGTGCGTGTGTTTGTATAATGTGTGAGGTGATATACTGTATGTGTGTGGATAATGTGTGAGGTGATGTACTGTGTGTGTTCATGTATGTGGATAATGTGTGAGGTGATATCCTGTGTGTGTCTGTATAATGTGTGAGGTGATGTGTGTGCATTGTGTGTGAGGTAATGTGCGTGTGTGTCTATAATGTGTGAGGTAATCTCCGTGGTAGTCACTTGGATTTCCCTGATGAGTGATTTCCTGTTATTCCATTATTACCCTTCACACATAGCTCGATAGAACAGGCTGCCGGCTGACGTGCTTATGATTTCATTGCTGTGTTTGCCTTCAAGGTTATGCTGGCCTCGTAGAAGGCATTTGCAACTGTTCCCTCTTTTGATATCTTTATAGAAAATTGGCATCATTGGTTCTTTTAATACTTAAGAAATAACCAAATTTCTGAGTCTGGACACCTTTTGTATGGAAATATTCAGAGTGCAGGCCGAATTTTGTTCATCAGTGTACAACAATGCAGGCTTCTCATGATGTCAGTCTTGGTAAGTGGAACCCTAGAAGAAAGTTCTATTTGTTTGATGTTTATATTTATTGGTATAAGATTGTTCTTAATAATCTCTTACCTTTTTAATATCTGGAAAGAGAAGCCATCACAGACGGTCCTTTGAACCTTGGGACGTTTACGGTAAAGCTTCGTTAGCGACACCAGTTGTTGGCCGAGGTGAGTGAGGATGCTAAGGAGCACAGACGTTAGCAGCCATCGTCTCCCGGGCTAAGATGAGGCCCCTGACCGCCCCACTCTGCCTGGTCTGAGAGAAACACAGCCGCCAGACCGCTGTACCTCGGTAACGGCCTGGCCCCACCGTGATGGAACTCACTGGGAATCTGCTGCCTGGATCGTGCCAGGAGTCTTGCTGAGAAAGGGGCTGGGGTAAGGGTGGGGGCCGGTCTCTAAAGGCCGACTTCTGTGAAGCCACCTGGGGCAGGGCAGGAAGCCCACTGGCCAGGCCTTTAGCGGTGCATGCTGGGAGAGCTGCGCATCTGTGGGATTCTGGTGTAGAGACGCCCCATAGCCTTAGAAGCCAACCGAGCCAAGTGCAATAGAGAGCAGGGGAAAACCTCCTTTCTCCAGCGGTGTCGGTCTGCATCTGTCCAGTCACAAACCAAACCCTGGGCCAGGAAGCAGAGTGAAATACCTAGAAGGCCCACATCTTTGTTCACAGATCAAGAATGGAGCTTATATTTGGGGCCTGAGGTAATAAATGTATAACCCACATAGAGTCATAGGTAATAAATATATGAACCACATAGAATCATTAAATCATATAAAATAGCCTACAAATAATTATCCTTATTTGCACATACAATAGTCAATACTTGGTTTGACATAATATCTATCAGTTTACTTTGTGCTCTCTATTTTTTTCTGTATCATGTTCTTTTCCTCCATTTTACCTCCTTTTAAACTAAGCAATAATTTAGTTTTTTACCTGTGTTATTATCTTTATAAAGCAATTAGCTTTGCATCTGTGTTATAGCCTTTAGAAACATTATATTAACTCTTATGTAAGGGATTAGGATTATAAACTGAAGATTATAGCCTAGTAGAAATGAATGTGAGGACGATTCTTTAGCCAGAGGTATAAAAATTTTGGAAGAAAGAACTTATCTCTCAGTTACTATTATTAGGTATCTTCAATCCTCAACCCAGTAATAGTATTACTACCAGCACCTGTGATACGATTACTGCTATGATTACTGTCAACTTTTACTTTGGCCTGTATACATCTCATTTACCTTGTTTTTAATCTGTACTGGATTATTTTTGTTTTCTGTCTGAATTTCTCCCCATTTGCCTCCATATTTATTTTGGCAGATTTGTAGCGACCAAGTTCTCACCTGTGCATGTGATGGAGGAGCGATCTATACCTTCCGTATGAAGATGTTTTCTCTGGCAGAATTACAGGTTGAGGTTTTTCTTAAGCCCTTTATGAAACGTCCGGCTTCGTGTTTCCTGGTTCTATTGTCTCTGCTGCAATGTCAGCCTTGAGAACGTTCGCTCCGCCCCTGACGTGCACAGCTGTGGCTTCATCGCGGTCTGGGTGTGACGTGTTCCCAAAGCTCAGGGGTGAAGGCCAGGTCCCCAGCTAGGACGTACTCGGAGGTGACTGGGTGATGGGATCGAACTTCCATGGTGAACCCACCGATGAGTTCACCCGGGACGGCTGTCAGGAGGAGGGACCGGGGTGGGAAGCAGGTCCCCAAGGCCCTTTCCTGTCTCTCCCCACTTCCTGTCCACCGGGAGGTGAGCCCTGTCTCCACAACGGACTGTTTCACCAGGCGCCCAGCTAACACGGAGTCAGCCAAGCCCGGTGGACGCCTCTGAAACGGCGAGCCAGAGCCGGTCTCGCTCCCTCCACAGTGCTCGTCGCGAGCGTTTTGTCACAGCAACGCAGGCACGCGTATCCCCCTTACTCTGCCTTGGCTCTCCAGCGCGTCCTCTGGGTCGACGTTCTGTTGTGACCTGTCGACCTGGCCTTCCCCGTCCTCTGCCGCTGCTCGCATTTCGTGGCGCGACCGCGTCTGTGGCGGGCGTGATGCCTGCTTCTGGTGCGTTCTCCTCCTCCTCTCACCGCGATGCCTGCTTCTGGTGCGTTCTCCTCCTCCTCTCACCGCGATGCCTGCTTCTGGTGCGTTCTCCTCCTCCTCTCACCGCGATGCCTGCTTCTGGTGCGTTCTCCTCCTCCTCTCACCGCAATGCCTGCTTCTGGTGCGTTCTCCTCCTCCTCTCACCGCGATGCCTGCTTCTGGTGCGTTCTCCTCCTCATCTCACCGCGCCCTTCTCCCCTCTCTCCTCCTCTCTCCAGGACTCCAGTTGCACAGGCTTCCCGCATGGTCTCCCAAGTCTCAGCCCCTTCCCGGCTTCCCTTCTCTTGATCCCACCGGAGTGTTTCCACCCTCCCAGCCCGTCGGCTCATCTTCTCTCTTCCGTGTGGCTTTTACACTCAGTCTTCCCTACGCCCGATCGGCAGTGTCACTGTGAAGCTCTCTGCTTGCACTCAGGGAAGCATGTGTGCGTGGCCAGCTTCTCCGTCGTAGCCGCAAGCAGGAATCCCGAGTGATGGCAGACTGGGAAGGAGGAGGGGTGTCGCTGACAGCCAGGCTGGCTCACCCCCCCCAGGCGCCCCTCCCGCCGGGCCTCGGTAATCCCCCCCCTCACGCAGCCTGAGGCGTTCACGTGAAACTCACCCCACCTGCCCGCCCTGCTTCGTGATGGGTTCGGGGGGAGATTACGGAATCGTTTCGGCCAAACACTTCAAGCACACCGTGACACAGCAGTCGTCCGGATCCTGAGCTTTCTTTGTAACACCGCAGTCTTCTTGCCCCAATTCAGATCCACTTCATGTGCTGCGGTAAGTTGTGTCTTGCCCCTCTCTGCGAAGGAATATTGCCTGAGACTGGAAAAGAAGGTGATGAAAACTGCAAATATTTGGAAAGCAGCACGGTTTGAGCACTTGGAAGGCAAGTACCATGCGATGATTGTTTTTAAAGTGCCATGTGGAGGAAATGCAATCCCGCTTCTTCAGAGAAGAAGTGTTTGGCATTTCATCCCAATTTCCTGATGAATGGGAACTAATGAAATGTTTGTCTGGGACTCTGAAGAGGCAATTCCATTGGCTGTGTGTGGACAGATAACGTCAGTCGCTTTGATCTTGCAGACCAAAGCATCTTATATAATGATGAATTATACCAGGTTTCAAAATCCACTAAATGATGTTATCGGCAACACCACTGCCTCCTTACTATCTCCCATTTTTATTTTCCCTCAGTGAGAGAAAGCACAGTTTGTAAAGGCTTATAAATTCCAAGTCTTATCTTTCAAAACGCTTGTTCTTTCTTCCACATCTTAACATGCAAATAGACTGCCTCTCTTAAGCCCTTGATAAACAGCTGGAAGGAAAGTTCGTGGGTTTGATAAACCATCCTGAGAAGTCCAGCCAGTGAACAAAGACGTACATGAAACTGACTGTCGGCAGTGTCATTGCACACAGACCCTCGCTTGACAAACTCGGGCTGAGGGTGGCCTGGGAGAGACGCCGAGGAACTCACAGCAATAAAGAAGCAGAAACCTGGTAAAGAATTCAGAATGACAGATTCTCAAGAGAAATGTCCCCCCTGCCTCGCTCTGCCCCAGGCCCGGAGGCCTGCCGAGCAGCCGAGCCCTCCCAGCCTTCAGGCTCCTAGTTCCCAACTTGCACGGGTGCTGGTGCATGTCATGGATGTTCACAGCCGTGGTCTCCCGAAGGCTGCCTGCGTCTGTCTGTGTCAGGAGAAGAGGGCCCCTGCCCACGCTGTCTTCCGCCATGCTTTCTCCTCTCTCTGCCCACGGGCTGGGCTTCCACGCCAGCCTGGCCGCCAGGGAGGGCTTGTCCTTCCGGAATCCTGCCCGCGCTCATCTCCATTATGCCCACCAGACGCGGGGCGCTCCTCTCGCTCCGTTCCCTCTTGCCAGCACCTGCCAAGTATCCTGTCCCTAACATGAAGATCTGTCAGAAACTCCCCTTCTCGGCTTCCAACGCTTCCACTGGCGGCACGTGCGTGCTCAAGAGGCGTGACGTGATGACTCAGGACACCTGCATAGAAACGTGCCCCGACAGCCGCTCTCCATGGAGCGCGTCCACCCCCATGTCCACCCCCACGTCCACCCCCGCCCACCCAGGAGCCGGTTCACCCTTAGGCCGAAACTTAGGACCCTTAGACATCTGCCCACTGCCCCCACCTCAACGCAGGCACCGATCTGCTTTCTGCTCCCGCGAGTTGCCCCTCAGCTCGCCCGATGTGACGCGCTGTGCGTCCTTCCGAACGCCTTCTTTCCCTCCGCAGGCCCGTGCCTGCCGTTGGGGCGTCGGGGTGCCCTTCCCTCCCAAGGCAGAGAGCCGCGGCACCAGAGCGCCTCGTGTTTCTTATTCTTCATCTGCATTCACGCTCCGCGTTGCGACACGGAGGTCACCGCCACGCCTCGGCACCCCGGGATATTCCACGCTCGCGGGACCTCTGTTCCTGTCAGTGGCGGCTCTGAGTGTTGCCTTCCCTCCTGCGTCACTGGGGACATCACCCTGAGCTCTGACCTGACCTCCTTGGCACCCCAGGGTGAGCCAGTGACCCTTGCATGGAGGGATAAGCCACCATCCCTTCATGCGGGATCAGTATGAACACTAACATCTTGGCATCGCAAACGGCCAGGCACGGGGTGGAGAGGAAACGCAGCGCCCGTGGAAGGGATTCCGAGTCTGATGTCCCCTGAGAGGCTGCTTTCCAGAGTGAGCTCATCGGCACAATGGCTCATTAAAGACCAAGAAGCTTCCAGACACATTGCCAAGTGGCCAGGTCTGGCGTCGGGCCATGGCACGGCTCCGGGAGCCCCTGCTCCGGGTCACTGCCGGGCTCCGCCGTCCATGGAGGGAGTCCTCGGCATGGAGACTCAGGCCCGTGTCAGGCTCGGAGACGAGGGAGTGGAGTGCCCTTCCCCCCTGCCTCCCCGTGTCGCCGCTGGCCCTCAAAGCTCCAGCCTCACCTCTGTCCAGCCCTGCCCCCCTCCCAGCTGGCCGTCCACTCTGACGGCCCCTCAGCCCTGATTGCACGTGAGGTGGAGGGGTGCGAAGGTCTCCATGGCCCCCTCCCTCCTCCAGGGCCCAGTCCTGCCTCCCCTGGCAATGCAGGACACCTTCCCTTTCTTCCCCGGCACCTTCCGCTCCTCTCCTCTGAGGTGGGTGGAGGCACCCCACTCCCTGCCTGGCAGACCGGCTTCCTGGACGCACCCCTGCGTGTGGCCCGCTGGCCCCGAGCACCGTCTCCACTGGCTCCGGAAGCTCCAGGCAGCCAGGGTCTGGGCCATCTTCTGACCCACGAGAGCCACTCAGGCAAGCAGCAGGCAGCTGATACCCAGTTCAAAGGATGGGGGAGCCAGGAGAGTGCTCCCCACCCTCCTCACAGCTCAGCCACCCCTCTGGAGGCCCTGCTTCCGTGAGCTAGCTCAGCCCGCGCGGGGAAGAACAGCACATCCGCGCACACGTGCTTCCCTGTAGCTGGCTTCCTCTCTGCTCTCCCTAAGCCTTGCTCCAGAGCTCTGCAGGAGGGCGAGCCGGGCTTGCTGGGACCCCTCGGGGCTCAGCCAGCTGGAATCGGGGCCCTGGTCTTCACGGAGCCGGGCTTGCTGGGACCCCTCAGGGGTCAGCCAACTGGAATCGGGGCCCTGGTCTTCACGGAGCCGGGCTTGCTGGGACCCCTCGGGGGTCAGCCAGCTGGAATCGGGGCCCTGGTCTTCACGGAGCCGGGCTTCACCCCACGGTAGCCTGCTCTCCCCATTTGCAGGCACAGAGCAGCTAGCCTTCGCGCTGCAGCCGGAGGGCCACACAGCAGCTAGCCTCGGAGGAACCGGGGCTGCGAAATCCTCTGGGCGAGCCTGCTCGTCACGGTCACAGAACAGCAGAGGGACTGGACGGCGCCCCGCCCGCCTCCAAGCCAGACAGAGCTGGCAGGATCTTGGGGTTTTCGGAGTCCGTGCTCCCCAGTGCCTGCCCTGCCTTCTGTGGAGGTGAGCGCCGCATAGCAAGGCTGGCGGTTTTGAGGTAAGCAACCCAGCGACCTTGGGCGCGTTCGTGGCAGCGTGCCCGGCGGGTCAAATCTTCCCCGGATTCGGGAGAGACGAACACAAAGGCCCTGGGAAACGGCAGGAGCCTGTGGGCTGTGGCTCTGCCCCCGGGGAAGTGTCACCATCCCTGAAGTGACAGGGGCACACGTTGGGGGCCACAGGGCTGGCAGGAGCGCAGCGAGAGCACGGCTCCCTGTCAGCCCGTGACGGGCGTCCCCCCCCCCCCCCCCCCGCCGCCGGAGGTGGCCGCCACCCGCCGAGACCGCAGGTGCGCGGGCCACCGCCGTCCTTCCTCCCACCTTGGGGTCTGCGCGCGCCCCAGTGCCCCGCCGGCCGGCCGACAGGCGTAAATCTGAGGAAGTGCCGTGTGCAAGACCTGGGGGGACGGGAAGGGGCTCTGACGGGCCGGGCCTTCTCCCAGAAGAGGCAGGCCCCGGAGGCCAGCGGAGCTCGGGTGCCTTCAGCACCAGGCGCGGGGCGAGGGGCCCCACCCCACCTCTCGCACGGCAGAGGGTGGAGCTGCCGCCTCCCTCCTCAGGGCTGGCATGCTTTGAGGGATTCGAACCGAGCACCGAGCACCGCCTCCGAAGGCGCAGCTGCCTGCACGGGTCTCATCATCCCGGCCACGTGCCAAGCGGGACGCCGGCAGCGGGCTCGGGGCCTCCCCCAGGAGCCTTCTCCTCCTCGCCGCGTCGGTAGCCCCGGGAAGGCGGCTGTTCAATCCTCCGCCCTTCCTTTGTGTCGCGCGCGGCGGCTGCGGCGCGTCTCGGCGGGGAGCGGCCGTGTCAGCGCTGTGCTTTCTGGGGAGACCTGCTCTGCTCTAGGTATTACGCTCTCCGCAGAGGGAAACGCTGTGCCCTTCCGGAAGGGAGAGACAGACGCGAGCGCGCGCAACGGCAGAGAGCCCGGCCGCAAGGTCGTCGCCGTGACTCATTCCACGCCGGGCGAGCTGCGGCCCTGAGGTCGTCGGGGAGGTGACAGGAGTCCTGGGCTGTCCCGCCCCCCCCCCCCCGGGCCCCGGCTTTCCGCCGAGCTCTCTGGCGTGCGCTGAGCCGGAGCGGGGAAAGGTGATTTCTCCCCCGAGCACACGGAGCATGGTTTATGGCGGTTGCAAAGAGCAGCCTCCCTCCCCGAGACTCTAAATTACCGTGCTCGCCGGAACACGCGCGCATGAATAATGGATCCAGCCCAGATGCGGCAGCCCTCTGCGCTGTCTCCAGGCGCCGCAGCCTCTCTCGAGGGTGCTTGCGAGGTCACAGCCCGCTGGAGCTATTCTGGGCTGGGAGAGGGGGCGGCCGGTCGTCCGCAGGGGAGCCTCACGGGGATGCCAGCCTGGGGGGGGAGGGGGCGAGCCGGCCTGGGGGGGGGGAGGGGGCGAGCCGGCCTGGGGGGGGGGAGGGGGCGAGCCGGCCTGGGGGGGGGAGGGGGCGAGCCGGCCTGGGGAGGGGGGGAGGGGGCGAGCCGGCCTGGGGAGGGGGGGGAGGGGGTGAGCCGGCCTGGGGGGGGGAGGGGGCGAGCCGGCCTGGGGGGGGAGGGGGGCGAGCCCACGGAGGTCCAGCCGGCCACGGTGCCGGGCACGGCAGGCGCGGAGAGCGTCCGAGCCCGGCCAGTGCCCTTCGGAGCCCCGGGTCCCTGTCCCAGCCCAGCCTGGGCTCGGCGGCCCCGCACAGCCCACGTCGCCGTCACCCGTGTGCGTGGGTCCCGGTGGCCTCCAGGTCACTGTCACCGGCGCTCCTGCCCTGCAGACGCCTCCTCGGGTCAGTATGGGCAGTAAAAGCCAGGCTGTGCGTTCAGTGGACGTGGGGGGGGGGGCGGGGGGAGGCGGTCAACCCATGCTGAGCACAGTCGACATGTACTAAGCAACGAGCACCCCCCCCCCCCAGGTGCGGGCCCCTGGGAACCCGGGAGAGGGCAGCCTCGGGACTCTCGGGGGCCTCCTTCCAGCCCGATACGGAACGTGGAAGTAACAAGGCACCTGACCAAGGTCGGGCGAAGACGAGGGTGCTCACAGTCTCCTCTCTGCCCAGGGACCCGCCGCGCCGGCTTCCTTCCTCAACAACTCGTTCCCGAAAAGCCTGGGTCCGCTTCCCGTCCAGGGGAGCCCCCAGCGGAGCTCGCAGCCTGTCCCCACCGGCCTCAGCACCCCACGCCCCTTTCTCCCGTGCCGCAGACCCCACATCTTCAGCAGCGGGGAACAAGAACGTCCCCAGAGCAGCTCTGCTTCTCCTCCCGACTCCAGGGCAGGGGCCGGGCGGGGCCCTGGTCTCTCTCCAGCGCTGCTTCCCCCCACCCCCACCCCCACAGGCCTCCCCGACGTTTCCCGCCCCGTCTGCTTGTGCTCTGCCCACCCTCCACCCACCCCTCACCCGCCCTCTTCCTGTTCTGTTCCCCGGGAAAATGTGATCTAAGCTTGAGACTCCACGGACCATGGAGGCTTTCCTTCCCAATCCCCCCCTCCAGCTCCCCACTACGCAGCCCTGCCCAGGGTTGTTACTGGAGGTGAAACCCGTTCTCCTGAGCAGTCCTGAGACAGCCCCCCCCCAAGCCCCCCGCAGCTTCCTGCGTGTTCTCCATGCAGACAAAATGCCAGCTATGAAGGGCATCATCCCAGTACCCGTGGTTCTGCCTTTTCACCCCTTCCGCGTCCCCGGAGCCCTGAGCTCTGTGTACCTGACGCTGGCCTTGGTCCCGCCCGGCACGGATGGAGGAAGAACCGCACACCACAGGGCCAGGGAGGCCTCCCGGGGCTGGACAGGCGAGACTCGAGTCCCCCTGGACTCTCCGGGGAGACACAGGCCTCTGAGGCCAGAGAGGCCAGAGGAGATGGCGGGGTCCCTCCTCCGTCTTCAGGGCTCCATTTCCTAACCCGCCCAGCCCTCGCCCGCCTCGGCCTGGCGTCGTCTCCGGCAGGCTCCCCCAGGCCCCCCTCCCCCCAGGGCCTTCCGGCTCCCGGGCCTGGCGCCTCCCCTTCCGTGCCCCGCTCTGGCCGTGGCCCCCGCCATCTGCCCCCCTTCGCCCCACAGCGGCTCACCGCCCAGCCCTGACCCCAGGCCGCGGCTCAGGCACCTGGGGGGCAGGCGCCACCCCGCCCACGCCGCTCACATGGTGCCCCACGCACAGCCCCACGCCACACACACAGACGCTGCCCACGCGTGCCTAGCTCTCACGACGCGCGTACACAAATAGCTCACGCGCGTGCCGCTCTCAGCTCACACTGCTCGCACATCTGTGAGCAAACGCACACGTGCACGGCGGGTGTGCATGCACGCGTGTATCCCTTTCTGTTGAATGGCCGTTGTGAGGAACGTTCTGGAACCACAGAGGCTCTTCCCCCCGATGGCGGTTTCTGAGCTCCGCTCCACAGGCACCCTGAAGGGCCGGGCCGAGTGGGGAGACCGGAACTCACGACGCCCACCCCAGGGTCGGGGCTCTTTGGGACACTAACTCACCCCTCACGGGGCGGAGACGGGAGAAGGGACCGGGTCCTCCGCGGCCCCGTGGGCTTCCCGGCTCACAGCCCGCTCTCCCCCCTCATCCGTGTCCCCACCACGACGTCACCTGCCTCTCGGGGGGGAGGGACGGTCCCCAGAGCCTGCACGCCCCTTTCCCGCGTAAGCCACCCAGCCCAGCACTGTCCTCTGAAGGGAACACGGCCGCCGGCAGCTGGCGTCTGCATCTGTCCTTCGGAGGCCGGTGGGGCGACAGGCCACCCGGCAACGTGCCCAGACGACCCACAAAGGCGAACCCACGCCACCTCCCACCATCGGAAGCCCCCCTCCGGACAACCAGCCCCATCCGAAGCTGCCACCAAGCCTGCCACGTCCTTGAGCTCCGTCTACCAGGTGCCTCGCCGTCGCCCGGTAACCGGGCGTGGCACCGATGGAGCGGTCGCCCCGGCCCGCCCCGGCGAGCCAGCAGCTGGTGACACGGCTGGGCGTGGCCGCGGAGCCCCGAAGGGGTCGGTTGAGAAGCAAACGGCTCCGGCAGGAGTCTCAGCGCATCACACGGAAGATGGGGACCCCGATCCCGCCACCAGCATCCACAGGAACGATCACCCGGGCCCCAAGCGTCGAGAGGAGAGCGGGAGCTGGGACCGGAGCTCGGTCCGCCCGCCGCTGCCCGGGGCCTCCTGCTCTTCGGGCCCGGCCGCGGCTCTCCGCACCCAGGAGGAAGGTCGCAAGCTCAGGGTGATGAACGCAGCCAGGCCCCGCAGCGGGAGGCGCAGATGAGAAATGAGGTCGGGGGAGACAAGGGCGGCTGGGAGGTATTTCTTTTTATTTTGCCTGTTTAAAATAATGAGGCTTTTAAAAATTGCTCTAATTTTCTTGAAAAATAATAGAGTTTGAGGCGGTGTCAGTGGAGGGATTACTAGGGGCAATAAAGCATGTTTTGTAGACCGAGGCAGAGGAGTAAAACCCGGGCGTGAGGATCGGCGGGAATGACCGCACATCGGAGGTAATGAGCATATGGAATAAATGAGGAGACAAACCAAATGTAGCAAAAAATTAATTCCAGCCTCTGCCTTATTTTGGGGGAGGAAGGCATGTCGACAGATGGTGAAACATCAGGAGAGTGAGATGAAGATGAATTCTGAGAGGACAGGTGTGCAGGGCGGAGTGGCCTTTTCCGATTGTGAAATGCACTTCCCTCCTTAGCGTGTCACCGCTGGTGGGATCCCACGGCATTGTCCACAGGGGGTGCCCCCCACAACCTGCCCGGCATGGCCCCCCGCCCCCACTGCTGGGCTGAACTGCAATCCATCCCGAGAGATGCGTGGCTCCCGTTTCCCCCATGGCGAATGCTCTAGCCTTCACGACACGGCGGAACGCCACTTAGAAAGAACCCTGCAATCATAGGTGGCCACTCGTACAAAATCACGACGGAATCTGTGTGCGTGAAATTCTGGACATGATAAAGAGTTGATGGTAAAGAGTCGACCAGACAGAGGTGTAGTCTTTTATACATCAAAGGCATCGTAACACAGCTAAAAACGTTTGCTACCCTTGAAAGGTAGCAAAGATAGAAAGATGAGAAAAAAAATCTGACAAAGGAAATACAGAAGAAACATAACTAGGGAATGGAGTGGTGAATGGAAACTATAAATGACCAGTAATGATCAAGAAAACATTTAAATTCACGATAATTATAGTTCATATTCATTTACCATGAAGATGCATGTAAATAAGCATGTAGATAAAGAAATTCCGTTCTCTCACGTGATTGTATAATCCAGTACTGCAGCTCTGCATAGCCAGCGTTTATCGAAGGCCACATGTATGTATGTTCATGTATTTTATCATCGACACTGAGTTGAGAAATTTCCCCTCAACTAAAGGCACAACTATATACAGAGAGATACTGTACCATGGCTCCATAAAATGCCCACTAGTTGGGGACTGGTCAAACCCCCTTGCTCCTCCGGGGAGTATGTGCTAGCTCTGTGCTACATGCTGTGTGTCATTCTGTGTTCACTGGATACAGCGATGAAGAGCCCAGCTGGAACTGCCATTTTAGCTTAGGACTCAGACAAGGAACGACGAAATGCCTCGTAGCAGTGCATTCTGTGTAGACAATTTAGAAACGAAGATGCAGTGGGATGGGGAATGTCTAGTCACCTGAAATACAGAGCAGTCCCTAACACGACAGAAACTAGTTCATAAGTGATACGGTCATAGAATGTCTGGGATATTTGAGATTATTACAGAACCTTATATAGTTATCATACAATTTCACCCAAACACATAGATTAGTTGTTAGACTTTGTATATGAAATATTCATGTGTTGAGTTCTTGGTCTCCAGCTGGTGGTACTATTTCGGGAGAGTCTGGAATCTTGGGAGGTGGGGCCTCGCCGGAGGGGGTAGGTCACTGCCTCTGAACAGCGTACCTGTCCCCCCCGTCTCCACTTCCTGTCTGCCATCACCGGCACATCCTCCCCCCACCCCCAACAGGCCCGTCTAAGCCCCTGCGCCAAAGAGCAGTGGACGGGAGCCTCTGCCGCCGTCAGCCAAACCCTGTGCGTCTTTTAGGTTCTTCTTTGAGAATGTTGTCACTGTGACCCCCCAAAGGGACTGGGACCGTTGCTGTGACCAACAGAGGGAAGCCTTTGGGACAGGGTTTGGGGAAAGCCCGAGCAGTGAGCAGACGCAGGCCCGGAGTACAGGGGCAGGGCTGACTGGGCTAGAGAGGCCCCGGCGCGCAGGAGCAGGGCTGAATGACAGTGCTGGGGAGAGCCGAGGCCTCAAGGTCCTGGCCAGAGGCAGCGTGCTGGGCGTTGGCCGAGACGGCACTCACGCTGCTTGTTTAGGTCTTGTCCGCGTCCTGGGGCTGGGTGAGAGGCTGGGTTTACCCGCCGTGACCCGCCGTGGACTCGGTGATTTGGGGAAGGAAGTCGCGAGGCGGCCTCATGGTCAGGGCGTGACAAGGCTCTTGGCGGCCGCTTCTACCCAGAGCTACAGAAGGAAAGAGGGGCAAGTTCGCGTCGGAAGGGGTCGTGTAATCTTGCAATTCGGCCGGAGAAGAAGCATGTACACATTTGGGGACCAAGGCAGGTGTGGTTCCGAGAGAGATTTGTCCCACCCGAGGGAGCCGAAGGCTTTCCTCACGCGGGGCCGCGGGGAGAGATCCACCTGTGCACTTCAGAGATCGACCGAGCGCCACACAGGGCGAACCCCGGCGTAAAAACACAAACGTGGGCAGACTTCCCCTGGGAGGAGACCTGCGAAGCACCCCGCCACACCAGGGAGCCCGCGACGCGGGGCAGGACGCACAGCACCCGGGCCCAGAGCCACCGCAGCTCTGGCTCGGCCTCAGGCCCCCGCGTCAGCCATCGGTGGCGCTCACCCATGTAAAGCTACGGGGTCGTGAGGACTTCCACCCGGGCGTCAAGGAAGTCCTGCAAGTCAGGAATTCACAAGCTTGGGTCTCTGGCATCCCCTCGAGAGGGAGAAGTGTGGAGCTGTGTGAATGAAGCCCAAGCTACGATGGGGCACTCTGGGCGCCGGAGGGGCAGGGGGTGGACGTGGTGGGCACTCTGGGTGCTGGAGGGGCAGGGGGTGGACGTGGTGGGCACTCTGGGCGCCGGAGGGGCGGGGGTGGATGTGGTGGGCACTCTGGGCGCTGGAGGGGCAGGGGGTGGACGTGGTGGGCACTCTGGGCGCTGGAGGGGCAGGGGGGTGGGATGTCTGACAACGAAAGCCTCAGGCATGAGAGGAGCCAACTGGAGAGAGGCCACGTGGGCCACCAGTGGGAGGGGCAAGGGACGGGCAGGGGAGGGGCAGGGGAGGGGCAGGGGAGGGGCGGGGGACGGGCAGGGGAGGGGCAGGGGAGGGGCAGGGGACGGGCAGGGGAGGGGCAGGGGAGGGGCAGGGGACGGGCAGGGGAGGGGCAGGGGAGGGGCAGGGGACGGGCAGGGGAGGGGCAGGGGAGGGGCTGGGGAGGGGCAGGGGACGGGCGTGAACGGGCAGGGGAGGGGCAGGGGAGGGGCAGGGGACGGGCAGGGGAGGGGCAGGGGAGGGGCAGGGGAGGGGCAGGGGAGGGGCAGGGGAGGGGCTGGGGAGGGGCAGGGGACGGGCGTGAACGGGCAGGGGAGGGGCAGGGGACGGGCAGGGGAGGGGCAGGGGAGGGGCAGGGGATGGGCAGGGGAGGGGCAGGGGAGGGGCAGGGGAGGGGCAGGGGAGGGGCAGGGGGACGGAGCAGGTGGCCCCCCACCTCTCAGTCTCCTGAGCAGCTGCAGTGGCGGGCGTGACTCCACTTGTTCTAGGTCTGGAGTTGGGCGTTTGAACAATGTGGGGAGAGTTAAGAATCGCGTCAGTTAGAGGTGGGCAGAGTGTAACTCGCACAGCCGTGAGTCTCCGGTGTCCGCGGGCCCCAAGTATTATGGCTTGAGTTTGGAAACATTCCCTGTAGACTCCGGTGTTGAATCCTGGGCCCCCCGGTGATGTCACTGGTCCCCATACTATGAAGACCCTCCCTCCACCGACAGGCCTCCACCACCCTGATGGTCTCACCCCTCCGAAGCCATGAGCCAGGGCAGGTCCTGCCCCCCTCGCGGTGTTCTGGCAGCTGGTTTGGTTACCACCACACAAGAGGCAGCAGAGGCGCACGGGGCGGGCGGAGCCCCGGCCGCCGCACCCCGGGGACGGAAGCACCGGTGCTTTGTTTCCTTCTAGACGGTCGGCTGAGGGGATGGCTGCTCCGGGGTGCAGGTTCCAGCCACCTTCCCTGGCTCCCGAGCAGACAGGCTCCAGGGTGGAGGCCGGGAGAGTGGCTTGGGCGATGTGGATGGACCCCAGAGACCAGGCACAGCGTGGGGGGGGGTTCGTGGCATCCCTTTATTTTCCCCCTCCTCCTGGCGGCGGTGCCCAGCTCAAGCCCATCTCCTCCCCAGAGCCCTGGCTCCCCGGTCATCAAGAAGGTTCTTCAGACCTCACTGCACTCCATCATTTTAGAAGTGAATGGGGCTTCGTGTCCTATCCATGTTCACAGAGACAACCCTGGCTTTAAAAAAACAAATACACAGCAACAACGGGCGAGTGAGGAGCGGAGCCTCCACCCACGTGCCCTAGTCTCTCGGCTGGGTGGATTTATAAAGTGCATTCGCAATCAGATCGTGTCTCCGAGTGTCACCCTGCGGCGCGCAGCTGCTCTTATCTACCCTTGACAGAGACAGAGGGTGACCCCGGGCCAGCCGCCGCCCGGGGCCCCGGCTTCTGCATCTTTGCCGCACGAGGTGATAACACGCAGAGCCCCGCCCCGGCTGCCGGTGCCGGGCGGACGGGAGGGCTGGCGGCGCGCCCGGCCCCTCCTCTCCGAGACGGGGGAGCCGTTCACCATCCATTCTCCTCTCCCGCGGGATTGGATTTGGCAGTTTTAAACCTGCAGATGACAGCGTCTCGGGGATCGGTCTGGGCTTTATGAGAAGATGGATCTGAAGTCGGGCAGCTCTGTGCAGAGGGGGAGCCCATGCGGGAAGGGCTGGCCTTTCACTCTGCAGACCCATCGACCGGGCTTGCAAATGCTCCGCCCGGTGTGGCCAGCCAGCTCGCCGGCCGCCGGCAGCCCCGGGGCTTGGAAAGCCGCCAGGCTCTGCTGCTATTTAACGCGTTGCGGGAGGTGACTCCTAGCCCCGGCTGCAGACATTTTGGAAGGAAAGGAAGAATCAATAGGCTAGGAAAACCAGGAGGGGAAATACAATGTGTAGTCAGGGTTAGCAGCGAGGAAACGTGAAGATGTGCGTGCTACACCCTGGATATGAGAAATTAAAAGGCACAGGCTTGGGGAGAGGTCTAAGAACGCTTGCTGGCGGGTGTCGCCGTCAGCACCTTTGAGCAGCAGCCTCACGAGGCCCGGCTCCCCTTCTGGAGGCTTCCTCCCAGACGACTGTAAGGGTGCCCTGGTCGCTCTGCCCCCCAGCCCCTCCCTGGAGTCCTGCCTCCCTCGGCTCAGCTTGTGCGATGATTTCTAAGACCCCGCTCTGGTCTTTGGTCTGTGTGTTTTTGCGGATGGCCATGGAGGAGCTGATCCACTCTGGGAGCTCGGTGGAAAGCCCGGGGTGGGGCCCGGCCTCGGAGCGCAGCCCCGGCTTTGCGCGGACCTGGCCGGCCCCGGGAGCCCCGAGGGCGTCCACAGCTGCACCTGGCTGGCACGCGGGCACACAGGGGTCATCTGTTTTCCCCGAGCCCTCTACCCTTCCTAACTGCCCAGCGCCGACAGGGCACACCTCACCCAGATTCGAATCAGCCTCACTTCCCGCCACCGTCGGCAAGGACGGTGCTTTTAACCCCCAGAGCCCCCCTGACACCGCAGGACAGCGTTCAGGGAGGGGAGGCCCTCCAATCGCGGCACGTACGCCGCCCGCGCTGGGCCCCGCCACCCTGTGCCCTGCAGAACACTCCCGCGGCCTTTGCCCCTCAACCTTTCACCTCCCCGGGGCAACCTGGCCCACATTCCCGCCAAGGGGCACCTGACCTTCTAGGTACTTCGCCGAGTAGCACGGCAGCTCCCGGGCCCCCGCCCCTGAGACAGGGCCCCCGGAGCCAGATCCACCCCACCCCACCCACCCCTGCAAAGCCTGCCCTCGTCAGAGCTCCGGGACTGTGTTAGGTGTTTTCCGAGAGGCGTCCTTTGCTCCCAGGATGGCTGCTCCATGCCCACGGAAAGAGCGTGAGCGGTAGAGGGACAGACAGCATGACTTCCAGCCAGACGCACCCGGCGCGGCAGATCCCACCTTCTTCTATGCCCACGCTTACCGTAGGAGGAAAGGAGCAGCCACCCTACAAGGTCTTCCCAGGTGAAAGTGAGCCTGCGGGAGAACACACATGGAGTGGTTGCCATGGTGACGGCCACTGTCACAATAAACACGCGTGGCTTCTGGGCCGGCTTCCATCCAGGACTCCTTGCCCTCTGGTTGACGGTCCGTGAGAGCCTGCTGGTCCCTTGCAGACTCAGAACCCCTGTCCTGAAAACCTGCCTACTCGAGAGTCCACGAGCGGCCCCTGAGAGGCGGGAGGGGGCGGGGCGGGGTCCTGGCGGCTCCCGGTGGGAAGCACAGCACGGGGCCCGTGGGAGTACCTGCTTCCTCTGCCCGTGGAGGCGCAGGGCCCGCGCCCTCACCACACCGGGGGCGGGCAGGTGGACGGTGGCTCGGGCAGACAGTGGTGTCAGAGGTCGGCCTCCCAGAGGGCGTCCCTGCAGTCCCGTGGCCTCGGCCCGGGTGGTCGGCACGCGATCGCCGCGGAGGAGCTCAGAGGGACAGCCGGGGGGCAATCGATGGATCTCATCATTTCAGGGTAGATGTGACTAACCATCTCAGAGACGGGCTTTCAATCTTCTCCTCCCTTGGAAAAGAGGACGAGGTGAATAGCGACCGATTTCTCCAGAACACTGGACCAGGAGGGTCTCAGTCCTGCAGCTCTGCATCCCAGCAGCCTCTGCGGTGCGAGCTGGAGATGGAGCCGGCCGGCCCGGGCCCAGCCGGCGCGGGGACCCCGGCGGGGTCCCCACGGGGGGGCCGCGGGCGGAGAGGACACAGCAGCGACGTCGCCCACTCTGCGGCTCGTGGCTGTACGTGCCTGGCTTTGTCGTCTTCATTCCTCTTCCTTAGCCTCCCCGGTGCCCAGCCTGGCTCCCCTCCTCATTTAGAGCCCGTTCCGCGCTGCGTGCGGAGCCTGGAAAGGGCCTAAACCCTAACCCCCAAGTCTGTGTGTGAGGAATCGGGTCTGAATGAAGCCAGCGGGAGCCTCGGGAGGAAGGTGGAAATGCGGCGACGGAGGGAGAGGCTGGAGGGACGAGGCCCACGAGGGCACGGAAGCCAGGAGAGGCGAGGAGCGATCCTCTCTGGGCATCACTGCGGCCAAATACCTAACAGGAACAACGCGAGGGGGAGAATCACTCATTTTGCCCCTGGTTTCAGGGATTTCTGTCCACCACGACAAGGAAGACAGGATGGAGCAGTTCACAACATGGCGGACCGGGAGCAGAGAGAGAGAGAGAGAGGAATCCTCCTGGCCTTGGGCGGTTCCACGGCCCCCGCCCGCAGTCCAGTCAGACTTGGAATCCATGAACGGCGTCAGCCCTTCCTCCAGGGACAGCCTCCTCCGGTCCTCTCGGGAAGGTGGTGCCTCAACCCCGCCTTCCCTTCCACAGGCACACTGGGAGCTTCCTGACCCAGGATTCCGAGCCGGTGGTCACCCCGGCGTCCAGAGGCCCAGGCTCAGTCTCCAGCTGTTCCAGCCAGCACGCCGGGGGGCCGGGAGGAATCTAGAGGGTTCTGTTTGCCGGGCCCTGCTGGAGCGCCTGCAGACCGGGCCCTCGGTGCCGTCGCCGGGGCAGCCAGGGCCGGGGGCTCCTGTTGGCGTCGTCCCCTGTACACTCACACCCCGAGTGACCCCCGCGGCTCCCGGCGTGCCCTTCCTGGGGTTTGCCTGAGCCGAGGTTCAAATCCTGGCCTCTCACGCTCAGAGCAGGCGCAGGGAGCTCAGGGCCGGCGGTGGCTGCTCACGAGAGTGTGCGCTCCCGGACCCCGAGCTCGGGCCCCGGCAGTGGACGGTCCCCACCTCCTCCCTCCCTGTAGAGCCAGAGAAGCAGCGCCCGCCATGGCCCAGGGCCCATTCCCCAGGCAGAGCGGGATCTTCTCCCCTCCCCCCCACCGCCCACCCCCGGGTCCCGTGCTCCTGTGCCCCGGGAGCCTGCAGAGGCCTCCACCCACCCGCCCTGGGGAGACAGAGAGCCCCCCTCCGTGTCCTCCCTCGGCAGGGGGCAGCGGCACAAAGCCTGGGGCGCCTCACGTGCCAGGAGTGACAGATCAGATACGGCTTCCGGGCCAGTTCTGCCGTCTTCTCCGTGGGGAGCTGTGTGTGTGTGGGGGGGCGGGTCACTCACCCTCGGCCTTGAAGCGTTTCCGTGGGGATCATGGGGACCACCCCTACCTTACAGAGGGGCTGCCGTACTCACGCGAGATCAGGGCTACGGAGCGTCGCGTGCTCTCTTTCCCACCCGCAATTGTGCTAATGAATGCATTCCTTAAAGCGTGTTTATCCAGGCGGACTTTTCCTGGCAACTCATTGCACAGGATGGCAGGCACATTTTTTAAGGGGCGGAAGCAGGGAGGAACCTAGGGCCTCGGCTTGCTGGCACTTACACCGCACCCCCTCACAGTTTGTTTTTTAAGCCAGGGGTTCTGTTGACGACGTTGCCTGGTTGGCCTTGAACTGGAGAGTTTTCTGCCTCCTCCCCCCATGCGTGTTCAACTGTCCTCAAACGGGAGCTCAATTTTCCAGTGCACACAGAGCCCTAAAGAAAGTATGAAATGGGGCCGCAGGTCCAGGCGGATTCTAGGATCTCTGAGGCCGCGTGCCGCTCGCTGTCTGTTGGCAGGTCCACGAGGATTTGAACCGCGTGCTCTCGGGCACCACCTGGCCACGTGTACCGAGATCCTGATGCAGAACTCGAGTCTGCGTCTACGGTGCGAGAACCTCGGGAAAATGCTCCTTCCCCGGGGAAGTTCTCCCGACGGGCTCCTCCGGTGTGCCAGGCATGGCGCCAGGACACCCAGTCGCGTCTCCACGGCTCTCGGGGTGCAGAGCCCGGGGAGGGGGAAGATGGGCCCCTCTTCACAGCGGCCCGCACGCCCAGCCTCGCAACGCTGCTCCAACCGTCGCTCCTGGGCTCCGGAGCAAGGGATCCTGCCGGGGAAGATGTCCAGGACCCCAGTCGGTGCCCTGCACCCTGATGGGGGCCGTTCTCAGGGACCCACCTCAATCCGTGTTGCGCCCTGAGCTGGGGATCTTACGCTCCACCTCTGCCTCCAGGGGGCGCCATTGGGAGACTTCCCCTGACTCACACTGCTACAGTGAGATGCACAACAGTCCCTTGAACCCCCGAGAATCCTCACTACCCGAGGATGCACTCCCCGGACCACACTTGTAACGCTTTCAGTGTGTTTAGGAAGCCATGGGGCTCTTCGGGTGGGCGCAGGTGTCTTTGAGACTCCTATTTCCAGTTGGGCCAAGGATGGGGGGCCATCGGCCCTCTCGCCAGAGCCCCCCGGATGGATGGGAGGTGAGGCCTGCCTTCTCCAAGCCCAACCTGACAGCGAGCCAAGCGAAAAGAAGGGCCATTAGCGGATCTGCCCTGTGAGGGAGGGTGTCCGCTAACGCTCCTGGTAAATGGAGATGATGATCTTAGATTCAGAGGGAAGTAGAGCACATAACTTCCAGAGCCATTTCTGTCGCCGCTGCTCAGAAACCACCTTTCCTTTCCCTCTTACGTGTAGCCTGTACTCAGGAAGAAGGGGTCTAAAGGACTAGGAGCTGAAACGTGGCTGGCACCTGCAGGGGCAGAGCCAAGGCTGAGCCTCAGGTGCCCTGCCTGCCCTGGGTGAAGGCGGGTGTGTGGGGGCCACTGTGCAGATTGCAACTCTTGACTTCACCGAGGAGTCCATCTGCAGCCACCTACCCCGCGTGAAGAGCAGCCCGGGGCATCCGGAGCCCTCCTGGGGCAGGTTCTGCTGCTCTGGGCTAGATCCATCCAGGTAGGCGTCTCTCAGAGCTCGCCTCACTTGGCCTGGCCTGACACGTGGCCATCACGTGGTGTGGGGACGGAGGAGAGGCTTGATGATGCAGGGCCTCCGTGAGAAGCGAGCACTCCGTCTACCCCAGGGAACATGGCTAGGAACTCTAACAGGAGTGAGGGAGGAGTGCCCGTTACACCCAGCGAATCGCCAGATGGGATGCTCCCAGAAGAGAGGACTGGCCCTTCCTGAGGACACGCCCACGGTCCCAGCCTCCTCCCCCAGTGACACGCCCACTGCCCCCTCCTCCACCCCTCAGTGACACGCCCTCTCCCCAGCCTCCTCCCTTCAGTGACACGCCCTCTCCCAGCCTCCTCCCCTCAGTGACACGCCCACTCCTCAGCCTCCTCCCCCAGTGACACGCCCACTCCTCAGCCTCCTCCCCCAGTGACACGCCCTCTCCCCAGCCTCCTCTCCCCAGCCTCCTCCCCTCAGTGACACACCCATTCCTCAGCCTCCTCCCCCAGTGACACGCCCACTCCTCAGCCTCCTCCCCCAGTGACCCGCCCTCTCCCCGGCCTCCTCCCCTCAGTGACACACCCATTCCTCAGCCTCCTCCCCCAGTGACACGCCCTCTCCCAGCCTCCTCCCCCAGTGACACGCCCTCTCCCCAGCCTCCTCCCCCAGTGACACTCCCTCTCCCAGCCTCCTCCCTCAGTGACCCGCCCTCTCCCCGGCCTCCTCCCCTCAGTGACACACCCATTCCTCAGCCTCCTCCCCCAGTGACACGCCCTCTCCCAGCCTCCTCCCCCAGTGACACACCCATTCCCCAGCCTCCTCCCCCAGTGACACGCCCTCTCCCCAGCCTCCTCCCCCAGTGACACTCCCTCTCCCAGCCTCCTCCCTCAGTGACCCGCCCTCTCCCCAGCCTCCTCCCCCAGTGACCCGCCCTCTCCCCAGCCTCCTCCCTCAGTGACACGCCCTCTCCCAGCCTCCTCCCTCAGTGACCCGCCCTCTCCCTGGGGGGGGGGGGCGAGGGCGGGGAGTCAGGTGCCTGTGGACTGTGCTCCTGGCGCCCGGGTGGGGGCTGGGGCGCTGCGCACCCCAAGACCACCGGGTTCCCACCCACCTGGGCTGAGCGGAGCCTGTCGCGGCACCTGCACGGGGTGGGGGGCTGCAACCCCACTTGCGAGGGTCCCTCGGGCTCCATTAACCCCCCCCCCCCCACCTAGGCATTGGGAGGGCCAGTGCATTCAGGAAGAAACCACCGGAACTGCTGGTGGGGAGGGTCTGAGGGCCCGCTGGGGAGGGCAGGACGGCAGCAGGGGCGGGCAGGGGCAGGGGCAGGGGCAGGGGGCAGGATTGGAGGAGGTGGAGTTTGCTCCCAGGCTCTGGGGGGGGGGGCGGTCCTTACTCACAGCAACATGAACTCCCAGGGTGGATCTTGTGACCAGAACCACCCTCGCTGGAGGCGGGAGTTGGCGGTCCCAGTGGGGTGTATGCAGGTAACTACAGTCCCGAGGGCCCTCAACTCCCTGCCGTGAGATGTGCACCCCCCGTGGGAGTTGCCATTCCTGGTGCTCCCAAGCTGCCCCCCGCCAGTCCCTCCCGGACACGGCCGCCTCCCCCAGGGTCCCCCAGGGTCTCTCCGAGCGCCCACACCTACCTGCCTCTCCCTCCCTGTGTGAGCCAGGGGCTCCCAGAGCCTAGCGGCCAACACGCGGCGGGCCGGCAAGCCCTTCAGTTCTCAGCCAACCCCACACCCACATCCTTTAGCCGACAAGACTTGAACTCCAAGCCCAGGGAGGATTGGGCTGAGCGGGGAGACGGCCCTGACCTCCGCTCTCACTGGATGGTTTTGATCTACGGCCCATGGGCTTTCGAGTCTCATTTCACACCTTCCATGGGTTGCCTGCTTGAAGGAGATGCTCACTTCCAAGATCTCCAGGCTGGGCGAACGGTTCAGACTCCAGTATGCCCTCCAGTACGCTCAGGAATTGGGGCATCTGAACCCCTACTCCCCACTTCTTGGCCACACCGGGCAAATACTGCCTGCTCTAATTGCCCCGCACAGCCAGGAGGATGGGAAGAGGTAGACATGGCAAGTTTCTTTGTGTATGGAAAACTCAAATATGTTTGAACCATTTTCCATCCTCCATCTGCTTTGTCTGTGCTTACCCGATCTTTTCCTCGGCAGAAAGCCAGCAGCCTTCTTGTTCATTTCTGACTTAGCAGAGCCTCTCTCCCTACCCCTCCCGTGCTGCCGGTGAGGGTCCTATTATCTTTGAACAATCAATGCCTAGTACTGGCTCAGGCACCGTAGAGCTGGGTCTGGCAGGTCGTCCTCGGTACAGAACCCAGGATGGTGTTCTAAATAAATGTGCAGATTTTAAAAAAGGACAAATATCAAGTAAATCTTGCCTATAATGGCCCATCAAGTAATATTTGTGAAGATTAGCTGCAAGAACCTATGAATCTCAAGACATATAAATAACCCCGCTTTTGACAGGCAACACATATACATTTTTTTTAAGAGCTAAATGTCAGGAAATTCATTTCTAGAGATCAACGAGGAGACATGCACATCAACATGCTGCTACCTGGGTAATAAATTTGGAGATGTAAAATATGGATCATGCCTTTGAATGCTCTCCTCCTCATCAGCAACTTGGAAGCATCAGAGACTGAGGAGTCCTCGCCTCAATCAGTCGCTGCAGTGTGCTGCTGGCAACTGCTTTGCAGGGCTGTTGGAGGGGAAGGCTCGGGAAACGGAGAGCCAGGCTCGGTCCTTCTGAGCCGGGCCCGCCCAGAGAATGGAGTCGTGTGTTCATTATCGCCGGGCGCACCGACACACGTGTGGATGGAGTCCGAGGGGGAAGCTGATGGGTGCTGTGAGCGTTTCTGGTCTCCACGGCCATCAAGTGCAAGGAAGGTGAAGGTCCTAAGAGAAGACTAAGTGTGAATCGCTTTATTCAACCTCATTTTAATTTGCAAGTCTAAATTTGAATTTAAATCCATGAGGATAAAAATAAATCTCCACCAAAGATTTTTTGGATAATTCTTCATTCATCTTATTTAAAGGCCCCGAAATCTCTTGCATCTGCCATTAAAAGCCTTGACCTTCCATCTCTATAGGGCAGCGGAAAAGATGGGTACACAGAAAGATGGACACACAGAAAGCCTCCGGGAAAAATCCCAAAAGAGTTCAGGTACGACACGCGTGTGCCCATGCACCGTGGACAGCTGCCATTCTGTTGCTCGCACCAACAGGGCAAGGAAGTTGACGGCCCGCGTGGCCGGCCGGCCCCCGTTGCGGTTCCTTGCTCGCTTCGGTTGCTCGGATTCCTCTTCCTATGGTGAGGAACTCCCCCATCCATCCATCTTCCCATTTGCGTTCAGTGGCTTCATCGGCCAAACGCTCACAGCCTCGCAGGCCCAGGGCACACCGCGTGACGCGCGCGCTCTCTCGTGTCCTCACAGCAGACCTGAGCGCGGGCACCCCGGTGCCGTGCTGAGCAGAAGGGGGGGCCGGGACATGGGGCTTGCGGAAGGTCCGCCCCCCCGCTGTGGCCCTGGACAGCCAGGCGGGGGGAACACTGTCCCGCGGGGCGGACACGGCTGAGGACATCGGAGAGTCTGAGTCGAGGGCCGAGGAGATTCGGAGGACAGAAGAGCATTTCCTGAGGGGACTGAGGTAGACGTTCTAGAAGGAGTCAGCCGCAGGAAGAGCGGGGAGCCCGGCGCCCCGGAAGCTACGCACAACGCACTGCACACATTCACTTCCCTGACCAGAGAGAGGTGTGGGAAGAGCTGTGTGTGTTTAAGGGGGGGGGGCCTTCCATTAGCAACTGCACACACCAGCCAGCGTCCTCACCTCCGAGGAAGCTGCGTGAGCCAGGGCGCCGCACACACACACAAACACACACACACACACACACGGTCACACGCGAGGGGCTGTGTGAGCCAGGGCGCCACACACACACACACACACACACACGGTCACACGCGAGGGGCTGTGTGAGCCAGGGCTCTGCACACACACACGGTCACACGTGAGAGGCTGTGTGAGCCAGGGCTCTGCACACACACACACACACGGTCACACGCGAGGGGCTGTGTGAGCCAGGGCTCTGCACACACACAAACACATGGTCACACGTGAGGGGCTGTGTGAGGCAGGGTGCCGCACACACACACACACACACAAACACATGGTCACACGTGAGGGGCTGTGCGAGCCAGGGCTCTGCACACACACACACACACGGTCACACGCGAGGGGCTGTGTGAGCCAGGGCGCCGCACACACACACACACACACACGGTCACACGCGAGGGGCTGTGTGAGCCAGGGCGCCGCACACACACACACACACACGGTCACACGCGAGGGGCTGTGTGAGCCAGGGCGCCGCACACACACACACACACACACACGGTCACACGCGAGGGGCTGTGCGAGCCAGGGCTCTGCACACACAGATGACAGCGCTGTCGGTGGAGGTCAGTGCTGACTCGGCGTTGCACACAAAGCAAAGCAGCAGCTGGAGGTGGAGGAGCAGCGGCAGAAGCGCTGTCGGTGTGGCAGCGAAGGCCAAGTGTCGTGTGCACAGCGTCAGGCGGAACCGAGCCCGAGCTGCGCGGCGGGCCTTTCCCTCAGAGCGGGTGTGGTCAGCTCGGCGGAACGTGTGACCCGGAGGGAGGAGGCGGCAGGTGGCTGGGGACCGGAGCGGTGAGGTGAGGACGGCATGGGCTATTCCCTTGGAAACAAGGCTGTGAAGGAAACGCAAGGGGAGCTCTTGGGGCGCGCCCCTGCTCGTGTGCGCGTCTTGCTTAACTGGGTGAGATGTGAACGCGGGGCGTGCCGTGAGCGAGGGGCCGGTCAGCAAGTGCGGGAGACAGGTGGCGCTGGACCTTGAGCGAGGCAGAGACAAGGTGCCCTTCGACTGGGGAGGAGGCGGGAGACAGGATGACGCTCCGCCTTGAGGAGCCGGGCCAGGCGCGCCGTCTCCATCTGAGTGCCGACGGGCTTCGTGAGCGCAAGTCCCCAGCTACCGCGCTGTCCTCCTCGTGGCCCCGGGGGATTCCCGCCGAGAGCCCGTGTCCTCCTCCGTGGGGCCCCGAAAGTCTCCCAGAGATGGCCCCGGACACGGGGGTGACGCGTGCGTGTGCCAGCAGCCCCGCCCCTCCACGGCAGAGGCGCCCGTGGGACAGAGCCCCCGTCGTGAAGGTGTGTAAAGCCCCGGGTTCGATTCCTCAGCACCACATACGCAGAAAAAGCCAGAAGTGGCGCTGTGGCTCACGTGGCAGAGCGCTAGCCTGGAGCAAAAGGAAGCCAGGGACGGTGCCCAGGCCCTGAGTTCAAGACCCGGGACTGGCAACAGCAACAACAAAAAGGAAAATACTAACGGACAAATTTTAGAAAATAAAACTAACAGAGTTAAAAGAAGCCTACTGTTCCGACCACGTGACATTATTGGTCCTTTGCCCGCGTGCACCGCGTTCCGGGGGGACGGCGTGTGCGGGGTGGTCAGGTTCCCCGGGTTTTGCCCTCGAGGGCCGCTTGGCTTGTGAGGTGCATGGCGGGGGAGAGCCCCGTGGGCGGGGCGGGGCCTGGGGGGCGGAGGGCGGCCTGGGGTCCCCGGAGGCGGCCTTCGGGAAGCGCAGAAGGCGGTGGGCGCGGCCCTCCGCCCGAGCGGGCTGGACGGCGGGCGGGCACGGCGCGGCGGAGCGCCGGGCTCGGGGGCCCCGGGGGACGCCGGCGGGAGCGGGCCCGGTCCTCGCGCGCCCCCGCCGGGCCCCGTCCGCCCCGTCCTCGCGCGCCCCCGCCGGGCCCCGTCCGCCCCGTCCTCGCGCGCCCCCGCCGGGCCCCGTCCTCGCGCGTCCCCGCCGGGCCCCGTCCGCCCCGCCCTCGCGCGCCCCCGCCGGGCCCCGTCCTCGCGCGCCCCCGCCGGGCCCCGTCCTCGCGCGCCCCCGCCGGGCCCCGTCCTCGCGCGCCCCCGCCGGGCCCCGCCCCGCAGGAGCCGTCGGGAGACAGATGTGCGGGGCCGGAGGACCACGAGCCTGCCGGGACGCCTCGCCGGAAAGCAGGCCAGGGGCGGAGAAGACCGAACCAGTGCTGAGGAGCGCTGACCGCCGCGCCGGGCCCTGCGCTCTGTGCGTGCGTGCGTGCGTGTGTGCGTGCGTGCGTGTGTGCGCGTGCGTGTGTGTGCGTGCGTGCATGCGTGTGCGTGCGTGCGTGTGTGCCTGTGTGCATGCGTGTGTGCGCGCGTGTGTGCGTGCGTGCGTGCGCGCGTGCGTGCGTGCGTGCGTGCGTGTGTGCGCGCGTGTGTGCGTGCGTGCGTGTGTGCCTGTGTGTGCGTGTGTGCCTGTGTGCCTGTGTGCGTGCGTGCGTGTGTGCGTGCGTGTGTGCCTGTGTGTGCGTGTGTGCCTGTGTGCCTGTGTGCGTGCGTGTGTGCGCGCGTGTGTGCGTGCGTGCGTGTGTGCCTGTGTGTGCGTGTGTGCCTGTGTGCGTGCGTGCGTGTGTGCGTGCCTGTGTGTGCGTGTGTGCCTGTGTGCGTGCGTGCGTGTGTGCCTGTGTGCATGCGTGTGTGCGCGCGTGCGTGCGTGTGTGCCTGCGTGCGTGTGCCTGTGTGCGTGCGTGTGTGTGCACGCGTGTGTGCGTGCGTGTGTGCCTGTGTGCGTGCGTGCGTGTGCGTGCGTGCGTGCATGCGTGCACGCGCGTGCGTGGTCTCCCCGGCACTCTTGGCATGTGGGTACACGTCTGTCCTCAGCCTCATGCAGGCACCCGTGACAGAGGACTCCAGCCGCTATGGCTTCTCTCCCATTCTGGACACGCATTGCCCTTCCTCTCGGCGGTCTGGTGTCCCGTATCCGTCTCTACACACCGCCATCTCCCTCGCGCGTCCTCCCTCTCTCCCCCCGTTTATCTCCCCCTCTTCCTCTCTTTCCCCCCTTCCCTCCCTCTCTCCCTCCTCTCTTCCATTTCCTTCTCTCACATTCCCTCTCTCCCCCTCCTCCTTTCCCTCCCTCTCCCTCCCTCCCTTCACCTCCCCCTCTCTCCCTCCCTCCCTTTCTCTCTTACTTTCTCTCCCTCTCCTTCCCCTCTTCCCCAGTCACTCTCCACCCCTCCCTCTCATTCCCCTCTCGCCCTCCCTCCCTCCCTCCCTCCTCCTCCTCCCCCTTCTCTGTGTAGGTGGAGACCTGGACATACCCCCAGCCCATCTGCCGCACACCGTGTGCGGGGCTAGGAGCCGTTCCGTGGAGTGAATGATGCATGCTCCGCAGTATGTTGCACCATGGTGGTGGGTTTTATAATTATGGTTCCTCCTGCTAATTTTAAATTTCAAATTTAAGTGTTTTATCTTTAGAGAAGAAAGAAAGCTGTGCACTTTGCAAAGACAACTTTTGCAGTTGGAGCGGAGGAATTGCTTTGTGACATCTCTGAAAATGGTTGGCTGGGGTCTAATGGTGAACCCAGCGAGGTGTCCGGCCAAAACTGTCACGAGGCGTCGAGAAGACAGTGTTTGTGGGGTGATTGCCCAGCTCCCCCTCTAGGCCTCTCTTTGTGGGGTGATTTCCCAGCTCCCGGTCTAGGCCTCTCTTTGTGGGGTGATTTCCCAGCTCCCGCTCTAGGCCTCTCTTTGTGGGGTGATTTCCCAGCTCCCGCTCTAGGCCTCTCTTTGTGGGGTGATTTCCCAGCTCCCCGTCTAGGCCTCTCTCTGTGGGGTGATTGCCCAGCTCCCTCTAGGCCTCTCTCTGTGGGGTGATTTCCCAGCTCCCCATCTAGGCCTCTCTCTGTGGGGTGATTTCCCAGCCCCTTGTCTAGGCCTCTCTTTGTGGGGTGATTTCCCAGCCCCTTGTCTAGGCCTCTCTTTGTGGGGTGATTTCCCAGCCCCCTGTCTAGGCCTCTCTTTGTGGGGTGATTTCCCAGCTCCCCATCTAGGCCTCTCTCTGTGGGGTGATTTCCCAGCCCCCTGTCTAGGCCTCTCTTTGTGGGGTGATTTCCCAGCCCCCCTCTAGGCCTCTCTTTGTGGGGTGATTTCCCAGCCCCCTGTCTAGGCCTCTCTTTGTGGGGTGATTTCCCAGCTCCCTCTAGGCCTCTCTTTGTGGGGTGATTTCCCAGCCCCCTGTCTAGGCCTCTCTCTGTGGGGTGATTTCCCAGCTCCCTCTAGGCCTCTCTCTGTGGGGTGATTTCCCAGCCCCCCCCCCTCTAGGCCTCTCTTTGTGGGGTGATTTCCCAGCTCCCTCTAGGCCTCTCTCTGTGGGGTGATTTCCCAGCCTCCCCCCCCTCTAGGCCTCTCTCTGTGGGGTGATTTCCCAGCTCCCCATCTAGGCCTCTCTTTGTGGGGTGATTTCCCAGCTCCCCGTCTAGGCCTGTCTTTATGGGGTGATTTCCCAGCTCCCTCTAGGCCTCTCTCTGTGGGGTGATTGCCCAGCTCCCTCTAGGCCTCTCTTTGTGGGGTGATTTCCCAGCCCCAGCCCCCCCCCTAGGCCTCTCTGTGGGGTGATTTCCCAGCCCCCTGTCTAGGCCTCTCTTTGTGGGGTGATTTCCCAGCTCCCTCTAGGCCTCTCTCTGTGGGGTGATTTCCCAGCCCCCCTCTAGGCCTCTCTTTGTGGGGTGATTTCCCAGCCCCGCTCTAGGCCTCTCTTTGTGGGGTGATTTCCCAGCCCCCCCTAGGCGTCTCTCTGTGGGGTGATTGCCAGCTCCCTCTAGGCCTCTCTCTGTGGGGTGATTTCCCAGCCCCCCGTCTAGGCCTCTCTCTGTGGGGTGATTTCCCAGCCCCCCGTCTAGGCCTCTCTCTGTGGGGTGATTTCCCAGCCCCCCGTCTAGGCCTCTCTCTGTGGGGTGATTTCCCAGCCCCTTGTCTAGGCCTCTCTTTGTGGGGTGATTTCCCAGCTCCCTCTAGGCCTCTCTTTGTGGGGTGATTTCCCAGCCCCCCCTAGGCGTCTCTCTGTGGGGTGATTGCCAGCTCCCTCTAGGCCTCTCTCTGTGGGGTGATTTCCCAGCCCCCCCTCTAGGCTGTCTCTTCTGTCTCTCCTGTGCACCTCATCATTAAGTCAGAGACAGGAGCGGCGTTAGATCATCCAGATTGCTTCTTTGCAGGGCAGAATTGGTCCCTGGAGTAGATTATGTCTTCGCCTCGTCTGGCCTGAGCGTCTCGGGAAGCGCCGCGGCTCCTCCGGGGACGTCTCCCCACGGAGCCCCGCCCCGCTCCCCACCTGCGCCCCGGCCTGTTCCGCCAGCCCCTCTCCTCCCGGCTGCCGGAGACCGTCCGAGTCGGGGCTCCCCGTCCTCCCGCCCCTCCTGGCATCGGGGCTGCGGTGCCTGAGCGCGCTTCCCCGGAACGCCACGCCGTCACGGGAGCACTCCCCCCCCCGCCCTGCCCGCCACGCCGTCACGGGAGCACTCCCCCCCCATCCTGCCCGCCACGCCGTCACGGGAGCACTCCCCCCATCCTGCCCTGCCCGCCACGCCGTCACGGGAGCACTCCCCCCATCCTGCCCTGTCAGCCACGCCGTCACGGGAGCACTCCCCCCATCCTGCCCGCCACGCCGTCACGGGAGCACTCCCCCCCGTCAGCCACGCCGTCACGGGAGCACTCCCCCCCATCCTGCCCGCCACGCCGTCACGGGAGCACTCCCCCCCCCATCCTGCCCGTCACGCCGTCACGGGAGCACTCCCACCCCCGCCCTGTCAGCCACGCCGTCACGGGAGCACTCCCCCCCCATCCTGCCCGCCACGCCGTCACGGGAGCACTCCCCCCCATCCTGCCCGCCACGCCGTCACGGGAGCACTCCCCCCCATCCTGCCCGCCACGCCGTCACGGGAGCACTCCCCCCCCATCCTGCCCGCCACGCCGTCACGGGAGCACTCCCCCCCATCCTGCCCGCCACGCCGTCACGGGAGCACTCCCCCCCCATCCTGCCCGCCACGCCGTCACGGGAGCACTCCCCCCATCCTGCCCGCCACGCCGTCACGGGAGCACTCCCCCCCCATCCTGCCCGCCACGCCGTCACGGGAGCACTCCCCCCCATCCTGACAGCCACGCCGTCACGGGAGCACTCCCCCCATCCTGCCCTGTCAGCCACGCCGTCACGGGAGCACTCCCCCCCATCCTGCCCTGTCAGCCACGCCGTCACGGGAGCACTCCCCCCCCATCCTGCCCGCCACGCCGTCACGGGAGCACTCCCCCCCATCCTGCCCACCACGCCGTCACGGGAGCACTCCCCCCATCCTGCCCTGTCAGCCACGCCGTCACGGGAGCACTCCCCCCCATCCTGCCCGCCACGCCGTCACAGGAGCACTCCCCCCCGCCCTGCCCGCCACGCCGTCACGGGAGCACTCCCCCCCCGCCCTGTCAGCCACGCCGTCACGGGAGCACTTCCCCCCCCGCCCTGTCAGCCACGCCGTCACGGGAGCACTCCCCCCCGCCCTGTCAGCCACGCCGTCACGGGAGCACTCCCCCCCCGCCCTGTCAGCCACGCCGTCACGGGAGCACTCCCCCCCATCCTGCCCGCCACGCCGTCACGGGAGCACTCCCCCCCATCCTGCCCGCCACGCCGTCACGGGAGCACTCCCCCCCATCCTGCCTGCCACGCCGTCACGGGAGCACTCCCCCCATCCTGCCCTGTCAGCCACGCCGTCACGGGAGCACTCCCCCCCCGCCCTGTCAGCCACGCCGTCACGGGAGCACTCCCCCCCATCCTGCCTGCCACGCCGTCACGGGAGCACTCCCCCCCCGCCCTGCCCACCACGCCGTCACGGGAGCACTCCCCCCCATCCTGCCCGCCACGCCGTCACGGGAGCACTCCCCCCATCCTGCCCTGTCAGCCACGCCGTCACGGGAGCACTCCCCCCCATCCTGCCCGCCACGCCGTCACGGGAGCACTCCCCCCCCATCCTGCCCGCCACGCCGTCACGGGAGCACTCCCCCCATCCTGCCCGCCACGCCGTCACGGGAGCACTCCCCCCATCCTGCCCTGTCAGCCACGCCGTCACGGGAGCACTCCCCCCCGCCCTGCCCGCCACGCCGTCACGGGAGCACTCCCCCCCCGCCCTGTCAGCCACGCCGTCACGGGAGCACTCCCCCCCCGTCCTGTCAGCCACGCCGTCACGGGAGCACTCCCCCCCGCCCTGTCAGCCACGCCGTCACGGGAGCACTCCCCCCATCCTGCCCTGTCAGCCATGCCGTCACGGGAGCACTCCCCCCCCGCCCTGTCAGCCACGCCGTCACGGGAGCACTCCCCCCATCCTGCCCTGTCAGCCACGCCGTCACGGGAGCACTCCCCCCCCGCCCTGTCAGCCACGCCGTCACGGGAGCACTCCCCCCCATCCTGCCCGCCACGCCGTCACGGGAGCACTCCCCCCCATCCTGCCCGCCACGCCGTCACGGGAGCACTCCCCCCCATCCTGCCTGCCACGCCGTCACGGGAGCACTCCCCCCATCCTGCCCTGTCAGCCACGCCGTCACGGGAGCACTCCCCCCATCCTGCCCTGTCAGCCACGCCGTCACGGGAGCACTCCCCCCCACCCTGTCAGCCACGCCGTCACGGGAGCACTCCCCCCATCCTGCCCTGCCCGCCACGCCGTCACGGGAGCACTCCCCCCCCGCCCTGCCCGCCACGCCGTCACGGGAGCACTCCCCCCCATCCTGCCCGCCATGCCGTCACGGGAGCACTCCCCCCCCCGCCCTGCCCACCACGCCGTCACGGGAGCACTCCCCCCATCCTGCCCTGTCAGCCTTGCCGTCACGGGAGCACTCCCCCCCATCCTGCCCGCCACGCCGTCACGGGAGCACTCCCCCCCCATCCTGCCCGCCACGCCGTCACGGGAGCACTCCCCCCCCGCCCTGTCAGCCACGCCGTCACGGGAGCACTCCCCCCCATCCTGCCCGCCACGCCGTCACGGGAGCACTCCCCCCCATCCTGCCCGCCACGCCGTCACGGGAGCACTCCCCCCCCATCCTGCCCTGCCCGCCACGCCGTCACGGGAGCACTCCCCCCATCCTGCCCTGTCAGCCACGCCGTCACGGGAGCACTCCCCCCATCCTGCCCTGTCAGCCACGCCGTCACGGGAGCACTCCCCCCCATCCTGCCCGCCACGCCGTCACGGGAGCACTCCCCCCCCCGCCCTGCCCACCACGCCGTCACGGGAGCACTCCCCCCATCCTGCCCTGTCAGCCACGCCGTCACGGGAGCACTCCCCCCCATCCTGCCCTGTCAGCCACGCCGTCACGGGAGCACTCCCCCCCCATCCTGCCCGCCACGCCGTCACGGGAGCACTCCCCCCATCCTGCCCGCCACGCCGTCACGGGAGCACTCCCCCCCCATCCTGCCCTGCCCGCCACGCCGTCACGGGAGCACTCCCCCCATCCTGCCCTGTCAGCCACGCCGTCACGGGAGCACTCCCCCCATCCTGCCCTGTCAGCCACGCCGTCACGGGAGCACTCCCCCCCCATCCTGCCCGCCACGCCGTCACGGGAGCACTCCCCCCATCCTGCCCGCCACGCCGTCTTGGGAGCACTCCCCCCCCATCCTGCCCTGCCCGCCACGCCGTCACGGGAGCACTCCCCCCATCCTGCCCTGTCAGCCACGCCGTCACGGGAGCACTCCCCCCCACCCTGTCAGCCACGCCGTCACGGGAGCACTCCCCCCCATCCTGCCCACCACGCCGTCACGGGAGCACTCCCCCCCCCCCCCCCCCCGCGCAGCTCCAGGGGAAGAGCGGGGCAGGCGCGCTTTCCCAAGATGCCACCGCCAGCGGCAGCCCCCAGCCAGCCCAGCCCGGCGCCCTGGGCACCCGGACCCAGCACGGGGGGGGGGGGGGGGGGGGAAGGCGGCCTCGCAGACGGCAGCCCCGCACCCGGCTCGAGACGCTCGGGAGCCGGTGGAGACCTAGGGCAGGCGGCCCCCTGGGAATCGCCTCCCGGGCTGAGGCCGGGAGCTGCGCAGCCCCGGGGGCCCCGCGGTGGTGAAGGCAGCGGCAGAGCCCCACACGGGCGGGCGGGGCGGCGCGGCCCTGGAGAGCCGCTGCGCCTCCTTCGCAGGCAGGACTGCAGCTCCGGGACAGGCGCCCGGGGGCAGGAACGGCCCAGGCCGGGGCGGGGGGGGGGGGGGGGGAGGGGGATCTGCCGACAGGACTCGCTGCTGAGCCATCGGCGTCGGGAAGGAAACAGGAAGCCAGGGTTCCGCCGAGGGAGCGCGGACCGGAAGTCACAGAGGGGGCAGCGGGAGGAGCAGGTGCGGACCAGAGGGGCCGATCCTGCAGGGTCAGCGGCACAGCCTGACCCTGGACCGGGTCCCCTTCTTCCCGTGCCCCCTCCTCCCCCTCCTCCCCAGAGCGGCTCTCCCTGTAAAGGTCATGCCGGTGACCTCGCGCCCCGGGGCCAGAGCGCCCCGGAGAGGAAATCCTGCCCGTCCCGTCTCCCCGTCGCTCCTTCACTGTGAGTCTCTGCCGCTCGGTTGACCGCAGGGGCTGTGGGGGGGGGGGGGCGGCCGCGCGTGCGTGAACTGACCCCTGCCCCACGCTCTCCAGGTCCGGCTGTAACGAGCCTGAGCCACTGCTGGACGGGGCGGGGCTCGGCAGGTCCCGCGGTGCCCTCCCGGCCGGCCTGGCGGGAGAGCCGCTTCCTCCCCCCCCGCCCCCCCCCCCCGTGGCTGAGGGGAGGACGGCGCGTCCACGCCGCCCGTCCACGCCACGTGGGGCTCGTGCTCTGCAGACAAAGGAGGCCCGTTCAGAAGCCGCCTCCGCGTCCTCCTGCTGGAGCACCCTCCCCGGGTTCTCGCCTCCGCGTCCTCCCGCTGGAGCCCCCTCCCCAGGTTCTCGCCTCCGCGTCCTCCCGCTGGAGCACCCTCCCCGGGTTCTTGGGGATTTTCCTCCCACAGACCCTGCACACGCACACACACGCAGGATAGGGAAAAAAAAGCATCCACGAGCTATCAAACCCCAGGACGGGGCCAGCGCGCAACCCGGGGGCCTCCCGGCAGAGTGCTGAGGCGGGCAGAACCTTCCGGAGACCCGGGAGCGCCGCGCTCCTCTGCCTGGAGCTCATCTCCTCGCTGTCCTCAGAAATGCAAAAGGGATGCTTAATAATTGATGGGGCGGGAGCCTCGCTCTGCATTATTAAATGCCCCACTGCTAGGCCAGCGCAGCCCAGCGCAGACGGGAAACGGGACGGGCCTGGAAGCGGGGCTCGGTGCTGCCTTTGTGCCCCCACCGTCCAGCCTAGAAAACTAGACCGAGCCCCGACTCGGCGGGCCGAGCGCCAGGCCGGGGAGGGCGGGGCCACCATCTCGACTTCCGCGTCCCCGTCCGTCCCCCTGCCGGGCGGCGGGGGAGGGGCACGACGTGCCCACCGAAGTCTCCGTCACCGCCGCGGCCCGCAGAGGCCCCGCCGAGAGAGGGCGGCGGGCCCAAAGGTGCCGCTCCGAGGAAGAACGCGCCCGTTCTCAGACGTGCTAAAACCGCCAGGCCGCGCCGGCTCCCGGAGCACATGAAGCAGGGTGGGGTGACTGGTGGGATTCACTAAGGGGAGTGGGGAGTCCTCTCTCTTTTCATTTCTGGTGCTCCACTTACTGAGAAAAACAAACCAACAAACAGAAACAGGGAAATCCAGACCCTGGCAGGGCTCCTTTCTTTCCCTTGGTGCTGAGAACTTGGCACCCCCGCAGGAAGCGCACCCCCTTGTGTGTAGGGGGGTGTGCTCAGTGAGAAGGGGAAACAAGAAGGTACTAGAAGGAGGAAAAAGAAACAAACTTTCTCACACACATTATGTACACGCGTGCACGCACACACAGTGATAGCATTATGAAGCCCAAAACGGAGAAGATGGAGGAGATGAGGCAATGTAATATAATATAAGGGTCAACTTGCTCAGGTGCACCGCCCTCACCTGTGGGCTGACCGCGGTAGCCCCTTGTCCTCCGGACGCGTGCCAGTGCGCGACCCCCGGGGTGGCGGGTCGGGACTGGAGGAGGCTGAGCTCTGACTTCCCCTCCCCGGGCGGGCGATGGGGGGGCTCCTCCAGCGATGGGGTCGCCCACAGAGGTCCTGCTGCCACCCCACCCGCGTGCAGGTCTCCCGGGCGCCCCCCGCTGCCCTCCCGGTGACCCTCCCCCTCGGGGCGTTTGGCTGGTTGTTTCTGAGGGTGGCAAGCAGCGATGGCTTCTTGAAGGCAGGCACTTTGCCTCCTCCACCCCTCACCTCCATTTTAGCGTTCTCATGATTCACCGGGAGACACCGGGATTGTGTTTCCCTGGGGGGAATGAGGACTGATGGACACGGTACTTCAGAACACTTGAGCAAGCTCCCAGCAGGGCTTCCACGGGGAAGACGGACCCGACCTGCAGCGGCCCCTGCCTCGCCGGCGCCCTCCCTTCCCACCGGGCCTCCTTGTACCCGGTTTCCGTCCTGGGCTCTTGTGTGGCCCAGGAGCACCGCCTTTCAGGAGACGGCACGGAGCCGATGGAATGCCCCCACCGTTTCATCTTGGGGCAAACCCTTGCGTCCAGACTCCTCTCGGCTAGAGCAGCAGGACCAAGCTCAGGTCCAGGGGAAGAGACTCCAAATTTGGGTTCTGTGCAGCGGAACCCCACAACCTCCCGCCCGAGCTGCCAGAAAGGTGTGTCAGGCAGCGTGTCCAGGCTCTGGCAGTCCTTGCACACCAAGGAGGTCGGCAAGTGTGGAAGGAGGCCGACGGCAGGCAGGCTCTGGGGGGGAGGGGGCCCTTGGAAATGTGCTGGTCATCACTCTGAGGACAGGGCAGCACAAAGCGCCAACCTTGAGAGCAGCCCGGGGCCCGCGGGCGCCCGCTTCCCCAGCCTGGGTCTCTGCCTGATACCTCAGACTCCATCCTGCCTGGCAGCGAAAGTGGCTGACTGGCTCCTCCAAGAGCTCTCAGCCGAGCTGCTATCGATTGTCAGACACTCTGCACGCCGCGGCGGAGACAGGAGGGGAGAAAACACAGCAGCCATCCAGAAATAATTAGAAGGGAAGAAAGGTTCCCTAAATCCTTCTCCTCTGCTGCACCCAGCTGAGTTCCCCCACCCCAGCCACCTCTGCTCCTTTGTCTCTCCAACTCTCTCCCTTCCCACCCCTTCCCCCCCAGGCACACACACACACACACACACACACACACACTCTCACACACACACACTGATTAGTCAAAACAGGACACGCATGGCTCCAGCTTCAGGCTGCGTTTCTGGAAGGGTCTATGGGCTTTTCCTGTCAATGTCTTGATGCTTAGCATAGCAACCAGTACAGCTGTGCAAATGGCACAGGGCAGCTGTATCATTTTCTTACTCTGATCCTTATCTCCCTCACTACTGCTTCTTGTGCCGTGTGTGTGTGTGTGTGTGTGTGTGTGTGTGTGTGTCCCTAGCCTAACCATTCCAAACCTAGACGGCAGGAACAGTAAAGTAACCTGCGGTTCTGAGAAGGTCTCCTGTGCCAAGAGCTGCCCTAAGCATCTTCTAGAGAAGGTGTTTAACGCTCTCACTTGCAGAGGAGGGAAGTGAAGGACGGAAGACAGATCAAGGGCCATCACGGCTTCCCATTCATCCGTGGAAGCGCTCTCCCCCCTTCCCTCCTCCCCCCCCCCACCGCCATCCTCTGAGGCTCCTCCAGGCCCTGGGATGCGGCGCGGGTGGAGGAAGGCACAACACGGAGGCTGAACGGCAGCGTGGGGCCCGCGCCGCTCGCCTCGTCATCTGCACGCCCCGTCTGTGCGAGCGGAACAGGAACAGGAGGAGGGAGAGGAGGAGGCAGAGGGAGGTGGAGGGAGAGGTGAAGCGGGGCAGTGACAGACGCACCTGTCACATCGATCTCACGCCCTCTGGCTTGCACTTCCTCCGCTCCTCATCGCAGGCTGTGCTCGGGTTTTCTTCCTCCCCTCGTCCTTTCAGTATGGGCAGCTGCCCCTTGCCAGGGGGATGCTGCTCCTTCCTGTGCAGTGTCCCTGTCTCTCTGAAATCAAAGGGCAGCACGGCGGGACAACGCCACGGCCCTAAGAGTCCCGGAGCAAGGACAATCAACCCACAAAGAAGCAGCCAGAACATCTGTCAACGTTCAGCATTTGGATTGATTTTCCCAGCCTGGGTCTAGCCTGGCTCCCCGCCTCGGAGGAGATAGCATGTCAGGCTGTCACACACGGCTCCCGGGCTACAGAAAGACCCCCAGACCCACGGGCACCATGGAAGCACAGACGGACATCAGGGAGAGGGAAGGGGGACACCAGGGCCCCCGTCCTCCTGGGGCCTGGGGCGCACCGCGGAGGAGGCCCAGACCCCGACTCCCGGGCCTGCGGCTGCGGCTGCGGCTGTGAGGAACATGTGTTGCGGCGCAGACGGCGTGGTCAGCGCAGAGGCACAGGGGGGCCCAGAGAGGGACGGGGGAAACGCAGTGTCCGCGTCCGGTCCCTCAGCCTGGGGCTGTGTGCACCAGCAGCTGAGCTCTCTCCTCCTGTAATCCTACGGGGGGCAAAAGGGCGTCCAGAGTGTGAGGCTGCAGACCGAGCCCAGGTAAGAAGATGTCACTCTAGCCGCACGGCGAGACCCAGGGAGGAGAGAGTGGGTGCTGAGGAACAGCCCTGGAGGCCTCACAGGGCCAAGGGGCTGCAGACGGGACCGGAGAGGACCTCAAGACAGGAGTCGTCCAGGAGAAAACACGCTGGGTCCTTCGGCACAGAGCCCCGAGAAACAGGAAGACAGGCAGGGCTTCTCTGCGGGGTGGCAGCTGGTCAGCAAGAAGAAGCCAGGCCGGCACCCCCCTGTGATCTCAACGCCAGCGGGCACGAGCTCGAAGCCAGCTCCACAGTGAGAGACGCAACTCGGGAACAGATTCGTGAAGAAATGTCCGGCATCCTTCGCCGTAAGCAAAGTCCAACACAAACCATACAAAGATTTCTTGTCACCCCAGTCAGAATGGCCTCCATCAGGGAAACAAGTGCCGGCCAGGACGAGGGGAAGGAATTCTCACACGTGGTGGATGGGAAACAAACAACAAATGCTGGCGAGGATGAGGGGGTAAAGGAATTCTCACACACGGTGGATGGGAAACAAACAACAAATGCCGGCCAGGACGAGGGGGTAAAAGAATTCTCACACAAGGTGGATAGGAAGAGTAACTGGCGCGTCCTCTCTGGAAGTCAGCATGGAGAGTCCTCAAAGGTCCTAAAAATAGTTCCGCCCTATGACCCTTCCATACCGCAACTGGACCCGTAGACCAAGGGAAGTAAATTAATATGCAAGAGAGATGCCGTGTTTATTACAGTACTATTGATAGTAGCCCAAAGTGGAATCAGACAAGGTGCCCAATAGCCAATGAAGGGATGAAAACAAAACGTGGTCCACACCTATACACCAAGAAATACTACCTAGCCATCAAGAAAATAAACTTGTGTCACCTGCAGTGACATAATATGTAAGTGGACAGAACTAGAGATCACCTTGTCCAGGGAGACAAGCTAGACTCAGAAGTCTAATGTCCCGTGTCTTTGTCCTTGTTCGTGGGTGAAAGCTGGACCCAAAATGACAATGACAATGTCGATGATGACAACGACAGCGATGATGATGATGATGATGATGATGATGATGATGATGATGGAGCATAAATAAAAATGGGGGACTATCTGGGAGTATCAGTAGGGGAGGGAAAAAGAAGGATACTGAGGGTTGGAGCAGTATATGTGCATGGGTGTGTATATTTGTGTATTTGTACACAGCATAATGAAACCCAACAAACAGCTGGAGGAAGGGAGAAGGGCATATGAAGTATGGGTGAAGTTGTTCCGAATGTACCGTATACACGTACCGATACGTCAGGGTGCACCTGTCATGTTTCTAACGTATGCGAATGCAAACTGTGTGCACAGTGCTAGTGGAGAGCAGGGCATGCATTTAAGGGGAAAAGCCGGGGGGGGGGGGGTGACCCGGCTGCTCCCCGAGTAGTGGCAGAGCGGAATTCCGTTGCTTTCGTCTGGAGCCATCTAAAGCACGGTGAGTGTCCCCTGGTCACGGCTCGCCGGGACGTTTCCTTCTGCGGACAAGCATCCCGGTCCCGCACTTGCTGTGGGCTGGACACCAGCTTAACCCAGGAGCAACGGAGAGACGTCGTGTGGCCCAGGGCACAGCCGACGTCCTCGCAAGAGCCAGAGAAGGTGAAGGACAGAAGGGGAGAGGGAAAGAGCTGGCGGGCACCAGACACAGAGGGCTCGGAGTCAATACTGCAGGGCCCCAGGAGCTGGAAGAAGGGGGGCCTCCGCCCCAAGGCCTTGTCACAGCCCGGCGGCAGGACTGCCCACCCCCAGAACACGGAAAAACGCTTCCCTGTTTGGGGGTAGTTTGTCACTGTGGCCAAAGGAGACAGATCCAGCCACAGGGAAATCCTACAGGCAGGGCACCGAGAGCAGCCCACAAGCCCCGTCTCCAAGCCCCAACCCCCCAGGGCTGCCCAGGTACGGGAGCTGGTGAGAAACCCACAGGCAAGGGGACCATGGGCACCGGGCTGCCCAAAGCACAGGCTGTGGGGCTTGTGCAGGCAGAGGAGATGGCCACCGAGTCACAGGGCAGAGAAGAGAACCGAACCTGCAGAGGAGACGGCCACAAAATCACGGGGCAGAGAAGAGAACCGAACCCTCAGAGGAGACAGCCACGGAGTCACAGGGGAGAGAAGAGAACCGAACCCGCAGAGGAGACAGCCACCGAGTCACAGGGCAGAGAAGAGACCCGGACCTGCAGAGGAGACGGCCACCGAGTCACAGGGGAGAGAAGAGAACCAAACCTGCAGAGGAGACGGCCACGGAGTCACAGGGCAGAGAAGAGACCCGGACCTGCAGAGGAGACGGCCACGGAGTCACGGGGGAGAGAAGAGAACCGAACCTGCAGAGGAGACGGCCACGGAGTCACAGGTGCGGGCAACGTGGGAAAGACAGGGCTCCACTGGAGAATGCGCAGGGTGGGGAAACGATGCGATCATGCTCGAAGCGCAGGTAGCCTCCCGTCCTCCGCAGGCAGGCCAGCCTGGCCGCTGACCCGGGGCCAGGTCTGCTGGTGTCGGGGCCCCCACACCAATGGACGCTCAGCCACCCAGGCCTTTGCTCGTGACCATCAACCTCTCAGTGCCACGTCTGTGGACTCTTTGCTTTTTGTTGTTTTTTGGCCAATCCTGGGGCTTGAAGGCTGGGCCTGGGTGCTGTCCCCGAGCCCTTTGTGCTCAAGGCCGGTGCTCTACCACTTGAGCCACAGCACCAACTCTGGCTTTATCTGAGTAGTTTTGTGGAGTCTCATGGACTTTTCTGCCCGGGCTGGGTTTGAACCCTGATCCTCAGATCTCAGCTACCTGTGTAGCTAGGATTACAAGCATGAGCCACCAGTGCCTGGCTGTCTGTGGACTCTTGCTTTGGAATAATGCAGTTGACCTCTTTCTTTATTCCCCATAATAATTAAGCCATGTAAGGCCGTTCCAAGAATCAATGGTGCTGTGAAAGCATTTGCTCCTAGAATAGAGAGCTGAGGGCAGGGGAGCAGGGAAGCCTCTGTAGTCCATCCCACCGGAGTGTCCATCCCACCAGAGTGTCCATCCACCAGAGTGTCCATCCACCGGAGTGTCCATCCACCAGAGTGTCCATCCACCAGAGTGTCCATCCCACCAGAGTGTCCATCCACCAGAGTGTCCATCACCCCAGAGTGTCCATCCCACCCGAGTGTCCATCCCACTGGAGTGTCCATCCACCAGAGTGTCCATCCACCAGAGTGCCCATCCCACCAGAGTGTCCATCCACCAGAGTGTCCATCCCACCTGAGTGTCCATCCACCAGAGTGTCCATCACCCCGGAGTGTCCATCCCACCCGAGTGTCCATCTACCAGAGTGTCCATCCCACCTGAGTGTCCATCCACCAGAGTGTCCATCACCCCGGAGTGTCCATCCCACCCGAGTGTCCATCCACCCGAGTGTCCATCCACCAGAGTGTCCATCACCCCGGAGTGTCCATCCCACCCGAGTGTCCATCCACCAGAGTGTCCATCAAACCAGAGTGTCCATCCCACCTGAGTGTCCATCCACCAGAGTGTCCATCCACCAGAGTGTCCATCCCACCTGAGTGTCCATCCACCAGAGTGTCCATCCACCAGAGTGTCCATCCCACCTGAGTGTCCATCCACCAGAGTGTCCATCCCACCAGAGTGTCCATCCCACCAGAGTGTCCATCCCACCAGGGTGTCCATCCCACCGGAGTCTCCATCCACCAGAGTGTCCATCTACCAGAGTGTCCATCCACCAGAGTGTCCATCCACCAGGGTGTCCATCCCACCAGAGTGTCCATCCACCGGAGTGCCCATCCCACCAGAGTGTCCATCCACCAGAGTGTCCATCCACCAGAGTGTCCATCCACCAGAGTGTCCATCACCCCGGAGTGTCCATCCCGCCAGGGTGTCCATCCACCAGAGTGTCCATCCACCAGAGTGTCCATCACCCTGGAGTGTCCATCCACCAGAGTGTCCATCCACCAGAGTGTCCATCCACCAGAGTGTCCATCCCGCCAGGGTGTCCATCCACCAGAGTGTCCATCCACCAGAGTGTCCATCACCCCAGAGTGTCCATCCACCAGAGTGTCCATCCACCAGAGTGTCCATCAACCAGAGTGTCCATCCCACCTGAGTGTCCATCCACCAGAGTGTCCATCCACCAGAGTGTCCATCACCCCGGAGTGTCCATCCCACCCGAGTGTCCATCCACCCGAGTGTCCATCCACCAGAGTGTCCATCACCCCGGAGTGTCCATCCCACCCGAGTGTCCATCCACCAGAGTGTCCATCCCACCAGAGTGTCCATCCCACCTGAGTGTCCATCCACCAGAGTGTCCATCCACCAGAGTGTCCATCCCACCTGAGTGTCCATCCACCAGAGTGTCCATCCACCAGAGTGTCCATCCCACCTGAGTGTCCATCCACCAGAGTGTCCATCCCACCAGAGTGTCCATCCCACCAGAGTGTCCATCCCACCAGGGTGTCCATCCCACCGGAGTCTCCATCCACCAGAGTGTCCATCTACCAGAGTGTCCATCCACCAGAGTGTCCATCCACCAGGGTGTCCATCCACCGGAGTGTCCATCCCACCAGAGTGTCCGTCCACCAGAGTGTCCATCCACCAGAGTGCCCATCCACCAGAGTGTCCATCCACCAGAGTGTCCATCCACCAGAGTGTCCATCACCCCGGAGTGTCCATCCACCAGAGTGTCCATCCACCAGAGTGTCCATCACCCCGGAGTGTCCATCCACCAGGGTGTCCATCCACCAGAGTGTCCATCACCCCGGAGTGTCCATCCACCAGAGTGTCCATCCACCAGGGTGTCCATCCACCAGAGTGTCCATCCACCAGAGTGTCCATCACCCCAGAGTGTCCATCACCCCGGAGTGTCCATCCCACCCGGAGTGTCCATCCCACAGGAGTGCCCATCACCCCGGAGTGTCCATCCACCAGAGTGTCCATCCACCAGAGTGTCCATCCACCGGAGTGTCCATCCCACCAGAGTGTCCATCCACCAGAGTGTCCATCCACCAGAGTGTCCATCCACCCGATTGCCCATCCACCAGAGTGTCCATCCACCAGAGTGTCCATCCACCAGAGTGTCCATCACCCCGGAGTGTCCATCCACCAGGGTGTCCATCCACCAGAGTGTCCATCACCCCGGAGTGTCCATCCACCAGAGTGTCCATCCACCAGGGTGTCCATCCACCAGAGTGTCCATCCACCAGAGTGTCCATCCACCAGAGTGTCCATCACCCCAGAGTGTCCATCACCCCGGAGTGTCCATCCCACCCGGAGTGTCCATCCCACAAGAGTGCCCATCACCCCGGAGTGTCCATCCACCAGAGTGTCCATCCACCCGAGTGCCCATCCACCAGAGTGTCCATCCACCGGAGTGTCCATCCACCAGAGTGTCCATCCACCGGAGTGTCCATCCGACCAGAGTGTCCATCCACCAGAGTGTCCATCCACCAGAGTGTCCATCCACCCGAGTGCCCATCCACCAGAGTGCCCATCCACCAGAGTGTCCATCCACCAGAGTGTCCATCCCACTGGAGTGCCCATCCCACCAGAGTGTCCATCCACCAGAGTGTCCATCCACCCGAGTGTCCATCCACCCGAGTGTCCATCCACCAGAGTGTCCATCCCACCAGAGTGTCCATCCACCAGAGTGTCCATCCACCCGAGTGCCCATCCCACCAGAGTGTCCATCCACCAGAGTGTCCATCCACCAGGGTGTCCATCCCACCAGAGTGTCCATCCACCAGAGTGTCCATCCACCCGAGTGTCCACCCACCAGAGTGTCCATCCACCAGGGTGTCCATCCCACCAGAGTGTCCATCCCACCAGGGTGTCCATCCACCAGGGTGTCCATCCCACCAGAGTGTCCATCCACCAGAGTGTCCATCCACCAGGGTGTCCATCCCACCAGAGTGTCCATCCACCAGAGTGTCCATCCACCCGAGTGTCCACCCACCAGAGTGTCCATCCACCAGATTGTCCACCCACCAGAGTGTCCATCCACCAGGGTGTCCATCCACCGTAGTGTCCATCCCACTGGAGTGTCCATCCACCAGAGTGTCCACCCCACCAGAGTGTCCATCCCACCAGAGTGCCCATCCCACCTGAGTGTCCATCCCACCCGCGTGTCCATCACCCCGGAGTGTCCATCACCCCGGAGTGTCCCACCTGAGAAGGTGGGAGCTGATCTGGTCCACACCTGGACAAGCAGCCTCCAGGGCACAAGGGAGACGGGAAGGCCACTTCCTGTGAGATCACAGGCCTGGAGTGTGGGCTCCTGTGCCTTCTTCCTTGTGGTGCATGTGGGCCTGGGTGTCTGCATTGTGCTGCAGGCATGCCATGCCCAGCTCTGAGTCTCAGAGTGCAGGTCAGCCTGTGTGCCTTGGACCACATTCTCCATGGGAGAATGGGAAGATCTGCAACGCCCTCTCTCCCCTCTCTCCCTCTCCCTCTCTTCGCCTCTCTCTCCCTCTCTCTCTCTTCTCCCCTCTGTCTCTCTCCCTCTCTCCCCCTCCCTCTCTCTATTTTCCTCTCTCTCCCTCTCTCCCTCCCTCCCTCTTTCTGTCTCTGTCTCTGTCTCTCACACACGCACGCACGCACGCACACACGCACGCACACACGCACACACATGCACAGACACAGCCTAAAGGTGCCCCTCCTTCTTCTGCAGCTGGCAGCCCTATTAATTACTTATGTTCACAGACATGATCCGAGCAAACTCCCCCAGTATTTGTCCTGTGGAGAGAATGGCTTAGGGACCCGGCAGCTTGGCGGGAGGCTGGGACGCTTTTAGACAGCCTCATTTGCATGAGCAGAGAGCTAGCTTTGGGAGGAGGACCGCCTGCCCCCCTCCCCTCCCCTGTTAGGCAGGGACTGGGCACTTGCTCCTGTCAGAGGGAAAGGGGCCACAGCAGCAAGCTCTCCCCCCCCCCCTCGCCCAAATACGTTGACTGCATGAGTGAAATGGGGTGAACCAAAGTGCGCACGCACAAGTGGCACAGATGTTTTCGTCCCAGGTACCTCCCGTAACTCCAAGGGGCTCTCATGAGCAGCGCCCGTGAATATATTTCATGCCTGGCTCGCTGAGAATTAGCATTGAAAATCATCATGGTGAACGCAGGGCGTCGGATGAATTTCAATCGGGCACGTGGAGCCGCTCCCGCTGCCGCCGGATGTCAGCAGGCCCGCGGAAGCCGGCGTGCCGCCCCTGCCCCTCACGCGGCAGCGGCCGGTCCCCCTCGCCGCTCCGCGGCCGGCCAGCCGGCGTCCGCCTGGGGCAGACCCAGGTGCCCAGGCTGGAACCCGGGGGCTCGTGGGCGATGTCAGCTCAGCTCTCTGTCTTGGATGGCAGAACTGCTGGACCGATTGATCTGCCTGCCAGCTGTCCCGGCACCAGGGGAGGTGGCGGGGAGCATCCCTGCCAAGCTGAGAAGCTTTCAAAGGAGAGTCACACTGATTCTGAAAGACAGCCGGGTGGGGACCAGCCTCGCCAGCACTGCGATGACACCTCCTCCTCCCTCATCTCGGTAGCAGGTGCCCCCAGGAAATCTGGACCGTGTCGCCACGGCCGAGACCTCTGGGTCCACGTCACCATTTGCCATTCTCTTATCACATGGAGACAAGCTTGGCACGGAGATAAAGGGGTACCCGCGATGAACGTTTCCTTTCCTGACCGTCTGGAGTCCACCCGCACTGATCAGAAGGGAAAATGCCCTGGGGAACGCAGAGCACTGAGGCTCACGGCACGGGAGAGACACCTGTCCTCAGGGGTCTCGTGCCCAGGAAGACACTGAGCACAGAGATGCACGTGCGTGCACAACGTGTGCATCTGTGTGTGCCTCTGCAGACGCCACGCGAGAGATGCACACGTGGCGTGGACACAGCCAGATACGGTGCTAAGGTCGGCCCCACGGGGATGAGCTGCGGTGCTTGGGGCACGGCACCCCCCCCGCCCCCCCCAGTGAACCCGGGATCTTCATTTGCATGGTGAGGACAACAAAGACCTCCCTTCCCTGTCCCCTTCCCTGTCCCCAGCACAGGTGCGCGTGTAAGTTGAAAACCCTCCAGAAGCTTTGAAAAGCAACCTAAATTCAAGGATCAGGAAACGTGTGCATCTTCCGCCTCGCGCCTCACTCCTGGGCGGGCTGGGCTGCCGCCTCTCGGCCTGTGGCCACGGGGACGGTGAGGCCAGGTTTGCCTGCCAGCCAGGACGCGAGGCAGCTCAGAGAGCGGCAGCACAGACCCGCCTGTGTCGTACCCCACTAGCCATGGGGGAGCCCTCAGAGGGCGGCAGTCCTGGCTCTGCGTGCGAGGAAAGGAGGCGACGGCTCCGTCCCACAGGGTCACAGAATCGACCACAGTCGACCCAGCTCGCTGTGATGTAACAAGGCAGCCACCAAGGGCGTCAGAGTGGAGCTGGGTATTCACTGCAGGCCGACGTCCACCTAGTTCTACCTGAGAGGCAGACTGAAGAGCGACTTGGAGGGCCGTGGGCTCTGTTTTCTGGATGAGGTGGAGGGCATGGGCTTTGTTTTCTGCATGAGGAGGAGGGCGGGCGCTCTGTGTTTTCTGGATCAGGTGGAGGGCATGCATGCCCTCTGTGTTTTCTGGATCAGGTGGAGGGCATGGGCTCTGTGTTTTCCGGATGAGGTGGAGGGCGTGGTCTCTGTGTTTTCTGGATGAGGTGGAGGGCGTGGTCTCTGTGTTTTCTGGATGAGGTGGAGGGCGTGGTCTCTGTGTTTTCTGGATGAGGTGGAGGGCATGGGCTCTGTGTTTTCTGGATGAGGTGGACGGCATGGTCTCTGTGTTTTCTGGATGAGGTGGAGGGCGTGCGCTCTGTGTTTTCCGGATGAGGTGGAGGGCGTGGTCTCTGTGTTTTCTGGATGAGGTGCAGGGCGTGGTCTCTGTGTTTTCTGGATGAGGTGGAGGGCATGGTCTCTGTTTTCTGGATGAGGTGGAGGGCGTGGTCTCTGTGTTTTCTGGATGAGGTGGAGGGCGTGGGCTCTGTGTTTTCCGGATGAGGTGGAGGGCATGGGCTCTGTGTTTTCTGGATGAGTTGGAGGGCGTGGTCTCTGTGTTTTCTGGATGAGGTGGAGGGCATGCGCTCTGTGTTTTCTGGATGAGGTGGAGGGCATGGTCTCTGTGTTTTCTGGATGAGGTGGAGGGCATGGGCTCTGTGTTTTCTGGATCAGGTGGAGGGCATGGGCTCTGTGTTTTCTGGATGAGGTGGAGGGCGTGCGCTCTGTGTTTTCTGGATGAGGTGGAGGGCGTGGGCTCTCTGGTTTCTGCATGAGGTGGAGGGCGTGCGCTCTCTGGTTTCTGGATCAGGTGGAGGGCATGGGCTCTGTGTTTTCTGGATGAGGTGGAGGGCATGGTCTCTGTGTTTTCTGGATGAGGTGGAGGGCGTGGGCTCTGTGTTTTCTGGATGAGGTGGAGGGCATGGGCTCTGTGTTTTCTGGATCAGGTGGAGGGCATGGGCTCTGTGTTTTCTGGATGAGGTGGAGGGCGTGGGCTCTCTGGTTTCTGCATGAGGTGGAGGGCGTGCGCTCTCTGGTTTCTGGATCAGGTGGAGGGCGTGGGCTCTGTGTTTTCTGGATCAGGTGGAGGGCATGGGCTCTGTGTTTTCTGGATCAGGTGGAGGGCATGGGCTCTGTGTTTTCTGGATCAGGTGGAGGGCGTGGTCTCTGTGTTTTCTGGATGAGGTGGAGGGCATGGGCTCTCTGGTTTCTGCATGAGGTGGAGGGCAATGTCTGGTGTCTGGATGAGGTGGAGGGCGTGCGCTCTGTGTTTTCTGGATGAGGTGGAGGGCGTGCGCTCTCTGTTTTCAGGAAGACAGGGCTATCAGCTCTCTGGATTCTGGAGGGCCTCTGTTTTGAGTCTCTTTTGAGGTGCAAAGAGAGGGAAAGCAGGGGAGGAGAATCCTGGGAATGTTTGTCCCCCGTTGTACCACTACCCAGACCATGCGGATGTTGCCTCTCCCTTAATGACCACCAGGAAGCCTACCTGCAGGGCCCCGTTGCTCTGATCCTGCCACAGTCCCCCAAGGACATTCGTGGCGCTGACCAGCCGTCTGCCTTGACTGGCCTTGAGGTTTCCGAGCCACCGTCCCCACCACGTGAGCTCCCACCCCACACTCAGCTCTCCTTGCAAATTCGCCTTGATCACGCATGGCCTGCAAGTGCTGACCGCTGTGTCCTGGCGGAGGGCGACACTCTCCTGTGCTTAGGGCAGAGGCAGAGGAAGCTCAGATGAGCCGTGGCCGCAGAGGAGGCCTAGAAAATTCCCTGTCACAACAGGGACTTCTCTGTCTGTGCTAGCATTTCGAATCAGGCGGAGGTGTGGAAAATGGGATTTGTTGTAGATTTTCCTCTCTCGGCTGGAAGTGCCCGCGTGCTTCCCAGCCAATCTCGAGATCATTAAGCAGAATTTCTGAGCAAGAAGGGGGACACTGTGAAAATGGGTGCCTGCCTGTCATTGTTCATTACCCAGAGGAGTTCTGAGGGCTCAGGAGGGAAGGAAGGCCGAGGGTTCGCTCCCCCGTGAGCCCAGCTTCCTCCGAGGCCTTCGGTCCCCGCCCATCACTGGCATGCCACCAGAATAAGTCCCATCAGGCACGCCACCTACTCTCAGAGAGGTAGAAAGAAGAGATCCTCATCGAGCATGCGTTTACAGGGGAGGGGGGGGGGCGGTGACGCTGGCCTTCTGGACAGGACCTAGTTGCAGTAGGTGAGGGTAGGAAATAGAACACTCTAGGTTTGTGACAGGATCCAGGAGACCCATTTTGTGTACTGGGCCTCAGCTCGGTCCCTCGCAATCTGACCTACAGCCAAACAAGCTGGTGTTTTTTGGCAAAGGGTACAAGGCCTTCTGATCACCGCCGTCTCCGAGCTCTGCGTGGTCATCCCAACATCAGGCCCCGGACTGGAAACCAACCGACCTACAGCGGGGCTGCAGTGAGCGGCGTCAGCAAGCCAGGTATCTGCTGGTGTGTTTCCCCGCCTCCCTGCCTTGCCTTGCCACGTCCTCCAGTGGTGCTCCCGGTGGCTTTGCTCTGTGTCCCCCTCCCCCACACCGCCCAGATCCGATCCACCCTCGACGCTCGGTGATTGCCCCCGCCCTCCGGGCTAGCCACGCTGACCATCTTCCATCAGGCCACTCGGCTCCCACAGCCACCGAGCGTCCTGCTCTCCTTGTCACCCCCGTGTGTGACTGTGGTCCTGGCGTCCTCATTAACAACGTCCTTTTTCAGAACCAAACCTGTCCTGCTTTGGAAGACAAAACACACAGTAGCCCTACTATATGAAACCCCGATCCGCCTCCCTCCCTGGACAGGCCCCTCAGTCAGGGCCGGGCCTGCCGCGACAGCCCTCGAGCCACAGTCCACCCCGGCCGAGGTGCAGAGAGCCACCGGCCACCGGGCCTCCGATCCCTCTTCCTGCGTCCCCAGGGACGTCTCCCTCGGCCCCCGCCCCCCCCCCGGAGGACTCGGCTCACCACCACCCATGGGTCCACAGCCGCCCCCAGCCGCCTCGGCTGAACCCTTCCTCTCAAGCCGAGTCCCCCTCCCCCTCCTCCAGGGGCCTTTGCAAGGCCTCCACACGCGCGGGCCCTCCGCGCAACCCGTTTCCATGGCGCCGCACCTGGGCCTGGCCGTTTCCATGGCGCCACGCCGTGCCACAAACCTCCTCTGTCCCCACACAGACCCGCCACTGCCTGTTCACCCCGGATGATACTCTACCCACCCCTCCTGCCTGTCCACCCCAGATGATGCTATACCCACCCCTCCTTCACCCCAGATGATGCTATACCCACCCCTCCTGCCTGTTCACCCCAGATGATGCTATACCCACCCCTCCTGCCTGTCCACCCCGGATGATGCTATACCCACCCCTCCTGCCTGTCCACCCCGGATGATGCTATACCCACCCCTCCTTCACCCCAGATGATACTCTACCCACCCCTCCTGCCTGTTCACCCCAGATGATGCTATACCCACCCCTCCTTCACCCCAGATGATACTCTACCCACCCCTCCTGCCTGTTCACCCCAGATGATGCTATACCCACCCCTCCTTCACCCCAGATGATACTCTACCCACCCCTCCTGCCTGTTCACCCCAGATGATGCTATACCCACCCCTCCTTCACCCCAGATGATACTCTACCCACCCCTCCTGCCTGTCCACCCCGGATGATGCTATACCCACCCCTCCTGCCTGTCCACCCCGGATGATGCTATACCCACCCCTCCTGCCTGTCCACCCCGGATGATGCTATACCCACCCCTCCTTCACCCCAGATGATACTCTACCCACCCCTCCTGCCTGTTCACCCCAGATGATGCTATACCCACCCCTCCTGCCTGTCCACCCCGGATGATGCTATACCCACCCCTCCTGCCTGTCCACCCCGGATGATGCTATACCCACCCCTCCTGCCTGTCCACCCCGGATGATGCTATACCCACCCCTCCTTCACCCCAGATGATGCTATACCCACCCCTCCTGCCTGTTCACCCCAGATGATGCTATACCCACCCCTCCTGCCTGTTCACCCCAGATGATGCTATACCCACCCCTCCTTCACCCCAGATGATGCTATACCCACCCCTCCTGCCTGTTCACCCCAGATGATGCTATACCCACCCCTCCTGCCTGTTCACCCCAGATATTCTACCCACCCCTCCTGCCTGTTCACCCCAGATACTCTACCCACCCCTCCTGCCTGTCCACCCCAGATGATGCTATACCCACCCCTCCTTCACCCCGGATGATGCTATACCCACCCCTCCTTCACCCCGGATGATGCTATACCCACCCCTCCTGCCTGTCCACCCCAGATACTCTACCCACCCCTCCTGCCTGTCCACCCCAGATACTCTACCCACCCCTCCTGCCTGTTCACCCCAGATGATGCTATACCCACCCCTCCTGCCTGTTCACCCCAGATGATGCTATACCCACCCCTCCTTCACCCCAGATGATGCTATACCCACCCCTCCTGCCTGTTCACCCCAGATGATGCTATACCCACCCCTCCTGCCTGTTCACCCCAGATACTCTACCCACCCCTCCTGCCTGTTCACCCCAGATACTCTACCCACCCCTCCTGCCTGTCCACCCCGGATGATGCTATACCCACCCCTCCTGCCTGTTCACCCCAGATACTCTACCCACCCCTCCTGCCTGTCCACCCCAGATACTCTACCCACCCCTCCTGCCTGTTCACCCCGGATGATACTCTACCCACCCCTCCTGCCTGTCCACCCCAGATGATGCTATACCCACCCCTCCTGCCTGTCCACCCCAGATGATGCTATACCCGCCGCTCCGCGGTCACTTGGTTTATTTAAAGTGTCTTTCACTAGAGACAGACATAAACTAGTTTTGGGCGTACGTTGGAGTGGTAGAAAGAAGGGAATAAATCACCAATAAACCTGTCCGGCAAAAACTGCCAGCAGCCGGCTGGGACAGGAGGGAGGCGACCTCGGGGACGGTGCGCGGCGGGGGAAGGCAGGCGGGCCCCGCGCCGCGGCTCCGGAGGGGCGGCTGCAGGAGGCCACCGCCAGCACTTACGACGTTGTCGGCGGCTCCGTCACCTTTCTCAGTCTGGCTTTGTGTTGGCAGAGCTGCGATGTGTGGATGTTGGCGCGGAGGGGCCCCCGCTTCAGAGAGCCCCGCTTGTGCCCAGCCCCGCGCCACCATGGAGCAGCAATTTGGAGTATGAAGGAGAACAGAAGCTGCCCCTCTGGGCGGGGAGGAGGTCACTGCCCCTCGTGTCCAGAGAGAGCTAGAGAGGAAACGCCAGGAGGGGCCGGGCCACTCCCGGGGCCCCGGAACCACGTCTCACCGTCCTGTTCAGTGGCCTCTGTTCACCGTTATCCCACGAAAGGTTTCTAGAGGACCCAGAATCTTCGCCCTCCCCAGCAGGACGGGCACCCGGTTTCTAGCAGGAAGCAGAAAGGGGTCCGATTGTCCCGGAGGCGGCGGGGAGACGGCATTGGAGCAGGAGCGGCCCAGCAGGGCGGCACCCACGATGGAGTTCCGGGGCGTTCGGGGTGCGGGGGCTGGAGGGCCGAGCCGTGAGCGCTGCCTTCCCAGCGGGGACGCAGCCGTGGGGGGCTGAGGAACACCCGACCAGCGGTGGAGCCCCCACCCCCCCTCCCGAGAAGCAGTGGCAGTGCTGCTGGGGGCGGCGGGCGTGAGGGGCGTGCGTCGGGAAACGCACTCTGCGTTCCCACATTGCACACTGCACAGGCGTGCGGGGGAGAGCAGGGGACCCCGGGGCCGTGGCAGTGTGGCCCAGGAGGTGATCTCACTGGGACCTGCTCACACTCGCGTACACACCTCCCAGTGACTCCTTGTAGCTCCTCATCCACCTTCTCAGCCAACCAACAAGAGCCGCCGGCTTCCACACGGCACCCCGTTCACACCAAGGCACCCTCGCATTGCCCGGCAGGTCTGTGTGCATCTGTGCGAGCACACGATCGGCGAGGCGGGAGACGGGGGGACGACAGGGCCCCCCCTCGAGGAGTTGTCACCCATTACACGAGTGGCTGTAGTCACGGGTGATGGAAAAAAACACCAATGCACACACGAACCCCGCAGAACAGGAGGGGCCTTAGCCCGGAAGACTCAGGGATTGAGACCCTCGGAGAGCTCCTGGGGTGAGTCACTCCCGAAGAGACAGCCACGTACTGTCCTCTGCCGTAAACTCTCGTGACAACACATGGGCACGCCCAGAGCACACACAGACAAACTGAGGCTCATACGGAGACACACAGAAACACAGGGGCAATGCATGCACACCAGACGCAGGGACACGTGCATGCACACCAGACGCAGGGACACGTGCATGCTCACCAGACGCAGGGACACGTGCATGCACACCAGACGCAGGGACACGTGCATGCACATGACACACAGGGACACGTGCATGCACACCAGACGCAGGGACACGTGCATGCACATGACACACAGGGACACGTGCATGCACACGGACACACAGGGACACGTGCATGCACACGGACACACAGGGACACGTGCATGCACACCAGACGCAGGGACACATGCATGCACACGACACACAGGGACACGTGCATGCACATGGACACACAGGGACACATGCATGCACACGACTCACAGGGACACGTGCATGCACACGACACACAGGGACACGTGCATGCACATGACACACAGGGACACATGCATGCACACGACACACAGGGACACGTGCATGCACACGACACACAGGGACACGTGCATGCACACGACACACAGGGACACGTGCATGCACACGACACACAGGGACACGTGCATGCACATGACACACAGGGACACGTGCATGCACACGACACACAGGGACACGTGCATGCACACGACTCACAGGGACACGTGCATGCACACGACACACAGGGACACGTGCATGCACACGACACACAGGGACACGTGCATGCACACGACACACAGGGACACGTGCATGCTCATGACACACAGGGACACGTGCATGCACACCAGACGCAGGGACACGTGCATGCACACGACTCACAGGGACACGTGCATGCACAAGGACACACAGGGACACGTGCATGCACACCAGACGCAGGGACACGTGCATGCACACGACACACAGGGACACGTGCATGCACACGACACACAGGGACACGTGCATGCACACGACACACAGGGACACGTGCATGCACACGACACAGAGGGACACGTGCATGCACACGACACACAGGGACACGTGCATGCACACGACTCACAGGGACACGTGCATGCACACGACACACAGGGACACGTGCATGCACACGACACACAGGGACACGTGCATGCTCACCAGACGCAGGGACACGTGCATGCACACGACACACAGGGACACGTGCATGCACACGACACACAGGGACACGTGCATGCATATGACACACAGGGACACGTGCATGCACACGACACACAGGGACACGTGCATGCTCATGACACACAGGGACACGTGCATGCACACCAGACGCAGGGACACGTGCATGCACACGACTCACAGGGACACGTGCATGCACAAGGACACACAGGGACACGTGCATGCACACGACACACAGGGACACGTGCATGCACACGACACACAGGGACACGTGCATGCACACGACACACAGGGACACGTGCATGCTCATGACACACAGGGACACGTGCATGCACACGACACACAGGGACACGTGCATGCACACGACACACAGGGACACGTGCATGCACACGACACACAGGGACACGTGCATGCACATGGACACACAGGGACACGTGCATGCTCACCAGACGCAGGGACACGTGCATGCACACGACACACAGGGACACGTGCATGCACACGACACACAGGGACACGTGCATGCACACGACACACAGGGACACGTGCATGCACACGACACACAGGGACACGTGCATGCACATGGACACACAGGGACACATGCATGCACATGACACACAGGGACACGTGCATGCACACGACACACAGGGACACGTGCATGCTCATGACACACAGGGACACGTGCATGCACACGACACACAGGGACACGTGCATGCTCATGACACACAGGGACACGTGCATGCACACCAGACGCAGGGACACGTGCATGCACACGACTCACAGGGACACGTGCATGCACAAGGACACACAGGGACACGTGCATGCACACGACACACAGGGACACGTGCATGCACACGACACACAGGGACACGTGCATGCACACGACACACAGGGACACGTGCATGCTCATGACACACAGGGACACGTGCATGCACACCAGACGCAGGGACACGTGCATGCACACGACACACAGGGACACGTGCATGCACACCAGACGCAGGGACACGTGCATGCACACGACACACAGGGACACGTGCATGCTCATGACACACAGGGACACGTGCATGCACACGGCACACAGGGACACGTGCATGCACACGACACACAGGGACACGTGCACGCACACGACACACAGGGACACGTGCATGCACACCAGACGCAGGGACACATGCATGCACACGACACACAGGGACACGTGCATGCACATGGACACACAGGGACACATGCATGCACATGACACACAGGGACACGTGCATGCACACGACACACAGGGACACGTGCATGCACACGACACACAGGGACACGTGCATGCACACGACACACAGGGACACGTGCATGCACACGACTCACAGGGACACGTGCATGCACACGACACACAGGGACACGTGCACGCACACGACACACAGGGACACGTGCATGCACACCAGACGCAGGGACACATGCATGCACACGACACACAGGGACACGTGCATGCACATGGACACACAGGGACACATGCATGCACATGACACACAGGGACACGTGCATGCACACGACACACAGGGACACGTGCATGCACACGACACACAGGGACACGTGCATGCACACGACACACAGGGACACGTGCATGCACACGACTCACAGGGACACGTGCATGCACACGACACACAGGGACACGTGCATGCACATGACACACAGGGACACGTGCATGCACACGACACACAGGGACACGTGCATGCACACGGACACACAGGGACACGTGCATGCACATGACACATTGAGACATGTGCATGCACAAGGACACACAGAGACACACAAATAGGCACATAAATACACAGCAGCTCCCAAACACACATGCGTGCTCACACAAAAATGTGAACACACACGCACATAGACACAGAACACAGAGACCTGTGGGGCACATGCACACAATCAGAAACACACATCGTCATCACAGAGACACAGGCACACACATAAACATACAAGTACGAAACCACGCAGAGTTCAGGCATTAACCACGGCAGAGGCAAAACCGTGAGCTTTCTCCAAGCCCGGAATTATCATCAGTGTCATCAGCACCCTTCTATTACGGTCCCGCCGTCTGCAGGAGCAATCAGTCCCGCCTTGGGTAATCACCGTGCTGAGTGCGGGATCCGCGGCTCGTCAGGTGCCCCTGATTAGTGAGCACAGGCATCGGCGTCCCCACCTGCAGCGGGGCCTGCCACTCTTGGGGCCGCTGACCTTCCAACGCGGGGGCCTGGCCACAAAGGACGGCGCTCCCCGGAGCCCGCAGGTACAGGGCCTCGTGTGGCCTTCCTCTCTGCGTCTGCCAGAGCTTCGGGAATCTTCTGGCACCATATTTGAAATCTTTCCCATGTCTATGAGGAACCTGCAGACACCTTCTCCTTCCTCATACTCACTTGGGATACGCCGGTGTCTCCACGGGAGACCTCCACAGTGGGGCGACCCCACCACGCCACCCCAACACCTCCGCACACAAACCATCTCATGTCCCTGTCCTCAACCCCGTCCCACTGTGTGACCTCCACTGTCCTCACCTCTGTCCCCGTGTGTGACCTCCACTGTCCTCACCTCTGTCCTCACCCTGTGTGACCTGCACTGTCCTCACCTCTGTCCTCACCCTGTGTGACCTGCACTGTCCTCACCTCTGTCCTCACCCTGTGTGACCTGCACTGTCCTCACCTCTGTCCCCACCCTGTGTGACCTGCACTGTCCTCACCTCTGTCCTCACCCTGTGTGACCTCCACTGTCCTCACCTCTGTCCCCGTGTGTGACCTCCACTGTCCTCACCTCTGTCCTCACCCTGTGTGACCTGCACTGTCCTCACCTCTGTCCTCACCCTGTGTGACCTCCACTGTCCTCACCTCTGTCCCCGTGTGTGACCTCCACTGTCCTCACCTCTGTCCCCCTGTGTGACCTGCACTGTCCTCACCTCTGTCCTCCTGTGTGACCTCCACTGTCCTCACCTCTGTCCTCACCCTGTGTGACCTCCACTGTCCTCACCTCTGCCCCACCCCTGTGTGACCTCCACTGTCCTCACCTCTGTCCTCCTGTGTCACCTCCACTGTCCTCACCTCTGTCCTCCTGTGTCACCTCCATTGTCCTCACCTCTGTCCCCCTGTGTCACCACCAATGTCCTCACCTCTGTCCCCACCCCTGTGTGACCTCCACTGTCCTCACCTCTGTCCCCACCCCTGTGTCACCTCCACTGTCCTCACCTCTGTCCCCACCCCTGTGTCACCTCCACTGTCCCCACCTCTGTCCCCACCAATGTGTCAACTCCACTGTCCTCAACTCTGTCCCCCTGTGTGACCTCCACTTCCCTCACCTCTGTCCTCCTGTGTGACCTTCACTGTCCTCACCTCTGTCCCCCTGTGTGACCTTCACTGTCCTCACCTCTATCCCCCTGTGTGACCTTCACTGTCCTCACCTCTGTCCTCCTGTGTGACCTTCACTCTCCTCACCTCTGTCCCCCTGTGTGACCTTCACTGTCCTCACCTCTGTCCTCCTGTGTGACCTTCACTGTCCTCACCTCTGTCCCCCTGTGTGACCTTCACTGTCCTCACCTCTGTCCTCCTGTGTGACTTCCAATGTTTTCACCCCTGTATGACCTCCACTGTCCTCACCCTGTGTGACCTCCCCTGTATTCACCTCTGTCCCCCTGTGTCACTCACCTCCACTATCTTCACCTCTGTCCTCAACCTCTGTAGCCTCCACTCTCTTCACCTCTGTCCTCACCCCTCTGTCACCTCCACTGTCCTCACCTCTGTCCTCCTGTGTGACCTCCACTGTCCTCACCTCTGTCCTCCTGTGTCACCTCCACTGTCCTTACCTCTGTCCCCCTCTGTAACCTCCACTGTCATCACCACTGACCCCATCCTGTGTCAACTAAATTGTCCTCACCTCTGTCCCCCTGTGTGACCTCCACTGTCCTCACCTCTGTCCTCACACTGTGTCACCTCCACTGTCCTCCCCTCTGTCCCCACCCCTGTGTGACCTCCACTGTCCTCATCTCTGTCCCCCTGTGTCACCTCCATTGTCCTCACCTCTGTCCCCCTGTGTGACCTCCCCTGTCCTCACCTCTGTCCCCACCCCTGTGTGGCCTCCTCACCCCCTCCCTGGACCGTGTTTGGGCACAGCAGGCCTCGTGTGTGGAGCACCCTCGCTCTGCCTGCCCTCCTCCTCACTGGGGCCTTTCTAGGGACTTCCTTGCTCCACTGTGTACACTCCATCCCCGGGTTACACATGGTGACATGGGTTTCTATATACTGGGAGCACTCCATCCCCGCATTACACATGGTGACACGGGTTTCTATATACTGGGAGCACTCCATCCCCACATTCCACATGGTGACACGGGTTTCTATATACTGGGAGCACTCCATCCCCACATTCCACATGGTGACACGGGTTTCTATATACTGGGAGCACTCCATCCCCGCGTTCCACATGGTGACACAGGTTTCTATATACTGGGAGCACTCCATCCCCGGGTTACACATGGTGACACAGGTTTTATATACTGGGAGCACTCCATCCCCGGGTTACACATGGTGACACAGGTTTCTATATACTGGGAGCACTCCATCCCCGGGTTACACATGGTGACACAGGTTTCTATATACTGGGAGCACTCCATCCCCGGGTTACACATGCTGACACGGCTTTCTATCTGCTGGGAGCACTCCATCCCTGCGTTACACATGGTGACACAGGTTTCTCTCTACTGTAGGGACTTCCCAACCATATACCCGCTCCCCCTTCTATTCTTAATCCCCCGAAACTTAATGTCTAGCACTCTGCGTCTCGCCTAAGCGTGCTCCTCATGCTCCTGCTGTCTCCCGGCCCTGGATCACAAGGCTAAGGAACAGGAGCCCTCTCCTTCGTGTCCATCCCAGCACCAGGCGCACCCCTGCGTCCTCACGGGGGGCCTCTGGAAGCCCGCTGGCTGCCTGGTGCCCGTCCTCGCCACCGTGCGCCCGCTCTGTCGGGCAGTGTGTGCCGCAGCTCCTCCATGCCGGGGTGCACTGTTCCGAAGCCCTTTGCACATTCCCTCTGTCCTGCAGGGAAGCGCCTTCTCCTTGCTGTGCCGATGGCGGATGTCAAATTGGGACAGTTAGAAAACGCCTCTGCGCCGGGCACCGGCGGATCACGCCTGTCATCCTAGCCACTAAGAGGCTGAGATCTGAGGATGGCAGTTCAAAGCCAGCCAGGGCAGGAAAGTCCATGGGACTCTTATCTCCAATGAACCACCAGAAAACTGGAAGTGGCGCGGCGCTGTGGCTCCAGGGGTAGAGCGCTAGCCTGGAGCCGTCAGGGGCGGCGCCCAGGCCCAGAGTTCAAGCCATACAACCGACGAAAAGAAAAGGAAAAGCCAAGAAAGGCACGCATCTAATTAAAGTCTTTTAATATTAAAAGAAGAAACAGCATCTGGTGGGAAGCGTTTGCACACTGGGTGCGTCCAGCCGGAGCGGAGAGGAGGGTCCCGGGGGTTTCCTGTCAGGGATGGGGCCGCGACGGGGCCCCGGTGACGTGGCTGGCGCAGGAACGCGGAGGGCGACGCGAGGCCCAGAGCCGCGGGCGGTGGGAGGCGTCCTCAGGAGGACCCCACGCACGAGGAGAGCTGAAAGAGAGGGCCGGCTCTCGGGGAAGGGGTGTCTGAGCCGGAGACGAGGGCGATGGGGGGAGCACCAGGGAGCCATGGCTACCCTTGCGGAGTGACAGAGAACGAGGAGGACAGGACCCCGGGGGCGGAGGGGCAGCTGCCCGGAAAGGCTCGGGGCAGAGCTGGCCGGAGGGGCGCCCCGGCCCGCTCCCCTCCTCCTCCTCTCCATGCCCCCCCGGCCTCCTCCTCTCCATGCCCCCCCGGCCTCCTCCTCTCCATGCCCCCCCGGCCTCCTCCTCTCCATGCCCCCCCGGCCTCCCCGGGCCGCTGGACCAAGCTGCGGGCAGGCAGCGCGGGGCGCAGCATCCCCCCCACACAGGAAGGGAGTGTGAGCGGCCCGCTGGCCCGTGGCACAGGGCCCCGGAGGACGGGGCTCCGCAGGGCCAGCCGGTCCGCTGTGCGAACGCCGGGCACCGCACCCGCGGGGCTGCCTCAGTCCACCGCCTTCCCCGGCCGGCCCCCCTCGGAATGCACGAGGCTTCTTTAAATGCCATCCAGTCGCCTCAGAGCTAGGAAGAACCCAGCAAGTGGGGTTGAGCAAGAGCAGTGGATGTCCGGGGTTGGGGGGGGGCATGGGTCGAGGGGGGGAGCTTCCCGGAGAGGGAGGGGCTCCGGCACCGCCACAGTGCTCTGGAAGATTCCGTTTCTTCTGCGCCTGACACTCGCATGGAGGTCTTTAGCATCAGGCCGTGTGCTGTGCGCTTGAGTCCACGGTCTGTGCGACGGAGCGAGAGGTTTAAAGGGGAGATCTCACGGCCTAGTCCAGGGGGACCTAGAATGCTACCTCAACCCCCCCCCCCGAGAGCTGGCATTACGGGGTGCCCCCCACACCCGGTGATTTTCTGGTTGCTGGGATCACCAGAAGTTATCGTTTTGCCATCGTAAGGCTAAAGGATTTCAGCTTCCGCCTGCCATGCTCACTGCGCTCCTACGACCTGGAACAGAGCTCGAGCTCTCGGTGCCCTGAGCCGGGGAGCGCGTGCCTCGTGTGGCGCCGTTCCCTCCGCGGTGGCACTGAGCCACGGAGCCCTGGCGAGCTCCCACCGTGCCCCGTGGCCCTCCGGCGGGCCCCTCGGCCTGGGCGCGCATCCACAAGCACACACCTCTTTTCTTCCTCGCTCACCCACGTGCGAGGCTGTGTCCTCAGCAGCAGAACGCATCCGAGACAGCCGGTGACGCCGGGGCCACGGCGCGCTCCCTCGTGCGGAGGCCTGCGGGCGGCGGAGCCACAGCCCCTCGCGCCGTGCCCCGAGTCCTGCGGGCGTCTCCCGGCGTGGCCCGGCCTCGCTGCACCCCGGCGGCGGCTCCGACGGAGGCAGCCGGGTCTGATCCCAGGCCGCACCGCGTCGAAGCGCAGGGACGCAGAGGACTCAGCGTCGGGCCCGTGGCGGAGGTGCCTGAGCCCCGCAGGAGAACGCGGCCCGCACCGCGCGACCGCCACCCCCGAGGTGGGACTCGGTGAACAGAGTCATCTCCCAGGAGCACCCCACTCCCCGCCCGCGGGGGGGGTTCCTCTCACCCCCCTGCGCCCCTCAGCACCACCGCCAGTGAAAGTCAGCACTTCCCCACTAAAGAAATACACCGCAGCCGGTCAGAATGCTTGGATTCCCACACATTCACAGCCCAAAGCATCCTCACCGTGACGATCCCCCAGACGTGGGCAACACGCGTTAGACAAGCTGCCCCTTCTGTCACGTCACCCTGAGCTCCCTCCATCTCTCCCCCTTTCCAAACTGCGTTTGGTTTCTGTGTGTGTGTGTGTGTGTGTGTGCGTGTGTGTGTGTGAGAGAGAGAGACAGAGACAGAGACAGAGACAGAGACAGAGAGATGCATTCCAGAGGATTAGGAAAGTAGGAAGTTAAACACCTGGAGATCGATCTTTTTCACAAAAGCCGACAGCAGCTTTTCATGAGGAGGGAAATGGGCCGCAATCCCTTGGTGCCCAGGTCGCTTACTGGACACGGAAGGGCTGACAGACACCCCCAGCGTGCGTGTTTGGGATTCAGTAAGCGATGGGTGACATCACCAGTGAAGGAACAAATTACGTGTCTCGGGTTTTATATCAGGGACGGGAGTAGTACATTTTAGAAGCACTTCAAAAGTTCCATCTCCTCAAATCAGCAAATGCGAAGCGGGTGCGAGTCTGCCCAGGCGGCGTCTTCTGCTCCGTGGAGCTGGGTGACTGAGGCATTCCCGACGCCCCGTCAAGCAGCGGGGGGGGGGGGAGGGGGGGTCACCTGAGCAGAACGCCCTGAGACTCTCACGAGCAGCCACGCAGGCCTTTCTGCGCGCCCCAGAGCTGACCGCGCGTGCCTCGGAGCTGAGGGCTCTGTAAGGACCTGGGGCGGCCCTGGCGCTGAGAGCCGGCGCCGTGTCCTCAAGCATGGGGCAAGCACGGGGCCAACGTGGCGGCCGGGGCGCTCGGGGAGCGCCCGGTGCATTCCCTGCTCTAACGACCGAGAAGACAGAACGAGGACGCCAGCACCCTAACACCGGCTTTCCTACAGAAAGCAGAGTAGTGCAACGAGGAGTCTGCGCGCCGTGAGGGCCTCGGTTCACCCCCGCCGCTCCCGGCCCGGGTTTGGCCCGGCAGAGGCGACACTGCGTCTCCATCAGAAGCCACGAGCCCACGGAGAGCCGGGTGTACACGGGACACGCGTGCCTGGAGCTCAGCCACACGCTCCGGATGCGCTCCCCGCACGGAGAGACGGCGCAGAGGGAGAGAGCGCAGGCCCCCGGAGTCGGGAGGAAGGCGATGGGGAGGAGCGCGCGGCCGCGGAGGAGCACTGTGAGGAGGAGAGGACGCGGGGAGGAGCGCGCGGCCGCGGAGGAGCACTGTGAGGAGGAGAGGACGCGCAGTGGGGAGGAAGGCGATGGGGAGGAGCGCGTGGCCGCGGAGGAGCACTGTGAGGAGGAGAGGACGCGCAGTGGGGAGGAAGGCGATGGGGAGGAGCGCGCGGCCGCGGAGGAGCACTGTGAGGAGGAGAGGACGCGCAGTGGGGAGGAAGGCGATGGGGAGGAGCGCGCGGCCGCGGAGGAGCACTGTGAGGAGGAGAGGACGCGCAGTGGGGAGGAAGGCGATGGGGAGGAGCGCGCGGCCGCGGAGGAGCACTGTGAGGAGGAGAGGACGCGCAGTGGGGAGGAAGGCGATGGGGAGGAGCGCGTGGCCGCGGAGGAGCACTGTGAGGAGAGGACGCGCAGTGGGGAGGAAGGTGATGGGGAGGAGCGCGTGGCCGCGGAGGAGCACTGTGAGGAGAGGACGCGCAGTGGGGAGGAAGGCGATGGGGAGGAGCGCGTGGCCGCGGAGGAGCACTGTGAGGAGGAGAGGACGCGCAGTGGGGAGGAAGGCGATGGGGAGGAGCGCGTGTGAGGGCCATGGAGCAGGCGTGGGGGAAGGGCGCTGCTGGTGTGACCTGAGGGCAACTGGCTGTGACTTCAACAGAGGGAGCAGGGGTGAGGGCAGTGTGCGCGGGGGTGAGGGCCGAGCAGAGCGAGTCCGCAGAGCTGGTCGCGTGGGCCGGCGGCTCTGCCCTGGAGGCCCGCGCAGCCCTCCGTGCGTCCGCCCCCCCTCCTCCGATGCCGCGGCCCTCCGTGCGTCCGCCCCCCCTCCTCCGATGACGCGGCCCTCCGTGCGTCCGCCCCCCTCTCTGATGACGCAGCCCTCCGTGCGTCCGCCCTCCTCTGATGACGCGGCCCTCCGTGCGTCCGCCCCCCTCTCCTCCGATGCCGCGGCCCTCCGTGCGTCCGCCCCCCCTCCTCCGATGACGTGGCCCTCCGTGCGTCCGGGCCTGAGGCCTCACGGCTCCGCGCCCCTGCGAGCTCTGGAGGGAATTTCGTCATCTCCCCCCACGTGTGAGGGTGGGGGGCCCCCCTCTAGCACTTGCCTTCAGAAGGACCCAGCCTGCCCCTCCCGCCTGCTGGAGCCCCGCCGGCCCCTGGAGGCGGAAGCTGGGAGGGGGGGCGGCTTCTGGGGGGGCGCACCCCCACGGCCGTGTGTAAGGCATGCCCCCCGGCAGGAAGCCCCCCAGGCCTTGTGTTCGCGTGCCCCGCGTCTTCCTGGGCGGTGTGAGGGGCTCGCAGGCGCTGTGGGCTCCCGGTGCCGGGGCCCTGGGCCCCTCTGTGAGGCATGGCCACCGTTCACGAGGACTCGCCCCGCGTGGACGCCATGGCTGCCTCCCTCGCGCCAGGCCTGGGCTTCGGCTTCAGGCAGGAATCGGGAGGAGCACACAGCCCCAGTAGACACTGGACTCGGAGCTGATCACCCAGGGTCCCCAGTGGCCCTGCAGTGGCCCACGGAGCCGCCAGCCACAATCATCCCCCAAACCGGCAACCCCCCATCCACAGGCACCCCGACTTCAATTCCACACCCGTTCCCTGCCCGGGTACCCTCTGCTCTCCCCCTCATGGCCAACGCCGTCGGCACCCGTGACCTGCGTGTCCAATTCACCCATCCACGCTCCTGTCACCTCCCTTCTCTGCCTCCGACTCCTTTGGGCGGGGGTTGGAGGGGGCACCATCGCTCTGTCACCCACGATGCAGCCCTGGGACAGCTGCGGGGGGGGGGGCCGGGTCCTCACACACCTCCCAGGTCCCTTCTCCTCCCTGCCCCACACAAGCCCGCCTCCTCGGGCTCCTCCAGACAGGCAGGTGCTCATGCTGATGAACGGGCGGTCACCGCGCCCTCAACGGCACCGGCCCTCACACGAAGACAGCCACGCCCCTCCTCACACCGCAGACAGCTACGCCCCTCCTCACACCGCAGACAGCTACGCCCCTCCTCACACCGCAGACAGCTACGCCCCTCCTCACACCACACACACACCGCAGACAGCTACGCCCCTCCTCACACCACAGACAGCTACGCCCCTCCTCACACCGTAGACAGCTACGCCCCTCCTCACACCACACGCACACCCAGACAGCTACGCCTCTCCTCACACCCTAGACAGCTACGCCCCTCCTCACACCACACGCACACCCAGACAGCTACGCCCCTCCTCACACCACAGACAGCTACGCCCCTCCTCACACCCCAGACAGCTACGCCCCTCCTCACACCACACGCACACCCAGACAGCTACGCCCCTCCTCACACCCCAGACAGCTACGCCCCTCCTCACACCACACGCACACCCAGACAGCTACGCCTCTCCTCACACCCTAGACAGCTACGCCCCTCCTCACACCACAGACAGCTACGCCCCTCCTCACACCGCACACACACCACAGACAGCTACGCCCCTCCTCACACCACAGACAGCTACGCCCCTCCTCACACCGTAGACAGCTACGCCCCTCCTCACACCACAGACAGCTACGCCCTCCTCACACCCCACGCACACCCAGACAGCTACGCCCTCCTCACACCCCACGCACACCCAGACAGCTACGCCCCTCCTCACACCACAGACAGCCACGCCCCTCCTCACACCCTAGACAGCTACGCCCCTCCTCACACCACACGCACACCCCAGACAGCTACGCCCCTCCTCACACCGCACACACACCACAGACAGCTACGCCCCTCCTCACACCACAGACAGCTACGCCCCTCCTCACACCGTAGACAGCTACGCCCCTCCTCACACCCTAGACAGCTACGCCCCTCCTCACACCACACGCACACCCCAGACAGCTACGCCCCTCCTCACACCGCACACACACCACAGACAGCTACGCCCCTCCTCACACCACAGACAGCTACGCCCCTCCTCACACCGTAGACAGCTACGCCCCTCCTCACACCGTAGACAGCTACGCCCCTCCTCACACCACAGACAGCTACGCCCCTCCTCACACCACAGACAGCTACACCCCTCCTCACACCCCAGACAGCTACGCCCCTCCTCACACCACAGACAGCTACGCCCCTCCTCACACCGCAGACAGCTACACCCCTCCTCACACCCCAGACAGCCACGCCCCTCCTCACACCCCAGACAGCCACGCCCCTCCTCACACCCCAGACAGCTACGCCCCTCCTCACACCACAGACAGCTACGCCCCTCCTCACACCACAGACAGCTACGCCCCTCCTCACACCACAGACAGCTACGCCCCTCCTCACACCGCAGACAGCTACGCCCCTCCTCACACCACACACACACCGCAGACAGCTACGCCCCTCCTCACACCACAGACAGCTACGCCCCTCCTCACACCACAGACAGCTACGCCCCTCCTCACACCACAGACAGCTACGCCCCTCCTCACACCACAGACAGCTACGCCCCTCCTCACACCCCAGACAGCTACGCCCCTCCTCACACCGCAGACAGCTACGCCCCTCCTCACACCCCAGACAGCTACGCCCCTCCTCACACCACACACACACCGCAGACAGCTACGCCCCTCCTCACACCACAGACAGCTACGCCCCTCCTCACACCGTAGACAGCTACGCCCCTCCTCACACCACAGACAGCTACGCCCCTCCTCACACCGCAGACAGCTACACCCCTCCTCACACCCCAGACAGCCACGCCCCTCCTCACACCCCAGACAGCCACGCCCCTCCTCACACCCCAGACAGCTACGCCCCTCCTCACACCACAGACAGCTACGCCCCTCCTCACACCACAGACAGCTACGCCCCTCCTCACACCGCAGACAGCTACGCCCCTCCTCACACCACACACACACCGCAGACAGCTACGCCCCTCCTCACACCCCCTACAGCTACGCCCCTCCTCACACCACAGACAGCTACGCCCCTCCTCACACCACAGACAGCTACGCCCCTCCTCACACCGCAGACAGCTACGCCCCTCCTCACACCCCAGACAGCCACGCCCCTCCTCACACCACAGACAGCTACGCCCCTCCTCACACCCCAGACAGCTACGCCCCTCCTCACACCACAGACAGCTACGCCCCTCCTCACACCACAGACAGCTACGCCCCTCCTCACACCGCAGACAGCTACACCCCTCCTCACACCCCAGACAGCCACGCCCCTCCTCACACCACAGACAGCTACGCCCCTCCTCACACCGTAGACAGCTACGCCCCTCCTCACACCGTAGACAGCTACACCCCTCCTCACACCACAGACAGCTACGCCCCTCCTCACACCACAGACAGCTACGCCCCTCCTCACACCCCAGACAGCTACGCCCCTCCTCACACCGCAGACAGCTACGCCCCTCCTCACACCACACACACACCGCAGACAGCTACGCCCCTCCTCACACCACAGACAGCTACGCCCCTCCTCACACCGTAGACAGCTACGCCCCTCCTCACACCACAGACAGCTACGCCCCTCCTCACACCGCAGACAGCTACGCCCCTCCTCACACCACACGCACACCCAGACAGCTACGCCCCTCCTCACACCCCCTACAGCTACGCCCCTCCTCACACCACAGACAGCTACGCCTCTCCTCACACCCTAGACAGCTACGCCCCTCCTCACACCACACGCACACCCAGACAGCTACGCCCCTCCTCACACCACAGACAGCTACGCCCCTCCTCACACCCCAGACAGCTACGCCCCTCCTCACACCACACGCACACCCAGACAGCTACGCCCCTCCTCACACCCCAGACAGCTACGCCCCTCCTCACACCACACGCACACCCAGACAGCTACGCCTCTCCTCACACCCTAGACAGCTACGCCCCTCCTCACACCACAGACAGCTACGCCCCTCCTCACACCGCACACACACCACAGACAGCTACGCCCCTCCTCACACCACAGACAGCTACGCCCCTCCTCACACCGTAGACAGCTACGCCCCTCCTCACACCACACACACACCCAGACAGCTACGCCCCTCCTCACACCACAGACAGCTACGCCCTCCTCACACCCCACGCACACCCAGACAGCTACGCCCTCCTCACACCCCACGCACACCCAGACAGCTACGCCCCTCCTCACACCACAGACAGCCACGCCCCTCCTCACACCCTAGACAGCTACGCCCCTCCTCACACCACACGCACACCCCAGACAGCTACGCCCCTCCTCACACCGCACACACACCACAGACAGCTACGCCCCTCCTCACACCACAGACAGCTACGCCCCTCCTCACACCGTAGACAGCTACGCCCCTCCTCACACCCTAGACAGCTACGCCCCTCCTCACACCACACGCACACCCCAGACAGCTACGCCCCTCCTCACACCGCACACACACCACAGACAGCTACGCCCCTCCTCACACCACAGACAGCTACGCCCCTCCTCACACCGTAGACAGCTACGCCCCTCCTCACACCGTAGACAGCTACGCCCCTCCTCACACCACAGACAGCTACGCCCCTCCTCACACCACAGACAGCTACGCCCCTCCTCACACCACAGACAGCTACGCCCCTCCTCACACCGCAGACAGCTACACCCCTCCTCACACCCCAGACAGCCACGCCCCTCCTCACACCCCAGACAGCCACGCCCCTCCTCACACCCCAGACAGCTACGCCCCTCCTCACACCACAGACAGCTACGCCCCTCCTCACACCACAGACAGCTACGCCCCTCCTCACACCACAGACAGCTACGCCCCTCCTCACACCGCAGACAGCTACGCCCCTCCTCACACCACACACACACCGCAGACAGCTACGCCCCTCCTCACACCACAGACAGCTACGCCCCTCCTCACACCACAGACAGCTACGCCCCTCCTCACACCACAGACAGCTACGCCCCTCCTCACACCACAGACAGCTACGCCCCTCCTCACACCCCAGACAGCTACGCCCCTCCTCACACCGCAGACAGCTACGCCCCTCCTCACACCCCAGACAGCTACGCCCCTCCTCACACCACACACACACCGCAGACAGCTACGCCCCTCCTCACACCACAGACAGCTACGCCCCTCCTCACACCGTAGACAGCTACGCCCCTCCTCACACCACAGACAGCTACGCCCCTCCTCACACCGCAGACAGCTACTCCCCTCCTCACACCCCACGCACACCCAGACAGCTACGCCCCTCCTCACACCCCACGCACACCCAGACAGCTACGCCCCTCCTCACACCACAGACAGCTACGCCCCTCCTCACACCGTAGACAGCTACGCCCCTCCTCACACCCCAGACAGCCACGCCCCTCCTCACACCCCAGACAGCCACGCCCCTCCTCACACCCCAGACAGCTACGCCCCTCCTCACACCACAGACAGCTACGCCCCTCCTCACACCACAGACAGCTACGCCCCTCCTCACACCACAGACAGCTACGCCCCTCCTCACACCGCAGACAGCTACGCCCCTCCTCACACCACACACACACCGCAGACAGCTACGCCCCTCCTCACACCCCCTACAGCTACGCCCCTCCTCACACCACAGACAGCTACGCCCCTCCTCACACCACAGACAGCTACGCCCCTCCTCACACCGCAGACAGCTACGCCCCTCCTCACACCCCAGACAGCCACGCCCCTCCTCACACCACAGACAGCTACGCCCCTCCTCACACCCCAGACAGCTACGCCCCTCCTCACACCACAGACAGCTACGCCCCTCCTCACACCATAGACAGCTACGCCCCTCCTCACACCGCAGACAGCTACGCCCCTCCTCACACCCCAGACAGCCACGCCCCTCCTCACACCACAGACAGCTACGCCCCTCCTCACACCGTAGACAGCTACGCCCCTCCTCACACCGTAGACAGCTACACCCCTCCTCACACCACAGACAGCTACGCCCCTCCTCACACCACAGACAGCTACGCCCCTCCTCACACCCCAGACAGCTACGCCCCTCCTCACACCGCAGACAGCTACGCCCCTCCTCACACCACACACACACCGCAGACAGCTACGCCCCTCCTCACACCACAGACAGCTACGCCCCTCCTCACACCGTAGACAGCTACGCCCCTCCTCACACCACAGACAGCTACGCCCCTCCTCACACCGCAGACAGCTACACCCCTCCTCACACCCCAGACAGCCACGCCCCTCCTCACACCCCAGACAGCCACGCCCCTCCTCACACCCCAGACAGCTACGCCCCTCCTCACACCACAGACAGCTACGCCCCTCCTCACACCACAGACAGCTACGCCCCTCCTCACACCACAGACAGCTACGCCCCTCCTCACACCGCAGACAGCTACGCCCCTCCTCACACCACACACACACCGCAGACAGCTACGCCCCTCCTCACACCACAGACAGCTACGCCCCTCCTCACACCACAGACAGCTACGCCCCTCCTCACACCACAGACAGCTACGCCCCTCCTCACACCACAGACAGCTACGCCCCTCCTCACACCGCAGACAGCTACGCCCCTCCTCACACCACACACACACCGCAGACAGCTACGCCCCTCCTCACACCACAGACAGCTACGCCCCTCCTCACACCACAGACAGCCACGCCCCTCCTCACACCCCAGACAGCCACGCCCCTCCTCACACCACAGACAGCTACGCCCCTCCTCACACCACAGACAGCTACGCCCCTCCTCACACCGCAGACAGCTACGCCCCTCCTCACACCACACACACACCGCAGACAGCTACGCCCCTCCTCACACCACAGACAGCTACGCCCCTCCTCACACCGTAGACAGCTACGCCCCTCCTCACACCACAGACAGTTACGCCCCTCCTCACACCGCAGACAGCTACACCCCTCCTCACACCCCAGACAGCCACGCCCCTCCTCACACCCCAGACAGCCACGCCCCTCCTCACACCCCAGACAGCTACGCCCCTCCTCACACCCCAGACAGCTACGCCCCTCCTCACACCCCAGACAGCTACGCCCCTCCTCACACCACAGACAGCTACGCCCCTCCTCACACCACAGACAGCTACGCCCCTCCTCACACCCCAGACAGCTACGCCCCTCCTCACACCCGAGACAGCTACGCCCCTCCTCACACCCCAGACAGCTACGCCCCTCCTCACACCACAGACAGCTACGCCCCTCCTCACACCCCAGACAGCTACGCCCCTCCTCACACCCCACGCACACCGCAGACAGCTACGCCCCTCCTCACACCGCAGACAGCTACGCCCCTCCTCACACCCCAGACAGCTACGCCCCTCCTCACACCACAGACAGCTACGCCCCTCCTCACACCACAGACAGCTACGCCCCTCCTCACACCGCAGACAGCTACGCCCCTCCTCACACCACACACACACCGCAGACAGCTACGCCCCTCCTCACACCGCACACACACCACAGACAGCTACGCCCCTCCTCACACCACAGACAGCTACGCCCCTCCTCACACCGTAGACAGCTACGCCCCTCCTCACACCGTAGACAGCTACGCCCCTCCTCACACCACAGACAGCTACGCCCCTCCTCACACCCCAGACAGCTACGCCCCTCCTCACACCACACACACACCGCAGACAGCTACGCCCCTCCTCACACCACAGACAGCTACGCCCCTCCTCACACCGTAGACAGCTACGCCCCTCCTCACACCACAGACAGCTACGCCCCTCCTCACACCACAGACAGCTACGCCCCTCCTCACACCGCAGACAGCTACGCCCCTCCTCACAACACACACACACCGCAGACAGCTACGCCCCTCCTCACACCGCACACACACCACAGACAGCTACGCCCCTCCTCACACCACAGACAGCTACGCCCCTCCTCACACCGTATACAGCTACGCCCCTCCTCACACCGTAGACAGCTACGCCCCTCCTCACACCACAGACAGCTACGCCCCTCCTCACACCCCAGACAGCTACGCCCCTCCTCACACCACACACACACCGCAGACAGCTACGCCCCTCCTCACACCACAGACAGCTACGCCCCTCCTCACACCGTAGACAGCTACGCCCCTCCTCACACCACAGACAGCTACGCCCCTCCTCACACCCCAGACAGCTACGCCCCTCCTCACACCACACACACACCGCAGACAGCTACGCCCCTCCTCACACCACAGACAGCTACGCCCCTCCTCACACCGTAGACAGCTACGCCCCTCCTCACACCACAGACAGCTACGCCCCTCCTCACACCACAGACAGCTACGCCCCTCCTCACACCGCAGACAGCTACGCCCCTCCTCACACCCCAGACAGCTACGCCCCTCCTCACACCCCACGCACACCGCAGACAGCTACGCCCCTCCTCACACCGCAGACAGCTACGCCCCTCCTCACACCACACACACACCGCAGACAGCTACGCCCCTCCTCACACCGCACACACACCACAGACAGCTACGCCCCTCCTCACACCACAGACAGCTACGCCCCTCCTCACACCGTAGACAGCTACGCCCCTCCTCACACCGTAGACAGCTACGCCCCTCCTCACACCACAGACAGCTACGCCCCTCCTCACACCCCAGACAGCTACGCCCCTCCTCACACCACACACACACCGCAGACAGCTACGCCCCTCCTCACACCACAGACAGCTACGCCCCTCCTCACACCGTAGACAGCTACGCCCCTCCTCACACCACAGACAGCTACGCCCCTCCTCACACCACAGACAGCTACGCCCCTCCTCACACCGCAGACAGCTACGCCCCTCCTCACAACACACACACACCGCAGACAGCTACGCCCCTCCTCACACCGCACACACACCACAGACAGCTACGCCCCTCCTCACACCACAGACAGCTACGCCCCTCCTCACACCGTAGACAGCTACGCCCCTCCTCACACCGTAGACAGCTACGCCCCTCCTCACACCACAGACAGCTACGCCCCTCCTCACACCCCAGACAGCTACGCCCCTCCTCACACCACACACACACCGCAGACAGCTACGCCCCTCCTCACACCACAGACAGCTACGCCCCTCCTCACACCGTAGACAGCTACGCCCCTCCTCACACCACAGACAGCTACGCCCCTCCTCACACCACAGACAGCTACGCCCCTCCTCACACCGCAGACAGCTACGCCCCTCCTCACACCCCAGACAGCTACGCCCCTCCTCAAACCCCAGACAGCTACGCCCCTCCTCACACCCCACGCACACCCAGACAGCTACGCCCCTCCTCACACCCCAGACAGCTACGCCCCTCCTCACACCCCAGACAGCTACGCCCCTCCTCACACCGCACACACACCCCAGACAGCTACGCCCCTCCTCACACCGCACACACACCACAGACAGCTACGCCCCTCCTCACACCACAGACAGCTACGCCCCTCCTCACACCACAGACAGCTACGCCCCTCCTCACACCACAGACAGCTACGCCCCTCCTCACACCGCAGACAGCTACGCCCCTCCTCACACCACACACACACCGCAGACAGCTACGCCCCTCCTCACACCACAGACAGCTACGCCCCTCCTCACACCACAGACAGCTACGCCCCTCCTCACACCACAGACAGCTACGCCCCTCCTCACACCACAGACAGCTACGCCCCTCCTCACACCGCAGACAGCTACGCCCCTCCTCACAACACACACACACCGCAGACTGCTACGCCCCTCCTCACACCACAGACAGCTACGCCCCTCCTCACACCACAGACAGCCACGCCCCTCCTCACACCCCAGACAGCCACGCCCCTCCTCACACCACAGACAGCTACGCCCCTCCTCACACCCCAGACAGCTACGCCCCTCCTCACACCGCAGACAGCTACGCCCCTCCTCACACCACACACACACCGCAGACAGCTACGCCCCTCCTCACACCACAGACAGCTACGCCCCTCCTCACACCGTAGACAGCTACGCCCCTCCTCACACCACAGACAGCTACGCCCCTCCTCACACCGCAGACAGCTACACCCCTCCTCACACCCCAGACAGCCACGCCCCTCCTCACACCCCAGACAGCCACGCCCCTCCTCACACCCCAGACAGCTACGCCCCTCCTCACACCACAGACAGCTACGCCCCTCCTCACACCACAGACAGCTACGCCCCTCCTCACACCACAGACAGCTACGCCCCTCCTCACACCGCAGACAGCTACGCCCCTCCTCACACCACACACACACCGCAGACAGCTACGCCCCTCCTCACACCCCCTACAGCTACGCCCCTCCTCACACCACAGACAGCTACGCCCCTCCTCACACCACAGACAGCTACGCCCCTCCTCACACCGCAGACAGCTACGCCCCTCCTCACACCCCAGACAGCCACGCCCCTCCTCACACCACAGACAGCTACGCCCCTCCTCACACCCCAGACAGCTACGCCCCTCCTCACACCACAGACAGCTACGCCCCTCCTCACACCACAGACAGCTACGCCCCTCCTCTCACCGCAGACAGCTACGCCCCTCCTCACACCCCAGACAGCCACGCCCCTCCTCACACCACAGACAGCTACGCCCCTCCTCACACCGTAGACAGCTACGCCCCTCCTCACACCGTAGACAGCTACACCCCTCCTCACACCACAGACAGCTACGCCCCTCCTCACACCACAGACAGCTACGCCCCTCCTCACACCCCAGACAGCTACGCCCCTCCTCACACCGCAGACAGCTACGCCCCTCCTCACACCACACACACACCGCAGACAGCTACGCCCCTCCTCACACCCCAGACAGCTACGCCCCTCCTCACACCACACACACACCGCAGACAGCTACGCCCCTCCTCACACCACAGACAGCTACGCCCCCTCCTCACACCGTAGACAGCTACGCCCCTCCTCACACCACAGACAGCTACGCCCCCTCCTCACACCGTAGACAGCTACGCCCCTCCTCACACCACAGACAGCTACGCCCCTCCTCACACCACAGACAGCTACGCCCCCTCCTCACACCGTAGACAGCTACGCCCCTCCTCACACCACAGACAGCTACGCCCCTCCTCACACCACAGACAGCTACGCCCCTCCTCACACCGCAGACAGCTACGCCCCTCCTCACACCGTAGACAGCTACGCCCCTCCTCACACCACAGACAGCTACGCCCCTCCTCACACCCCAGACAGCTACGCCCCTCCTCACACCCCACGCACACCGCAGACAGCTACGCCCCTCCTCACACCGCACACACACCACAGACAGCTACGCCCCTCCTCACACCACAGACAGCTACGCCCCTCCTCACACCGTAGACAGCTACGCCCCTCCTCACACCGTAGACAGCTACGCCCCTCCTCACACCACAGACAGCTACGCCCCTCCTCACACCCCAGACAGCTACGCCCCTCCTCACACCCCACGCACACCGCAGACAGCTACGCCCCTCCTCACACCGCACACACACCACAGACAGCTACGCCCCTCCTCACACCACAGACAGCTACGCCCCTCCTCACACCGTAGACAGCTACGCCCCTCCTCACACCGTAGACAGCTACGCCCCTCCTCACACCACAGACAGCTACGCCCCTCCTCACACCCCAGACAGCTACGCCCCTCCTCACACCACACACACACCGCAGACAGCTACGCCCCTCCTCACACCACAGACAGCTACGCCCCTCCTCACACCGTAGACAGCTACGCCCCTCCTCACACCACAGACAGCTACGCCCCTCCTCACACCACAGACAGCTACGCCCCTCCTCACACCGCAGACAGCTACGCCCCTCCTCACAACACACACACACCGCAGACAGCTACGCCCCTCCTCACACCACAGACAGCTACGCCCCTCCTCACACCCCAGACAGCTACGCCCCTCCTCACACCCCACGCACACCCAGACAGCTACGCCCCTCCTCACACCCCAGACAGCTACGCCCCTCCTCACACCACAGACAGCCACGCCCCTCCTCACACCACAGACAGCTACGCCCCTCCTCACACCACAGGCAGCCACGCCCCTCCTCACACCGCAGACAGCTACGCCCCTCCTCACACCACACACACACCGCAGACAGCTACGCCCCTCCTCACACCGTAGACAGCTACGCCCCTCCTCACACCCCACGCACACCCAGACAGCTACGCCCCTCCTCACACCCCAGACAGCTACGCCCCTCCTCACACCACAGACAGCTACGCCCCTCCTCACACCACAGACAGCTACGCCCCTCCTCACACCACAGACAGCTACGCCCCTCCTCACACCACAGACAGCCACGCCCCTCCTCACACCGCAGACAGCTACGCCCCTCCTCACACCACACACACACCGCAGACAGCTACGCCCCTCCTCACACCACACACACACCGCAGACAGCTACGCCCCTCCTCACACCGTAGACAGCTACGCCCCTCCTCACACCACACACACACCGCAGACAGCTACGCCCCTCCTCACACCGTAGACAGCTACGCCCCTCCTCACACCGTCCTCACACCGCCCTCGGCTACACCGGTGCTCACACCGCCCCCAGCTAGCCTGCTCCTCACGCTCTCTCCGTGCCAGTCTCGGCCTCGCGCCATCCTCAGCCTGACTCACACTGAAGCCACCCCCAGTTTCGTTATCATTTACCACTGCAAAGCCACCCCTCCCCGGTGTTCCGCTTCCCGCCCCCCTTGCCCCTGTCTCCACCAGCAGTACCCCGTTCTTCCATGCACATAAACTTCTGGAGTCCAGCCTCCCAAACGGTCCTCTCCAATGCCCGCCACTCACTCCTGGCAAATCCGCGTCTTTGTCCTCATCAGCCATTATGGGGTCCTTACTGTCTGCGTTCAATCCTGCACTTCCAGGTCGCCTACTCTACAACTTTCAATGTGATTTTTAACCAAACCCACGGATGTCCCTAGGTAATTGCCGCCCATCTCTCCACGTCCAGGCCCCTCACAGCCTCGCTGCCGTTGTGGGGTGGGTCACGCGCATGCGCGTGGAGAGACGCGCTGAGCCCGCCACCGAGGCTACGTCCCCGTCCTTCCTCCCACAGGTCCTCCCAGGGACCTCCCGGGGGTTCACCACAACTGCCCCCCACGCCTGACCACACGCGTCCACTCACACAGACGCACGGCTGTGCCCACACCCGCCCTGAAGACAGGACCACAGCTTGAGCGGAGTCCTGCACCGCCCCGGGTCACAGCACGTGATTGGACCACCCTCTGCTCCCGAAGGCAGGCTTCATCTCCCTCTTCAAATCCCAAACGCTGTCTCCCTTGCTGCGTACTCACACCGTGACCTTCCTGTCTCATTGAGAACGTGGCAGCAAAATCCCCCTGCTCTCCCTCCACCCATCCCCCAGCTTGCTTCTGTGCCCACACGCTGCCTTTCCTGTCCACACCTGGAATTCCCTCACGTGCTCTTCGTGCCCGTGCTGTGTGCGGAGTCCCAGCCCTGCCCTCCTAGAGGAACTGCTCCTGCCCCAGCCCTGCCCTCCTAGAGGAACTGCTCCTGCCCCAGCCCAGCCCTCCGCCCAGGCCGGCTGCTCCTGCCCCAGCCCAGCCCTCCTAGAGGAACTGCTCCTGCCCCAGCCCAGCCCTCCACCCAGGCCGGCTGCTCCTGCCCCAGCCCAGCCCTCCTAGAGGAACTGCTCCTGCCCCAGCCCAGCCCACACTCAAACCAGCTGCTCCTGCCCCAGCCCAGCCCTCCACCCAGGCCGGCTGCTCCTGCCCCAGCCCAGCCCACACTTAAACCAGCTGCTCCTGCCCCAGCCCAGCCCTCCACCCGGGCCGGCTGCTCCTGCCCCAGCCCAGCCCTCCTAGAGGAACTGCTCCTGCCCCAGCCCAGCCCTCCACCCGGGCCGGCTGCTCCTGCCCCAGCCCAGCCCTCCTAGAGGAACTGCTCCTGCCCCAGCCCAGCCCTCCGCCCAGGCCGGCTGCTCCTGCCCCAGCCCAGCCCTCCACCCAGGCCAGCTGCTCCTGCCCCAGCCCTGCCCTCCTAGAGGAACTGCTCCTGCCCCAGCCCAGCCCTCCGCCCAGGCCGGCTGCTCCTGCCCCCAGCCCACCCCTCTCTCCAGAAGCCACCTCTCCTTGTGCTGTACCATTTCCGTTGGGTGATTTCCTCAGGTACCGGTACTGTTATGTCTTCTTCAGCCCAGGTCTGGTTCCATCAAGGGCAGACCACAACTTAGTTTACTACTCCTAAAACAAGGTTGGAAGGACTACTTTTCCAGTGATGGAGTGATAGAGAGTCACAGAGGGTAGAGGGAAGGGAAGAGGGAGAGAGGAAAGAGAACTGACTGGGGGTGCTCAAGGCCAGCAGGGGGAACAGGGTGGGGTGTTGGGTGCGTCCAGCAGAACACCTGTCTCAGTGGAAAGCCTGGCTCCCGGGTTGGGAATGGCGGACCCTCCCTCTCTACTCATGCCACCTGCTTATCCTGGACTCCTGGCCTTTCTCGTTTAGTACATCATGGCGTCTCCACAGCAAGCCTGAGGGATGCATCCAGAGGAGAAGCAAAGACTAGCACTGAGATGAGGTTAGAGCTGAAAAGAGGCGGTCTGCATGCGCCACACAGGGCAGACACCGGCTCCCCCACCCCGCTCTGCTCAGGCGGAGCTGGAGCCGCGGCTCCCCATGCCGCGCTCAGCTCGCCCTGGCTCCCCATGCCACGCTCAGCTCGCCCCGGCTCCCCATGCCGCGCTCAGCTCGCCCCGGCTCCCCATGCCACGCTCGGCTCGCCCCGGCTCCCCATGCCGCGCTCAGCTCGCCCCGGCTCCCCCACCCCGCTCTGCTCAGGTGGAGCTGGAGCCGCGGCTCCCCATGCCACGCTCAGCTGCCCCGGCTCCCCGTGCCGCGCTCGGCTCGCCCCGGCTCCCCGTGCCGCGCTCGGCTCGCCCCGGCTCCCCGTGCCGCGCTCAGCTTGCCCCGGACCCAACCTGCAGCGGCGGGAGGCCAACAGCCCGCCCGGGGCCGGTGCCTCTGCGGGGCACTGGCAAGCTCACTGGGAGGAGGAGTCCGGCAAGTGCCCTGTGGCCCGTGCGTCCCTGATCCTCCGGCCTCCCTCTCAGTTGACCTCGCACACTGTGCTGTGCCCCGCCCCGGGGGAACCCAGCGACCCCTGGACAGGCAGACGGGTGGAGCTCCTGCCCACCTCCGTGCACCCTCCTGGGACTCGGCCTCTGGTTTGCCCTCCCCAGACATCAGGCCTCTTCCTCCCTGCTCTGCTCCGACCGCCGTGCCTTCCCCTGCGGCCTGGGGAGGGCAGGCAGGCCGGCTGCGGAGAGGTCTGCTCCGTCTCAGCAGCCGGGGTGTGCAGCTTCCTTGCCCCTGGCCTGCGTGTTACGCTGCTCCTCGTGGGCCCGTGAGGGGACCCCGCCACCTCTGTAGGGCCCCGGGGACCCCCCACAGCAGCCAGGTCATGGGGAAGATTCCCAGAAGGGAGAGGAAGCTGGTTCCTAAGGAGTCAGCTGACTGCACCAGACACCCTCAGGGCCTCGCCCTTCTCTGCTTCCTGGGGGGCTTTGACCTGGGGACTCAGCCGCAGAGGGGCAGAGGCTAGCTGCTTCTCCAGAGCCTCTTCTGGCCATGCACGGACAATCACGCACTACCCACACCCAAGACACAGACACGCGGCACACCTGACACACATGCGTCCATGTCCAGGCGCGACGGACTCACCCATGCCGACAACACACACGGAGATTACACATGGAACACAGACCGCGCTGCACACACAACCGCTAGACCACACGCACACACACACGCCACACGGGCGTGACAGGTGCACCCACACCCACTGACACTCCCTTGGGGCTCTTGGTCGGTCCCCCCACCCTATTTCCGCGGATTGTGCTGTTCTGGTTTAACTGATTATTCGAGCCGGCCCTGGCTGGTTGCTCCATGGAGCGGAAGTCCTCAGTGACTGCAAATGGGTGATTTTGGGGGCCACCCGTGAACCTGTTGTCACCCAGCCGGCTGGACAGACGGAGCATCAGAGAGCAGAGGGTCCCCGGTGTGGAGGCCCCGGGCAGGACGTGCCCTGCTTGCTGGTCCTTGTTTCAAGTCCAGCGCCCACAACTGCACCGGCCCCAGCCTGCGTGTCTGCTTCCTGAGCCCGCGGGAGGCCGCCACGCGGGCGCCGGCAGACGCGCAGCCCTCGGGGGCGAGGACGGGGCTCCCGCGCCGCCCGCGCCGCCAGCCACCTTGGGCAGGGGAAGAGCTTGGGCGCTCTGGTCCGTAAAGGAGGCCTGCCCTCACAGAAGACCTGCCGGCGCCGCTCCCATTTCCTGAGGCTGGAACCGGGCCCTGCGCCGAGCCACGACGGGGCGCGCGCGCACCCACCTCGGCTCAGGGGGGCGCCGCCGAGCCCCGCCCAGCCAGCAGGGCTCCGAGCGGTCGAGGCGCGGGGCCCCTGGGTGCTCCGGACTCCCGGCCGTCACCGACCTCCTCACACCCGGGCCTCATCCCGGCCACACGGTGCCGCGTAGCACACAGACCCCAGCGGAGAGCCACGCGTGAGCCGCAGAGCCACCGCAGCCGAGCGCTGCCTGCTACGCGTTCCCTAAGCAATCCGAAGCCCGGGCCCCCCGAGAGCCACACACCCGTGCTCCCCGGGGGCGACCGTGGACAGCGGGGGAGGAGCCGGGCTTCCCGCACGCCGCTGCCTACCGACCTCAGACGCCATTTGAAGTCGCGAACGTAACGGGAGCGCCCAGTGGGGTAGTCGGGTGACCCGGCACGGGCAGGCGAGCTACTCCGGCCGGCCCAGAGCGGGCCCGGCGTGGCCTCCCGGGACTTCCTTCCCACGCCGGAGCCTGGGGCCTCGGGAGAGCCGAGTCCAACCTGCACAAGGTTTCCTCATCCGGGGCCTCGATTTAAAAAGTACAGGTCCAGCTCCTCCGGCGACTGTCTTAAGTTTGCCGGTGGGCCGACGGTGCTGTCCACAAACCCATCGTGCACAGCGTCAACTGCTTTGTAAAGGCAAGGACTTCACCCAGTTGTTCCAACAAATGCAGGCAGCAGGCGACAACCAGGCAGCCATCGGGCCTGGGGGCCAAACGAGCTGACTCCACATCTTCTCCCTCCCCACCCCTCCACCCACCACCCCACACCATGAGCCTATGAAAGGCATGCATAATTAACCTGGTATTCAGCTGCCTTTCCTCGATGAAATACAGGGGCATTATCATGATATATTGTGAGATTCTGCTGATTTGAGGTTGCAAAGTATGCAATTAGCTCATGTCACTCTGCGTGGTTACCTGCTAGTAAATGGCACCATTCATTACTGAGTACAATGAAAGACAAAAATGATGAAGGAAAACAATCCCCAATCCCTGCGTTACTGAGTTCAGGGACAATAAGTAGCTAATTGCAAAATTTCATTTATTTCAGATAACTTGATGAATTAAGAAAAGCTTAAAAACTAGTCTGCAAGTACCAGAGTTGGCAGTGTCCTTTGAGACTAGCCTTGGTCCAAGAGTCTTCACTGGATGCAAGCAAGGCCCGAGAGGCTGCCCTGCCCCTGTTAGAGGGAAAGCCAGAGAACGCGGGTAGAGGGAGATGGGACCGGCAAAGAAGAGATGCTATCCCTAAGTAGCCACAGGGTCAAGGACGCTGATGATAGGATTAGAACAAAAACCACGGGAGGAGTTGTAGGCACTGACAAAATGGGGGAGTTGTAGGCACTGACAAAACGGGGGAGTTGTAGGCACTGACTCCAAATCCCAGCGTTAAATCCTCACTGCTGCAGTGATTCGGGGGCGGGTGGCGCCCAGCTTCTCCATGTCCCTTTGCTTCTTCGAGGCACTGCAAGAGCTCCCAGGACAAAGGGCAGAGCGTTCCCGTCACAGATGTAGAGACAGCGATTGGTGGTGATCCCGCCCACAACGTGGTGCACCCACGTTGGCCCGGTTTTTGACAAATTGGTCTGCTCCGCCCATCCTTGCACTTCTGGGGGTGACGCGACCAAACCCAGAAAACACGGAGGTGGAGAGGTGGACGCCCTGCGTGCTTTTGGTGGGGTCACCCACCAGTGCAACCACCACGGAAAGCCCCGCAACGGCTGAAATAGGGAATGTCCGTGAGACCCCGCCAGCCCATTTCTGGAAAATGCTTAGGACAGAAGAGGTGTTCCTCAAATAATGATTGCCGTTATAATTTTCCATCATCGGAGAACGCGGTCACCAGCCGGCCCTGCGGGCGTGGAAGGGCGCGATTGTAAAGGGGAATGTGGATGCCCCGTGGGGGGGGGGCGTGGGGGGGAGGCAGAGGGGAGGAGCTCGCCCTGGCTTCCTCGGGAGGTAAGTTCCTGGGGAAACGCCGCGCTGGCATTCAGGCGAGTGGACACTTCACGGCACCCGGCGGTCTCCGTCCTCTTCCGCTCGGGGCCAGCAAGGGCGGCACGTTTGCGAGCCCACCGCGTGCGGGGGAGCCTGGAGTCCACCCTGCACGCAGGTGGAGGAGCAGGAGCGGGGGAGAGGGGTGCTCGAGGCTCCCGCGGAGGCTGGGCAGAGGGCCCAGGCGCCCAGGCCCCGGCTGGACGGTCCAGGCCGAGCCCCGGGTCCCCGGCCACAGAAGCCGGGTTGAGCCAGCATTTGGCCCCCATGGACATCGTCTTCAGGGGCTCGCGAGAAAAATTACCGAGAGCCGCCACGAACCCTAAAGGAAACAGCACGCGAGCCACGGGAGACTCATCCGGGCGGGTGCCAGCGGATGCCGCTCTGCGCTTGGCTTTCGGCCTGGGGAAGGGAAGGGGCTCGCTCGACAGTGGGAGCGGCAGATGGCGTCTGCGGGTGACTTCCTGGGTTCCTCGGGGGACATGCACCTGCTCCGAGCGGGCGCCCAGCCCCGTGCCCAGCACACCCAGGACAAGCCGCTCGCTCCCCGGGCCCCTGGACCCCGAGACACGTAAAGAAAGGGATGGGCGGGCTGAAACGGGAAGGGACAAAGGAAGACCCAGGCCCAGACCAGAGTGGCCCAGGGCCACCTTCTCCGTGGTAAGGAGGAGGTTCCTGAGAGGGAGTCGGTGCAGAAGGAAAGGATCCAAGTCGTTGGCCGACTTCTGGTATTAGGTTAGGCGTTAGAGGAGGGAAACAGGGGCCGCTTTGCCTGCCAGTGCCTAGCCGGCAAAAGAGTGGAAGAATGTTTCCAGGCCCGCAGTTGAGAGAGAGGGTCGCGTCGAGTCGTGGTTAGTAGGGGCACCTAAGCCGGATACGGCTTTTATAGGCAGGGAAGATGCGTGCCGGCATGTCCCACTCGGCCTAGGCCGGTGGTCAGACTGGCTGATTGCCGTTCTCAGGAACTGACCTGAAAGGGCTTTAGGGATCTAAACAATCCTTAAGGCAACCGTCTACGGGGCACGGATGGCTCTGACTTGACAAGCACCCTGCTCTATCGTGGCGTCTCCTCTCTCCTCCCCCTCCCCAGTCCAAATATGATTTCCATCCATCCCCCTTACCTTCACAAACAAAACGAAGTTTCCTATCTGTCAAAGAAGGGTTTGATCTAGAAAATCCCTGCTGCCCCATCATGGATCATTCTTGGAGCTCCAGGGGGATGCAGAGAAGGGAGGGTGCCGCCCTGGGCACAGATGGCTCCCAGGCCAGCCTGGGTGCCTTCGGGGGAAGCCAAGGACCTGGGAGCAGCTGGCCAGCCTCGCCTGTTCCCTGAGGAGGGGCAGGTGGACCTCCCTGACGGGGGCACCTGGGAGCAGCTGGCCAGCCTCGCCCCGTCCCTCAGGAGGGGCAGGTGGACCTCCCTGACGGGGGCACCTGGGAGCAGCTGGCCAGCCTCACCCTGTCCCTGAGGAGGGGCAGTGTTGGGGATTATTATGGCCTGGGAAAGACTGCCCTTCCACCAGCCTTGGGACAATAGAAGCCCCTCCCACCTTCTGACCTCTACCCCTTGGGAGGTGAACACGTGCGTGCCACCATGATGGGGTTGTCCCGCCCACAAAGGGAAGTTTTGTGATGTCACTTGATGAATGTGACCCCTAGCCTATGACTGACCCTTTGGCCAGCCCCCTTTCTTTCCCGCCACTACTTCTATATAAGTGCCCTTCCATATTAAAGTCTTTGAGACGCATTCCACCACCGCAGCGTGTCCCTGATGCCTTCCTTTCGCCTCCGCCCTCGGTAACATGTGGGGGGAACTGGGGGGAGGGGAAGCTTCAGCAACCCGTCCTCTACTTAGCGTTTGCCCATGTGAGCACGCCTTTGGCCTTCCGCTGGCGGATGGCCAGGCTGGGTGCTCTTTCATAGAGTTTGTGGTTACCATTCTCCCCGTGGGGGGAGAAAAGGGGTCCAGAACCCCAACATAAATGGCGCCCGAACGGGGACCGAATTGTACGGCCGAGAAGTTCGGGGTACAGTATCCCCACAGATTTTGCTAAGTAGGGTTTTAGAGGAGGGTCCTGCCCATCCAGATGGGGCAGAAGCATGGAGACAAGACAGGCTCGCGGGACGCGGCGCCAGAGAGTTGCCCCGCCGTGGCGATTTGGCGCCGGGCGGCGGAGGGAGCGGGGCGCGCTTCCCGCGGAAGCATGTCAGTGGAGCAGTGGGGCCGGAGCAAGAGGAATGCGACCCCGGGCTGGGGTCGGTTAGTTCTGCTCTGTGCGCCCCGGGCCAGACGGCGGTCCCGGCACCCGCAGCGGCGCTTGAGAAGCAGTGGGTGGCCGAGCGCCGGAGCGGTTTGGCTTGCGCGGGCTGAGCTGAGTACACTGGGCTCTGCGCGGCCCGGGTTCGCGAGCTGCGTGCGCTGGGGCCCGCGTGGCACCAGGCGTCTTTTGCGGTAACATTTCGGCGGCCGAGCACGGCGTGGCGGAAGCGCGGTTCCGCCATGTGGGAAGCTGTGGCATGGCGGCGGCAGAGCGTTGGGGATGGCTGCTGCTTTGGCCAGACTTGTATTTACAATGGCTGGGCTGGAGCCAGTGCGGCCCCAGCCCGCGGATGGATTAAAAAAAAAAAAAAAAAAAAGGCGTGGCGTGCAGTTTAGACCATGGGACGGTGTCCCAGTTGGGGTGCGTGGGCTGCTGCAGCCCGGCAAACTGCTTTATGCCCGCCGATGGTCGTTAAGCTCAGAAATTCGGGTGAGTTGGTTGAATCCTGATTTCTCTGACTTAACACACACGTGGAGCACAATGGGGCGCGCCATATTGGAGGCGGGGCCCCACCCATTCCCCCCAGGTGAGGGGCGTGCCCAGGCTCGCCTGGGCTGGCCGATTGCGCTGCAGCTGAGAGAGGCAAGCACCCCGCTGTGCTTGCCTGCACTTTTCTCTCTGTGTCAGCTGCAGACGGGGTTGGAGACAGGAAAGCCTCAAATTATAAACTAAAATGGAATATTGAAAGGAAAACAAAGAGTTTTGATACAGCAATAGGTAATTTGATTGAACTTCCATGTTTACCAGTTCAAGGAGATAAAATCAACTGGAGTTTTCTAGATGGATAAAAGGGTTTGCTTGTCCACTGTGATTTAAAAATTGTCATGTTGGGAGTGTGTAATTAACAGGTTTCCCTTTTGTTTTTTATTCAACCACGTGGTTCTATTATGGGCAAATTAATATCATTTGCCGCTGGAATTCCAGAAAATTTAAATGGCCAATCAAAGCAATTTTAAAGAGCGCTCAGGTATTTTTGTGTGTGTGTGTGTGTGTGTGCGCGCACGTGTGGTTGTTGGTAAGATTTAAAAGCATAACAATAGGTTTCCATCCCGGTGTTCGATGGAGATAAAGGTGCCTATAAAAATTTCCATAAGGTTCAAATATGCAACATGTGGTAAAAGTTCACCAGTATGTTATTTTATATTCAGTGTGTTTCCATAAGGTTCAAATATGCAGCATGTAGTAAAAGCACAATGGTATAAAATCAGCATGTTATTTTATACTCAGTGTGTTAAAAGTTAAGTGTGCATGTAGCCTTAACAACTCTTTGGCATAAATTAAGATTTTACCTTCCCATTTTCTCTCCTGTGTTCTCATAAACTCTCAAGATCAAGAAATTGAGATTGCTTCATACAAATGTGACTATTAACCTCAATTTTCCTGACCCAGGATTAATATACTGCTTTATAGGATACAGGTGGACAGATGTTCTAGCCGCATGGACGGTCGCAGCTCCTGGATAGGAAGATGCCACCACATTCTGTTCCCAAACTGCCTTGTTTCACTACTAATGATTCTTTGCTCTCTCTCCCATTGGAAGCTGCTCGAATGATTTATGAGCCTTGAGTAGGATGTGAATAGTTCCATCTTAACAGTTACTCCAGGTTAAATCACCATAGTTATGTTAGTGGTCACAGCAAGCCAGGTAAAATTTTGGGATTAAGAAAGTCTTTGAATTTTGTGATTAAGAAAGTCTTTTCACCCTGCTTAAACCAGAAGGGCATCGATATACCAGAGCCAGAAGTGCTGAAAAAATTTTGAACACCCTAACCAATCTATATAGAAATTTTACAGGCAACCCAGAGCAAGATGTGAGCAAGAGATACCACTACAGCTTTGCCTCGAGTTCCCCATCGCATGGCATGGAACTTGCCAAATGGGGATGAGGGACGCAGCCACTTCCGAGACTGAGGATTCCACAATGCTTTAACCCTTTGCCCTTGGTTGTCATTTATCTGTGTTCTCTTTCACTTGCCAGTGGGATTCAATGGCGTGATTCAAGTTGATGGCATGTAAATCTCATGTTTTCTAAGTGTTATAGCCAAACCTTCACAAGCAGTTTTTGGTCAGTTCTCAACGGGTTACAAATGGATTATCTCTGTGTTTTTCCTTGTTGCTCAATTGGGAATAAAAAGGGCTTGTAGGACTATGACTCCCTGGATAGTTCAAAGCCAGCCCGGGCAAAAGGAAAAATTTCTCCAAAATCCCACCTCCCAGTTAAACAGCAAAGAGCCAGATTGAGAGCTCAACCACAGAGAGCGAGCAAAAGGCTGAAGCAGCACCGTGACTCAAGTGGTAGAGCACTAGCCTTGAGCGAAAGTGCTCATGGACAGTGCTCAGGCCCCGAGTTCAAACGCGGATGGGAAAATGCAATTCCAGCCACAAACGTTAAAATTCCTGGGACTTAGCCAGTCCAGGAGACGGAAAGGTGGAGTGGAGTGAGAGGAGAATGGTGCCATATTATCCTAAAGGGAGCTGCCTTGTTTCACCCTTTCAAAATGGATCAGAGCCGGGAAATCGAGAGAGATAATTCCTGTCCATTTTCTTCTTTTTTGCCAGTTGTATATAGGTGTATATATATATTTATTTATTTTGCCTCTGACTGGCTATGCCAAACCAGTTTTCTATCATTAACCACTTCTTTCAGTCGTTTCTCCTTACTCGTTCACTTTACAGTTGGGTTTATGCTCCAAAAAGGGAACTGTTCCTGGCTTATGCCCAGGGTGTGTTCTATGCCATTCATGCCAACCAGCTCTGAGAACTTGTCGATACTTCGCCTGACCTTTTCACAAGTGTCTTTTGACAGAATAACATCTCTTGCTGAGATCACCAATGGGGAATTTGCCGTTCACAGTCGTCACCCTAACACAGGCCTGAACCCTGGAGGCACCAGCCTTGGAAACTTCTGGGTATGCCCAAAGACTCAGGGGGGGCTGGAGAAAACCATAGCGCTCTCTGGCCCTAGTGACCATACTCATGGTAATGATGGGGACTTTTTGCCAGCTACACCGGACTGCCAGGCTGACCAGGGGCCCTTGATTTACGTCGCCCCCTTGACAGCAGGAAGTAGCTACAGAAGACGAGACCTCCATCCATACTCCCTGCCTGGTGGCCGCCGGTGTCATAATTTAAAAAAAAAAAAAAAAAAAAAAAAGGGGGAGGTATTCCCCAGGATTAATTAAGGATTCCCTAGGATTAATTAAGGATTAGTTATGCTTATGTTAATTATCCAGAAATTTTAAATCATCCCGAATCAGTGTGGGATGGAGTACAGTATATGTGTTTTTCCAGATTGGAAAATTAAACCCAGAGCACCCACTCTGGAGAAATGTTTTCTTGTTTTCTCCAGGAAAAGGAGGACCGTGTTGGACTTCTGCTCTCCCATGAAAATATGGAAAGTAGGACTGCCTACGGTAGGAGGCAACCAAGCTTCCTTTCCTTGTCTGCTTTCTAGATTCCTTCTTGAGCATCTCATGGCTCATGGAAAGTAGGACTGCCTACGGTAGGAAGCAACCAAGCTTCCTTTCCTTGTTTGCTTTCTAGATTCCTTCTTGAGCATCTCATGGCTCAATGTTTTGCTGTGGCAATACTGCCTACAGCGTCACACAAAGAAACCAAAGGAATTTTGCACCATGCTTCTTCCTTTCCTCTCCCCCTGCTGCTAGACTTGGGGAGTCCCGTTGGAAAGAAAATAGAAGCTGAGGGTATTGACACTCAACCCCAATGTTTTATGATAGAAATGTTTAAAAGGGTAAATGCAAAGGTTTAACACCTTGGCTTCAATGTTTATATAAAAGAATGTTTCACTAATCACTTATGTTTGAGTTATCAGCTACTGTGAACTGCCGGGAATGCCAGAGTTTCAGCTTCTACCTCACCAACAAAAGAGGGCTGCTGTCTGCACCTTCCTGCACTTGGCAGAAACCAGTTGAGGATTCTGACTTCTGGACATAGCCAGATGGATGGACCCTTACCTACCCCTCACCCCAGTTTTGTGGAAGGGGCCCCACAGATCTTATGTCAGCATTTGCCTTATGCCCACACATGCCATGTGTTTACAGCATCCCCTGCTTATTGAAAAAAACAAAAGGGGGAGATGTTGGGGATTATTATGGCCTGGGAAAGACTGCCCTTCCACCAGCCTTGGGACAATAGAAGCCCCTCCCACCTTTTGACCTCTACCCCTTGGGAGGTGAACACGTGCGTGCCACCATGATGGGGTTGTCCCGCCCACAAAGGGAAGTTTTGTGATGTCACTTGATGAACGTGACCCCTAGCCTATGACTGACCCTTTGGCCAGCCCCCTTTCTTTCCCGCCACTACTTCTATATAAGTGCCCTTCCATATTAAAGTCTTTGAGACGCATTCCACCACCGCAGCGTGTCCCTGATGCCTTCCTTTCGCCTCCGCCCTCGGTAACATGTGGGGGGAACTGGGGGGAGGGGAAGCTTCAGCAACCCGTCCTCTACTTAGCGTTTGCCCATGTGAGCACGCCTTTGGCCTTCCGCTGGCGGAGGGCCAGGCTGGGTGCTCTTTCATAGAGTTTGTGGTTACCATTCTCCCCGTGGGGGGAGAAAGGGGGTCCAGAACCCCAACAGGGCAGGGTGGACCTCCCTGACGGGGGCACCTGGGAGCAGCTGGCCAGCCTCACCTGTTCCCTGAGGAGGGGCAGGTGGACCTCCCTGATGGGGGCACCTGGGAGCAGCTGGCCAGCCTCACCTGTTCCCTGAGGAGGGGCAGGTGGACCTCCCTGACGGGGGCACCTGGAGCAGCTGGCCAGCCTCACCCCGTCCCTCAGGGGGGGCAGGGTGGACCTCCCTGACGGGGGCACCTGGGAGCAGCTGGCCAGCCTCACCTGTTCCCTGAGGAGGGGCAGGTGGACCTCCCTGACGGGGGCACCTGGAGCAGCTGGCCAGCCTCACCCCGTCCCTCAGGGGGGGCAGGGTGGACCTCCCTGACGGGGGCACCTGGGAGCAGCTGGCCAGCCTCGCCCCGTCCCTGAGGAGGGGCAGGGTGGACCTCCCTGACGGGGGCACCTGGGAGCAGCTGGCCAGCCTCGCCCCGTCCCTCAGGAGGGGCAGGTGGACCTCCCTGACGGGGGCACCTGGGAGCAGCTGGCCAGCCTCACCCTGTCCCTCAGGAGGGGCAGGTGGACCTCCCTGACGGGGGCACCTGGGAGCAGCTGGCCAGCCTCGCCCCGTCCCTCAGGGGGGGCAGGTGGACCTCCCTGACAAGGGCACCTGGGAGCAGCTGGCCAGCCTCGCCCCGTCCCTCAGGAGGGGCAGGTGGACCTCCCTGACGGGGGCACCTGGGAGCAGCTGGCCAGCCTCACCCGTCCCTCAGGAGGGGCAGGTGGACCTCCCTGACGGGAGCACCTGGGAGCAGCTGGCCAGCCTCACCCTGTCCCTGAGGAGGGGCAGGTGGACCTCCCTGACGGGGGCACCTGGGAGCAGCTGGCCAGCCTCGCCCCGTTCCTCAGGGGGGGCAGGTGGACCTCCCTGACAAGGGCACGGCCTCCCGGGATACAGGGAGGCCGTCAGGGACACTGTCCACAGCAGCTAATGGTGATCTGTTCAATTTCTCCCAGGAATAATCAGTGTGCAGTGCACTGCTCACTCCAGCAATGAATATTTAACAAGAAAATATGTCACAGGACAAGTCCCTAAAGCAAAGGAATGAATATTAATGGGGTGAAGACGGAGCTTGCTTTGAACTCTTGGCAAGGGCCGGCAAGGACTGGGAAGGACTCAGCGCTGACCCAAGCAGCACTTGGCAGGCCTGGGGACCCCAGCCGCGCAGCACTCTGCAGTGGCCTGGGGGAGCCGTCAGGAATTCGGCGCCCTTCTCCCTGCCATTCATCACCGGGGCAGAGGTCCTGCCGGCCGCGGGCACTCGCAAGCTGACCTGCGGAACGGCTGCCAGGCAGGGTCAGGAGCACCGGGACGGAGCCCTGGGGAAGGGCAGGGGCCGGCGGGGACGCGACAGAGCCCTCGCCGCCCTTCCGACAGCCAGCGCAGGACCGGATGCGCCCCAGGCCGACCCGGACCCCCGTGTGGTAGGAGTCCACACGTAGGCCACGTGTCTCCCGTAAACGCAGATCCTCACGCGCAAGGGGCGCGCGCAGAAAACGCAAGCCGCTTCCCCCCGCCCTCACAGGTCCACGGAGGCCCCCCGCCCTCGCCCTCGCAGGTCCACGGAGGCCCCCCGCCCTCACCCTCGCAGGTCCACGGAGGCCCCCCGCCCTCACTGCCATCGGGGCGCGTGAGCGTGGCGGGAAAGGTCGCAGGGCGAGCACGCGGATGCGAATCCACCCACTTCTGCCTGCAGTCTCTCAATAGCTGCCAAATGGGTGACGGGAGCATCTCCTCCCGTCGGCTCAAGACGGGCAAATGCCCACGGCTCTTCACTGCTAGCGCAGGGGGTCAGGAATTGAGTCGCTGCAGAAATGTTCACATAGCAGAGATTTTCTGGAGACAAAAATAAACAGGAAGAACAGACACAGAATGTGTGTGGTAAAACTGTTCATAGGTGATAAAAGGAAGCAAAAGAGCCAATGACAAAGAGTGAGGAAGTGAATGGAAGCGTAGCTGATAGAGGAGGAGGATGGGAAGGCAGGGAGGGGGCGGGGAAGCCAGGACAGAGGAGCACCTGACTGGGAGGAGGGCCGGGGGAAGGGAGGGGGGGAGGGAGAAGGGTGGAAGGAGTGACTCCAATCAGGATGCATTGTACACACAGATTGCAGCCCTCTCGTACAATTATCCAAAAATAACAATAAATATATGCTTTTAACACAGAACACAGTATTGCGAAGATTCCGATTGCGAATCCCGCCTGTGGCCTTGTGGGTGGAAGTGAGCACATTACCCCAACGGGCACTTCCTTCCCGAAGGAGAAACCTCATAGGGGTTGTTTCCGCGCTGTGGGAGGCGTCGGTTCCGTCTGCGAGGTCACTGTGAGCTCGACGGGGCGCTGGTCCCAGGCCGCAGGGCCTCCGTGCTGGGCCCCACGGCCGACCACTCTCCAGGGGTGGCCCACGGGATCTGAGGACTGCCTAGTGAGGACAGTGAAAGAAAGGGGGACCGGAGATTGCGCTCAGGGGCTTGGCTGAGTACCTGAAAGGATGTGATTGCTGCTAGTTTGCCTGGGGAAGAATCTAAACCAGCTTAGAAAAACAGGAAGGTCAGGAATCCAGTCCGGGCACGTTGTATGTCCAAGGGAGCTAGTGAGTGAACTTGGCGTGGGCAGACAGATGTGTGGGAAGGAACAAGGCCCATGTGTGCAGCAGGACTCATTGCATGCGACCCAAAGTCTGCAGAGAGGGGGAAAAACTAAAACACCAAAGGACTCGGCCTTTATGCTTCCACTTCGAGATGATGGGGAAGCGAGAAGGAAGTTGGGAAAGGAAGGGGCGGGCGGCTGGGCGGTGGGAGGAAAACCAGCCGGTGTGCCGGCCTGCGGGGCCAGTGAAGAGAGGGCTCCCCGAAGCTAGAGTAATGAAGGGGCTGCCTCTGGCTAATGCCGGGCCTGGAGGAAGGAGGTGGAAGTCCTGCCGCCTTAGATGTGGCAGAGGTCACAGGTCACAGGTGACTTTGACAAGAGCGACTTCATTGAAGAGTGCATTCAGGAAAGCAGGGGAGGGGACAAACCGGCAGTGACGGATGTGAACTTCTCGCTCAAGGAGTTTGGCTGTAAAAGGAGCTAGATAAATGGGGCAACCGCTGGAGGACAAAGAAATGCCACCAGAGGGTTTTTAAAGGATAAAGAAGTTAACTTACCTTTGTCTGCGCTTGGAAACAAAACAATGGAGAGGGAAAGCTGCCAATACAGGACTAAGAAAGGGCAATGTCTAGCAAATGAGGCCTTTGAGATGATACCCAGGGCTGCACTTAGCTAGAGCAGAGGTCATCTTCGGTAGAGGATGGGTGGAAAATGAATGCGGAGATGAGGGGAGGGAGGGAGGGAGGGAGGGAGGGAGGGAGGGAGGGAGGGAGGGAGGGGGCGCCGAGGATGGGTAAGTAGACGGGTAGACGGGTAGATGAGTAGATTCATAGGCGGCTGGGCAGAAGCGTAAGTGTCTCCACTGGGATCAGCTCTCTGATGGCGTCTAGGACTGCTGATGGTTGCAACCTCTCCACCCCAAGTGACTAAGGATCTTACACCAAGACCATTGGGAGAATTAGCTCATGAGACCCTTAGCAGGAGACAAAACGGAGCTCAGGCGGTGTCTCCCAGAGACACAGTGGCGATGACATCTTGAATTGTAGCATGAGAACTTACTCCGCAGCTGCTGATGGGTCAGAAAGATGCTGTCAGGACGGCCCGTTGAGTCACACCGGTTTCCTGAATAAAACACTTCACTGACTTACCTTGGCCCTTGAGATGAAATGCGAAAGTCTAGTGGTGACACTCGGCACTCCTAGCCTACCTGTCCCAGCCTCTTCTCTAGCTGTGTGGCCTGCTTTCTTACAGAGTCCCGGGGCTTGGCTTGCTGGTTGCGTCGTCGGTGAGGTCACACAGGTGCTGGATGTGTGCGGAACACTGGCAGGGACAGTTAAACCTCTGCCTGGCCTTGTTCACAGAGCTGTGACAACACTGAGAAGGGTCAACGACAGACAGACTGACTGACAGACAGACAGTGAGCAGTATACCTCATTTTCATCCCATTCTAATAACCAGTGAGGCCAGCCCACCCCAGGTTGGGGGCAGAGTGGAACTGGGAGGGGCACACGCACCTGCAGGTGCTACAATGGAAAAATCCTAAAAAGACACCGTAGCTCCTAGGGACCGAGAAGCCCCTAGTTTGGGAGGCTACCAGGCGGATCATTGGTTAGTGACTCATGGCTTTGCCTCCAGAGCCTGAGTGAAGATGGTGACCGTTTCTAGCTTACTTTGCAGGCACTTAATGTGTGGGTCAGAGTCCACTCATCCCTGCAGGTAGTGCTCTCCTGTGATCCCTGAGAAATGTTGTGTCCAGAACCACAGCACAGGGTCACCTTGACCTAGAGCTGCCTGGTCTCTCTCTTCAAGGCAAGAGACACAGTCCCCAGGATCCAAAACCCCAGCACCATGGCACCCACATTCCTGGGCTACCTGTGCCGCTCCCAGCTGAGACATAGCGTTCCCCCCCCCTCCTTTATTAGCCTGCCTGTCTCCATCATTGTTTCTCTGTCTGCAGCACCTCAGCTCCTTGGAGTAGAGAAGTGATTTGAGATCAACGCTCTCCTCCATTCTGACTACATCCCCAGTGCTGGTGTCAGACATGGGTTTGGGTTTTCTGGGAGATGAGCTGCACCTCTGGACCTGGGTCCCATAACAGTCTTTGCTCCCCAAAACCAGCGGCCTGGAGAAAGTGAAACATCATCCCACGTGCAGAGGGACTTGGTCTGTGTTTAAATGTCGCCCCACGTGCCACACTGAGCAGAGCCATTCCAAGGTCCGTCGGTGGAGACAGTGATGATCCTACATTGAGTCTACATCTCACACCAAGGTTTTTCCAGTTTCCACCTCAGTGCACACTGCACACACGCGACCTGTGCGCTTAAGCCTCCTTGGTAAGGAGGAATACACATGCTGTCCCTCTGGGCTGGATAAGGATGAAATGCTCAGGGGTTCCGCCTGACTCCCACTGGGGCGGTACTCAGTCACTGTGTGTGTGTGTGTGTGTGTGTGTGTGTGTGTGTGTGTGTGCGCAAGGGGGCCTGCGCGAGCCCCAGGCTGCCTGTATGCACACATGTATATTCATGCATGTGTGTGTGTGTGCATGCCTGTGTGTGTGTCAGCCATTTAGAAGAAAACTGCGCCCACGGCAAATACTCATGCCATGAATGGATAATTAACGGAATGCATTATTCTGCTGCTAACCAAGGCGGGAGACTCACAGGACACACACGAGCAGAAACCAAACGAGATGCGAGGCGGAGCAGGAACCCGAGGCTGAGGACACAGGCCCGAGGTGAGGCTGTAGGCCAGGCTCAACAAGCAGAGAACACGTCCAGAGTCTTGACCTGCAAACTCATGGCATTCAATAGCTGCTTGTATTTTTTTTCCTGCTTCTCTGTTACGGAGTAATCGGTGATTCAGCAATAGAAAACTGTAACAACCAGCCGAACCAACCCCAATGATACTGATTGTCACCCTCCCCCCCCACCCCCCCACACACTGGCAGAAGTCCAGCTCCTTTGGGGGTTCAGTCTGGCAGGCTTGGAGGTGACCTCCCCGTTGGCAACGCCGCCGGCGTGGTGGGGGCTGCCAAGGCCTCCGCCCCAGAGCGGGGGAAACCTCATCCATCTCCATCACTGGCTGCACCTGGCCCGGCGTCGGCGCAGCGAGGGTCTCTGCGAACGCGGCCAGGATGGATGAGCAGGGGAGAGGATCCAGCTCCGCGGTGCGGAAGCCGCTGCCGTCAGCGCCGCGGCGGGGAACGGAACGCTGAGCCCAGAAGTGTTCTCTGCAAACCAAGAGCTCCGTGGGAAGGGTGCATGGGGAGAGAAGAGGCGGAGGGCTGGGCGAGGCAGGTGGACCCGGGCAGCACCGAGGTCTAAGGCTCAGAGCCAAGGACAGGAAGGGCAAGGAGACTTGGCGGCCAGAAGCAGCGATGGAAGGAGCTGAAGAACACGAGAGCCGGGAGGCTCTGAGGCCAGATGAGAGCCACACCGGGTCTGGGATAGCTGATGATCGATCCCCAAATTGGGACATCCGGGCCTTTTGGTAACCAGCAGTGGGATGTGGCTGGGCTCTGGGCCCTGGAGCTGGTGTTTAACCTCTCATGCTCGCTACACGCGCGGAGCTGGCTTCCTTTGGGGTAAATACTGAAGTGAAGGAAACAGCAACCTGCCTCTGCCTCAGTGACCATCATCGAGCCGGTGCTCAGCGGAAGGTCTCTTGGTAAAGGCAGGCTGGGGGGCTCAGCTGAGCCAAGACATGTTGTCCAGAACGGCCTTGAGCTGCTGCTGCCCGCCACAGAGAACCATGGGCCCTGGGCTGTGGTCAGCACGAAGGGCAAGACATGTGTGTCCCGAAGAACGCGTTACGTTATCAATAAACGGTAGATCTGTCCCCGTGAAATACTTTCATCGGCTTTCAATAAATCAAATGAAGTAGACCAGCATTTACGTGGAAAGAAAAATGGAGCCCAGGGTTGTACCAAGTCCCCACATCGTCCACCTATGTCCACGCCACGTCCCCCCCAGCTAACACCTGCCATTTCAGGGGTGCATCTGTTACAGTTGCAGCACCAGCAGGTGCACCCATCACAACCCCCCACAGTGCTCAGTGGAGGTCCCCAGGGGTACACACTGACCCCACAAAGTGCTCATGGAGGTCCTCAGGGTACACACTGACCCCACAGTGCTCAGTGGAGGTCCTCAGGGGTACACACTGACCCCACAGTGCTTAGTGGAGGTCCCCAGGGGTAGACACTGACCCCACAGTGCTCATGGAGGTCCCTAGGGGTACATACTGACCCCACAGTGCTCATGGAGGTCCTCAGGGGTACACACTGACCCCACAGTGCTCAGTGGAGGTCCCCAGGGGTACACACTGACCCCACAGTGCTCATGGAGGTCCTCGGGGGTACACACTGACCCCACAGTGCTCATGGAGGTCCCCGGGGTACACACTGACCCCACAGTGCTCATGGAGGTCCTCGGGGGTACACACTGACCCCACAGTGCTCATGGAAGTCCACGGGGGTACACACTGACCCCACAGTGCTCATGGAGGTCCTCAGGGGTACACACTGACCCCACAGTGCTCAGTGGAGGTCCCCAGGGGTACACACTGACCCCACAGTGCTCATGGAGGTCCCCAGGGGTACACACTGACACCACAGTGCTCATGGAGGTCCCCAGGGGTACACACTGACACCACAGTGCTCATGGAGGTCCCCAGGGGTACACACTGACCCCCCAAAGTGCTCATGGAGGTCCTCAGGGTACACACTGACCCCACAGTGCTCATGGAGGTCCTCAGGGGTACACACTGACCCCCACAGTGCTCATGGAGGTCCTCAGGGGTACACACTGACCCCACAGTGCTCATGGAGGTCCCTAGGGGTACACACTGACCCCACAGTGATCATGGAGGTCCTCAGGGGTACACACTGACCCCACAGTGCTCAGTGGAGGTCCTCAGGGGTACACACTGACCCCACAGTGCTCATGGAGGTCCCTAGGGGTACACACTGACCCCACAGTGCTCATGGAGGTCCTCAGGGGTACACACTGACCCCACAGTGCTCATGGAGGTCCCTAGGGGTACACACTGACCCCACAGTGCTCATGGAGGTCCCCGGGGGTACACACTGACCCCACAGTGCTCAGTGGAGGTCCTCAGGGGTACACACTGACCCCACAGTGCTCATGGAGGTCCCTAGGGGTACACACTGACCCCACAGTGCTCATGGAGGTCCTCAGGGGTACACACTGACCCCACAGTGCTCATGGAGGTCCCCAGGGGTACACACTGACCCCCACAGTGATCATGGAGGTCCCCGGGGTACACACTGACCCCCACAGTGCTCATGGAGGTCCCCGGGGTACACACTGACCCCACAGTGATTATGGAGGTCCTCAGGGGTACACACTGACCCCACAGTGCTCATGGAGGTCCCCAGGGGTACACACTGACCCCACAGTGCTCATGGAGGTCCCCGGGGGTACACACTGACCCCACAGTGCTCAGTGGAGGTCCTCAGGGGTACACACTGACCCCACAGTGCTCATGGAGGTCCCCAGGGGTACACACTGACCCCACAGTGCTCATGGAGGTCCTCAGGGGTACACACTGACCCCCACAGTGCTCATGGAGGTCCTCAGGGGTACACACTGACCCCACAGTGCTCATGGAGGTCCTCAGGGGTACACACTGACCCCACAGTGCTCAGTGGAGGTCCTCAGGGGTACACACTGACCCCACAGTGCTCATGGAGGTCCCTAGGGGTACACACTGACCCCACAGTGCTCATGGAGGTCCTCAGGGGTACACACTGACCCCACAGTGCTCATGGAGGTCCCCAGGGGTACACACTGACCCCCACAGTGCTCATGGAGGTCCCCGGGGTACACACTGACCCCACAGTGCTCATGGAAGTCCCTGGGGGTACACACTGACCCCACAGTGCTCATGGAGGTCCTCGGGGTACACACTGACCCCACAGAGCTCATGGAGGTCCACAGGGGTACACACTGACCCCGCAGTGCTCATGGAGGTCCCCAGGGGTACACACTGACCCCACAGTGATCATGGAGGTCCCCGGGAGTACACACTGACCCCACAGTGATTATGGAGGTCCTCAGGGGTACACACTGACCCCACAGTGCTCATGGAGGTCCCCAGGGGTACACACTGACCCCACAGTGCTCATGGAGGTCCCCGGGGGTACACACTGACCCCCCAAAGTGCTCATGGAGGTCCCCAGGGGTACACACTGACCCCCCAAAGTGCTCATGGAGGTCCCCAGGGGTACACACTGACCCCCCAAAGTGCTCATGGAGGTCCTCAGGGTACACACTGACCCCACAGTGCTCAGTAGAGGTCCCCAGGTATACACACTGACCCCACAGTGCTCATGGAGGTCCCCGGGGTACACACTGACCCCACAGTGCTCATGGAGGTCCCCGGGGGTACACACTGACCCCCACAGTGCTCATGGAGGTCCCCGGGGGTACACACTGACCCCCCAAAGTGCTCATGGAGGTCCCCAGGGGTACACACTGACCCCCCAAAGTGCTCATGGAGGTCCTCAGGGTACACACTGACCCCACAGTGCTCAGTAGAGGTCCCCAGGGGTACACACTGACCCCACAGTGCTCATGGAGGTCCCCGGGGTACACACTGACCCCACAGTGCTCATGGAGGTCCTTGGGGTACACACTGACCCCCACAGTGATCATGGAGGTCCTCAGGGTACACACTGACCCCCACAGTGCTCATGGAGGTCCCCGGGGGTACACACTGACCCCCACAGTGATCATGGAGGTCCTCAGGGTACACACTGACCCCCACAGTGCTCATGGAGGTCCCCGGGGGTACACACTGACCCCACAGTGCTCATGGAGGTCCTCGGGGTACACACTGACCCCCACAGTGATCATGGAGGTCCTCAGGGTACACAGTGACCCCCACAGTGCTCATGGAGGTCCCCGGGGTACACACTGACCCCCACAGTGATCATGGAGGTCCTCGGGGGTACACACTGACCCCACAGTGCTCATGGAGGTCCCCGGGGTACACACTGACCCCCACAGTGATCATGGAGGTCCTCGGGGGTACACACTGACCCCACAGTGGTCATGGAGATCCTCAGGGGTACACACTGACGCCACAGTGCTCATGGAGGTCCTCAGGGGTACACACTGACCCCACAGTGCTCATGGAAGTCCACGGGGGTACACACTGACCCCACAGTGCTCATGGAGGTCCCCAGGTGTTACACACTGACCCCCACAGTGCTCATGGAGGTCCTCAGGGGTACACACTGACCCCCACAGTGCTCATGGAGGTCCTCGGGGTACACACTGACCCCACAGTGATCATGGAGGTCCTCAGGGGTACACACTGACCCCACAGTGCTCATGGAAGTCCACGGGGGTACACACTGACCCCACAGTGCTCATGGAGGTCCTCAGGGGTACACACTGACCCCACAGTGATCATGGAGGTCCTCAGGGGTACACACTGACCCCCACAGTGCTCATGGAGGTCCCCGGGGTACACACTGACCCCACAGTGCTCATGGAGGTCCTCAGGGGTACACACTGACCCCCACAGTGCTCATGGAGGTCCCCGGGGTACACACTGACCCCACAGTGCTCATGGAGGTCCTCAGGGGTACACACTGACCCCACAGTGCTCATGGAGGTCCTCAGGGGTACACACTGACCCCACAGTGCTCATGGAAGTCCACGGGGGTACACACTGACCCCACAGTGCTCATGGAGGTCCTCGGGGGTACACACTGACCCCCGACCCTGTCTGCTAGAGCCTGCAGCTCATATGCAGGGCCCTCAGGCTGAGCCTCATCCTGGTCAGTTCCCCCCTGGCCCCCACGCGCACCCTGCTGTCCTCCGGCAGGACCTCCTGAGGGCTCCATCTTCCTCCCCAGCCCCAGCCTCTGGACCGCCCCTTCTCATTGGCTCCCTCCCTCCCACCCTTAGGACCGCCCCTTCTCATTGGCTCCCTCCCCTCCACCTGTAGGACCGCCCCTTCTCATTGGCTCCCTCCCTCCCACCCTTAGGACCGCCCCTGCTCATTGGCTCCCTCCCACCCTTAGGACCGCCCCTGCTCATTGGCTCCCTCCCTCCCACCCTTAGGACCGCCCCTTCTCATTGGCTCCCTCCCTCCCACCCTTAGGACCGCCCCTTCTCATTGGTTCCCTCCCTCCCACCCTTAGGACCGCCCCTTCTCATTGGCTCCCTCCCTCCCACCCTTAGGACCGCCCCTTCTCATTGGCTCCCTCCCTCCCACCCTTAGGACCGCCCCTTCTCATTGGTTCCCTCCCTCCCATCCTTAGGACCGCCCCTTCTCATTGGCTCCCTCCCTCCCACCCTTAGGACTGCCCCTGCTCATTGGCTCCCTCCCTCCCACCCTTAGGACCGCCCCTTCTCATTGGTTCCCTCCCTCCCATCCTTAGGACCGCCCCTTCTCATTGGCTCCCTCCCTCCCACCCTTAGGACCGCCCCTTCTCATTGGCTCCCTCCCTCCCACCCTTAGGACCGCCCCTGCTCATTGGCTCCCTCCCACCCTTAGGACCGCCCTGCTCATTGGCTCCCTCCCTCCCACCCTTAGGACCGCCCCTTCTCATTGGCTCCCTCCCTCCCACCCTTAGGACCGCCCCTTCTCATTGGCTCCCTCCCTCCCACCCTTATTACCGCCCCTGCTCATTGGCTCCCTCCCACCCTTAGGACCGCCCCTGCTCATTGGCTCCCTCCCTCCCACCCTTAGGACCGCCCCTTCTCATTGGCTCCCTCCCTCCCATCCTTAGGACCGCCCCTTCTCATTGGCTCCCTTCCTCCCACCCTTAGGACCGCCCCTTCTCATTGACTCCCTCCCTCCCACCCTTAGGACCGCCCCTTCTCATTGGCTCCCTCCCTCCCACCCTTAGGACCGCCCCTGCTCATTGGCTCCCTCCCACCCTTAGGACCGCCCCTGCTCATTGGCTCCCTCCCTCCCACCCTTAGGACCGCCCCTTCTCATTGGCTCCCTCCCTCCCACCCTTAGGACCGCCCCTGCTCATTGGCTCCCTCCCACCCTTAGGACCGCCCCTGCTCATTGGCTCCCTCCCTCCCACCCTTAGGACCGCCCCTGCTCATTGGCTCCCTCCCCTCCACCTGTAGGACCGCCCCTTCTCATTGGCTCCCTCCCCTCCACCTGTAGGACCGCCCCTTCTCATTGGCTCCCTCCCCTCCACCCGTAGGACCGCCCCTTCTCATTGACTCCCTCCCTCCCTTAGGACCGCCCCTTCTCATTGGCTCCCTCCCTCCCACCCTTAGGACCGCCCCTTCTCATTGGCTCCCTCCCTCCCACCCTTAGGACCGCCCCTTCTCATTGGCTCCCTCCCTCCCACCCTTAGGACCGCCCCTTCTCATTGGCTCCCTCCCTCCCACCCTTAGGACCGCCCCTTCTCATTGGCTCCCTCCCTCCCACCCTTAGGACCGCCCCTGCTCATTGGCTCCCTCCCACCCTTAGGACCGCCCCTGCTCATTGGCTCCCTCCCTCCCACCCTTAGGACCGCCCCTGCTCATTGGCTCCCTCCCACCCTTAGGACCGCCCCTTCTCATTGGCTCCCTCCCCTCCACCTGTAGGACCGCCCCTTCTCATTGGTTCCCTCCCCTCCACCTGTAGGACCGCCCCTTCTCATTGGCTCCCTCCCCTCCACCCGTAGGACCGCCCCTTCTCATTGACTCCCTCCCTCCCTTAGGACCGCCCCTTCTCATTGGCTCCCTCCCTCCCACCCTTAGGACCGCCCCTTCTCATTGGCTCCCTCCCTCCCACCCTTAGGACCGCCCCTTCTCATTGGCTCCCTCCCCTCCAGCCGTAGGACCTCCCGCCCCCTCTCATCTGTTTCAGGCCCAGCTCTGCCCCTGGCCAGCGCCCTGACGAGGTGCTAGGCGGAGCGAGGGCGGTGCTCCCCCAAGCCTGGCACACACACACCGGGGCAGGACTTTGTGCGACGGTCCTAGGCTGACTTCCCCTCAAGGAGAAAGGCTGGAAGAGCGGGCCGGCCTGTGGCACGGAGGACCCAGTGTCCGCGTGCTGGTAATTCCCAAGAAGCGATGACCCCAGGGGTGGCTTTTGCTGTCCTCAGGAGGTTCGTGCTGGGCAGAGGGGGCAGGGCAGGGCACCGAGGCTCCAGAGAAAGCAAGGAGGTGCTCCCGAATTAAGGAAGCGTGCGCACGAGCGATGGCACCGGGCCGGGCCACAGCCCCCCTCTCCACACCCTCCACCCACTGTCTGGCCCACAGACTCCTCCATTGACAGATGCACACGGAGCAGACCGGGCGACTCCCTGAGGATGACCGCAGCCGCCCTTGCCACGGCCTGGCTGCCTCCCTGGACGCACGCCGAGCAGGCCTGTCTCCCGGGGCCGAGGTCAGCACCGTGCCCAGGCCCCCAGAGGTCCCAGGACCCTGCGTGACCTCTGAGCGCGGCCGGAGGCCCGGGGACTGTCCCGGCTGCTGGCCCAGCTCTGCCTGTGTGAGCTCGACTTGGAGATGCGTCCTAAGCGACTGGGGGCCTTCCGGCTTGAGGTTCAGGCTTCTTTCCAAAGCACCGGGTTGTGCTGGTGAGGGGCGGCTGGGGCTGCAGCCCGGGGGTGGCGCCTGGGGGGGGGGGTGACCTTTGAGCTCCGCGGGGTCGTGTGGCTGCCGCTGACCCAGGAGGGTGTCTGTGGCAGGTCAATGGCGGCTCATAGAAATGAAGCCTCTGGTACTCCTCCACAGTCCCCGGAGCAGCTCTTCATAGGACTAAACACAGAACTGCCATGTCACCGCCGGGGCCACCTGAGCACACGGGGGGGCTCCCGCTGACAGCCAGGCGTCAGAGCTAGAGCCTGGTGTGCCCCAGGCCCTGGGACAATGTCACCAGCACGGGGAGGCGCAGCGACCCCCGAGGACACAGCCAGACACCTGCGTCCTTCCCAGGGAGGTGCACAGACTGTGCGTGCACACGCGCACGCACACGCACACGCACACACTGCAGCTACCTTGGGGAGCATCCTCCTGAAGAGGGGCCCCGGAGCCCGCCCTCAGCGACCCTTCCCCGGCCTCCTCCGCCCAGCGGCAGTGAGCAGACGCACGCACCCATTGCCCACAGGCACCAGCCGTCCATCACCCCCACCCCCCCGCCTGCAGGGGCATCCGCTGCCCGGCACGGCGACTCCCGAGACCCAGGGGCGTGTGGCCACCCCTCCTCCTGACCCAGACAGACCCACGATCTGCGTGACTGATCGAGAACTCGTCCTCTCAGTCACAACGATCCGTAACTCAGCGGCAGGGCACTGGTCTAGCACGCGGGAGGCCTGGGTTCTATTCCCAGCTCTGCATTTTCCAGTGAAATCAAATTCCCCATGGGTCACCCTGGCCCTGTGGGTCCCTCCCGCCCCGTCACCTGCCCTCGTAGTCCCCCCCCCGCCCCATGCTTTGTACCTCACAGCTCCAGGAGCTCCAGGAGCTCCTCCTCTGCTCATCTCTCGCCTCTTCTTCAGTCCCTGGCTGCCGACCCAGAAGCCTTCCCTTCCCTGTCCCCTCCACCACGGGAGAGGAAGCAGGGCGAGTGCCCCGCCCGGGGCCAGGCCCAGCGAGGGGAGGCCGGCCCTGTGAGAGGCCCTGGGGCCAGGGCAGGGGTGTGGAAGGTCCGGCTGAGGACACGGCCCACCCCTCGCGTCACACCCAGCCGCGTCTCCCCTGCGCTCCGGATGCGGAGCCTGGCTTCCAGCAACATCGTAAGCTGGGATGGCAGAGCGCTAACGAAGGGCCCTCGTTAATCAGAGCCCCGACTGGGCAGAACTGGAGCCCCGGGCTGCGAGGAAGCGGCGTCCGCCGGCACTCCAGCGCTTCCGTTAAGCATGGGGCGCGGAGGTGCGGCCCAGGGGGTCCCCCCTGGCTCTCCCGCCCGGCTCAGCCAAACCTGCCCCCGTGACGCGCACTGGCTGACACCCCCGCCCGGTCTGGGTTCCAGACAATGGGCTCTCGGGCCGGCTGGCCCTGTCCCAGGGCCTGGGACAGACGGCACTCCCGCGGAGGGACCCCGCCCAGCAGGCCAGGGCGGCGCAGACGGGGCAGCCCTGGGTGCCCCCGTCAAGAGCCGAACAGTTCCGAGCTCAGCCCCCCTCAGGCCCTTGGGCCAAGGATCCGTGGTGCGCAGTGAACGGCCCTCCTTCTTCATTTGTTTGGGTTTGGGGGATGCATTCTCAAACTTGATGTGCTGCCCAGACTGGTTTCTGACTCATGAGCCCAAATAACACCCCCTCCCCCCCCCTCAGCGTCTCGATTATCCGGACCACCAGTGCACACCACCCCTGCCCCTGGAGGTGGCCCTCAGGCCAGCCCTGCCCCTCACACGTTCGCCCACGCGTGTTCCTGCGGGCTCCCCTCCTCCACTGCCTCCTGCTGACCCCAGGCACCTTCGGGTCCCCCCCTGCCCCCCCCCCGCCCGCAGGCTGAGCGGGCCCATGCAAAGGGCCCCTCGAAGCATCCTCCCACTATCTCACTATCTATCTCACTCTGATGCTCACTGTCTAGTTTAAAATAATAGTTTTCCTCCGAGATTGTGGCTGCCTTGAAGACAGGTCTATATTTGACAAGTCCACCGAAATCTCCCTAAAAATCATGCAAATGAACAAATATTTCAAAAGCTCCCTTTTAAAAAAAAAAAAAAAACCTCAAATGTCAGGAATTCACCTTTCGAACCGCATTGCTCCAGACTGCTTCATCTTCTTCTCTGATATTGGACACTGTCTACAGGTTCGAGGCCACTCGAAACCTGAGAAGGACGCTAGATGGTCCTGGGCCAGTCAGACTCTACAGGCAACCACGGGTGAGCACAATTGCCATCCTGGCTGCATGTTCTTAAAGGTCATCTTAGAAAAGCCTAGGGTTCATTCCCAGTCCAGTGCCGCCTCTGACCCCAGACCTCTGGTGAGGTAGACTATGGGGCGCCCCAGCCCCAGAATTTGTCCCTGGGTGGTGCCAAAGTATTGGGGACTCCATGCGAATCCGTGCGCCTATGATGCGTCCCCTTCCAAAACACAGGCTGGTGGAGATCGCCCATTACGTCTAGACAGCGCAGCTTCTGATCTCTCGCTAGCGCTTCCAGCCCACGTGAGCTGTCTGCGGAGGACAAGAGGAGCCAAACGCACTCGCTTCTTCACAGAACTATTTTAACCATAGAACCTTGGAAAAAAAACTCGTAGCATGTGACTCTAGCTGTCAGCTGGAGACAGCCCGGCACTCGGTGCGTGGGGAGACCTTAGGGAAGTCGCAGTCTCTTTGAAGCGCGTTCCCTGCCTGTCTGCTGCTCCGCGGACTTCTGCCGGTCCCCGGAGAACGGAGGCGCAGCGCCTCTGAGGCCCCCGCGGCGGCGAAGAGAGGGCTCCGCCGCCCCGCCAGGCTCCAGGCGCCGAGCTGTGCACCGAAGCAGCAGCAGCACCTGTCTGCTCTCCTCCCTCACTCCCACGGAGACCTGCCTGTCACGCCAGAGCACGCTCTTCCTTGCTAGGCTGCCAGCTGAGCCACACAGTCTTTCTCTGGGCAGACAGAGCAGCTAAGAACCACAGAAACAAACGGCCACGCTGCGGTTCCCGGATGCCTGGCCCCAACCCCGCGCCTTTCACGAGCCCGGCTCCCCCCCCACTCCTTAGGAGGCAGGGCCTCCAGGGAGCCAAGGCCCTTCACCCACCCTCATCACCCCAGTCTCCCCATCTGATGCTCAAGAGGCCTCTCCTCCAAGCCCACTCCCATTCCAATCTGGAGTAATTGGCTAATGACTACCTTACATCAAAAAGAAAAATACCTTAAGCTGTTGATCCTCCAGGAAATGCTAAGCATCGAGGTTATTGTTTCTTGATTGTTCAAAATAGACATCCTGCTTTTCATCCCCACATGGTTAATCCCTTAACAGTAGGATCAAGTACTTTCTGAGCTTTCCTTGCTGCCTCCAGCCAAACCCATAAGCAAGCAGGGTTCTGAGTTAGCCGTCGGGTCAAGTCGGGAGCCAGTGGCTCACACGTGTAATCCTAGCCACTTGGGAAGCTGAATTGAGATGGTCTCAGAAGATTGAGGTTCAAGGACAACCCAAGCCCAATGAGACCCTGTCTCACCCAATACCTGGTAGTGTGTGCCTATCATCCCAGCTCTGTGGTAGATAAAGATTAGGAGTATTACGTTTCTGGGAGGCCTAGGTAGAAAAGTTTTAAGACTGCACCTCAAAAGAAAGAAGTCAAGTGTGGCAGCTTAGCCCGTGACCTCCACTACAACAGGAAGCGCAGAATAGGCGGATCACAGTCTCGGCATCTCCTCAGACAAGAAGCGAGATCCAGTCTCAAATAACCAGTGAGGACGCCTAGGTTGTAATCCGTGTCAAACTGACTTCACGAGATTTTGGAGACATCATTTCTTGGTACGAGTGGACGAGGGGTGCTCACTGTTCCCAGAGCCTTCGCGAGGTAAAAACAAACACAGTAGATAGGAGATAGAACAATGGTAGACTTTCCTAAATCACCAGTTACGCCTCAAGTAAATGGCTTGGGTTGTGTCCACCACTTTAGGAAAAGAAGAGTTGAAGTCCCAATCCCCACTAACTGAGGAGGTGGATGTCGTTTGAAGAACGGCCTTTGCAGATGCCGTTGTCTGAGGTCACATAGCCCAGCGCAGGTCCCAGTCCGGCAGGGTGGCGACCAGGAGACAGAGCCACCCAGACAGCGCCACCGACGGCGATGGAGGCAGAGGCTGAGCCTCGCAGGCACAGACCAAAAACACGAAGCATGCTGGCTCCAAGCTGAAGCTGTGAAAGGCCGGGGTGGCTTTTCCCTCGGAGGCCGCAGAAAGAATCTAGCCTGCGGCATTTCCTTGTGGACTTCCTGCCTTAACTACTGGGAAAAAATAAAGTGTGATTGTTTTAAAACATGCGTATTCACTGATTACCAGTGCAAAAGGGGGATAGAAGTATAGACCAGACGTAGAACACCTGCCTAGCAAGCATGAGGCCCTGAGTTCAAAACCCACTACCACAAAAAGAAAGACTAATTCCTTAGAAAGGCGAAATCCAAGTTTGACAAAATAGATACCACAAAGTGGGTACTTGCAAGAGGTGGGGTCTGTTCAAGGGGGAAAGGGTGGGCAAATGAAGAAGAGAAGGGGAGAATGCAGTCAAGAGTCCAATGTAGATCCTGCAAAATTAAGAAGAGTGATGGAAAGGGTGGATACGGAGGGATGGGTGGAATGTTGAAAGGGGTGGCATTGATCAAGATATACTGTATTCATAAACTGCTTGCTGAATGGCAACACTTTGTACAACAACTTAAAAACAATATATGTGTGTGTAGGCTACATATATGTATATGTTAAGCAAAGAGGTAGGGCTGGAAATCTGTCTCTGTGACCCATACCTCTCGGGTGCAGTTCGGTCTTTTCTGCCTGGGACAGAGTCTGTGTCTCACATTATCCTGAGCTATGGGAGTATCTTTCATAATTCACCAGGGGTCCCTCTCCAGCACCCCCGTGTTCGCTCGAATGCGATTACACTGTGGAGGTTGGGTAGGACGCACGGAGAGAGGACCGTGCTGGTGAGCAAGACTGGAAACCTCAGCCGCACTCTCCCCTCCTCCTCGGGGAGACGGGAGATCCACGGCGTCCGCGGCTACTGGTGAGTCAGCCAGTCACTCCTGGCCAGTGAGGCCTCCTAGGACAATCCCAGAACCACGAAGCTCTGGAAGCTTCTGGGTTGTGGGCATGGACAAGGCCCCTTCCAGGCCTTGCCCTATGCTGCTTATCAGATCCTTTGTAACGCACAGGTAAACATGAAGATGATGCTTTCCTGAGATTTGTGAGCCATTCTAAGAAATCGGGACCCGTGAGTCCCAGTTGCCAGGCTTAACCCCCGCCTTGCCTCCCTGTCCTACCCAAGGCAGGCCCTCCTCAGCCCCCACCACCCATCAGCAGGGCTCACAACACACGCTCCCTGTTGGAGTCACATACTGGGCTTGGGCGTTATCGTTCAGGCGCTTCCCCTGCAAGGCGGAGGCCGGGTCCTTACCGTTCACAGAAGCTTGAGTCCAGCATAAGACTCCTTATCTGGGGCTGCAGAACGTTTCACAGATCTCCTGCAGGAAGAAGTCAGGCAAAGCCCTGCAAAAGGTCACAGTGAATGGGTCCGAACAGTCATCCAGTGTCCAGTGCGGCAAGGATTTCCTTCTCCCCGTGGAAGCGCAGATATAACACAGGCAACTCCCTTGAATGTCCCCAGTGCTCTGCACAGAATAACCCCCATGCCCAAGTTCGGCCCATATCCGTGGGATTTGGACGCTGGGAGCTGATTAGCCCAGTGAACCCCAGGCTGCAGAGGGCTAGTGGGAGAAGAAAGGACTGACAGACTAATTCTTCTCACAGCATGGTTTTGATTCTCTATTACTGTTCTTCAGTGGTCTCACAACAAGAAAAGAGACATCCCACGTCAAGAGATGGCCTCTATCGCCTCCATCTGAATTAGCAGAGAATCAGAACCACCATTGCCTGTGGTCCTTCCATGATCTTAGAGCGCCGTGGAACCAGGTGGTCTGAGAACACTGTCGAGGGACTCTCAATACTCCCGAGCAGTGCGGCACTCCTGAGCGCTCTCCCCGGAATGGGAAGGGACAGAGGAGGCGGGAGCCTGTCCTGGGTTCTGGGCCGCTCCTTGGCCTTCCCCATGAGCCTGCTCATCCCGGTAGAGCTCACCCAGCCTCTCTGGATGTGTGCTCCATCCCTGTGCCAACCTTCCTCAACCCCTGCATCGTTTGTCCCTGTAACTGCAGGTTTTCCTGCTTGACTACAGTTCCTTGAGGGCAGAAGCCATGGCCATCCTCCGAGGAGAGAGTCCAGTCACTCCAGCTGCCGACTCCGCCGTGAGGACGCCATCTATCGCATTCGCAGTGGGACTTTCGGCAGAATCACAGGAACCTCTGCAGTGGCTACTTACAGAGGTCCATGTGAACAACAAGCGTGTTACAGTCTTCCTACCTCCTGGGCCTGGGATATAGGATCAGGAAATGGTGCCTCATACTGCATTTTTACAGAGTCGTTTTCTTTCTCTTTGGTAATCAATGTTCTCTTGTACTACAGATGTTCTTTGAGTCTTAAAATAGGCTCACATGGTATCCCAGTGTGATCTGGGTCCAGGGATGTCCAGGAGAAACGGATAGTGCTCTGTTTCCAAGATCACCTACATGGTGGTGTGCAAACAGGCCCTGCTGGGGGTATCGGGCTTTGTTCTGGGAAATGGTTGCAGGTACAAGAGGACATAGTAAAGACAAGAACAAGAAGCCTGTGGAAACCAGAATTTAAGATCAAAGAATATCTTTAAAGCTTCGGGAGGTGAGACATATAAAAGGAAACTAATTAATCTGAAGGAGTGGTTTTCTGGTGGATATTTGAGCTTGCAGGGATGCCATCTGGCTGCGTGTTCACAACAGAGGTGCCACGAATGGAAAGCCAAGGAACGATCTGAGACGCTGGGTCTGCCTGGGAGCACCGCTCTCGGGGCTCCTTACAGCCCGACATCTGTGGCTCCCAGAAGTCCTGCTCCATCACGGGGTCTCAGCGCAGAGACTCGGGGTTGGGTCTCACCCGGCCGGACGCTCACCCACGGGACAGCCTCGTGAGCCACTCTGCCTCCCCCCCCCCCCCATGCGGCTCTTCGACCTCGCGTTCCGTCGGGCACCGCACCCCCATTCTCCGGGGTTTCTGAAGTACGTGCCCGCAAAGTGCGAGCATCCCACGGAGCCTGGCGGAACGCAAGCCAGGGGGAACAAGAACTCAAAGGTGCACGAGAGCGAGAGCCGTCGGCCAAGCCCGGCAGACTACAACCTTCCCCGGCCAGGGGGAGCCGGGCAGGTCCACCCCACAGCCCCCCTGCAGAGCCTGCCCCTGGCCGGCACTGCGATGCAGCCACGCTCGCTCTTAGCAGCTGCGGTCCACACGACTCCCCCCCCCCCACTGGCTTACACACACGGGAGAACAGACCTGCTTTCTTATCTCTGTCTCTTCCCGCGGTGCTGCTGTCTGGAACAAGCAGTTGCGCATCTGTTCTTGTTGATCAGAGACCCGACAGTCGCTTCGCTGAAGAGCAGCCCTCCTCCCGAAGCCTCCCGGGACCCTGGGCTCCCCTGGATTTGGGCGCTGCCCTCCGTCCATCAGCACAATTGACGTGCACGCCCCCCCCCCTCCTCTGGGGTGACCTGGAGAGGGCGCCCGCTCTCCCCCACCAGCCGCCTCCGGATCTGAGTGACAGCCCCTTCCGCCCGGCCTGCCTCCTGTGCAGCCCCACGGGTGTCCAGCTCATTAGTCCAAGAGCGACAACCCCACCGGCCCGAGTCCCGGCCCCCTCCCTGCCCCGCACCCACCGCGATCGCACAACTGATATCCCCGCGCGGGCCGCTCACCGACACGCGGGGCGCTGCAGGGCCAGGCGTGCTGCTTGGGCCGCCATCTTTGCAGGACTCGTTAGCTTTGGTGGTTCCCAGAACCCGCACGACTTCCAGTTATGCACTGTCCTGTGGAAAAAAAATTATAATCTGTAACCATTACACAGCTCGCTTGCTTAATAGAAAGTAGATTTGTCATACTTCTCTTGCTAAAAACGGCTTCTGTGCAAGAGAACGCTTTGAAGGTCCCTGCCTGGCCCTTCACATGGGACTCGTGAGCCTGTCCCCAGCTGTGGGGGGGCGGGGGGGGGGGGTGGTGACCGCCTCCCTCCTCCCCCACGGCCGACCTCTAAGTGAGAGCCTTCTCCTCGGGGGCATTCATGTTAAAAACCAGCTGCTTGGGTTTCTGTCTGGTCTGCCCAGACAGAACTTGTGAGTAGGTGAGGGGGATGTCAGGTGGGGGTGTGGACAGCTGGTGTGGACCTTTGACCTTTGACAGCGAGGGCAGGTCACGGGGAGGACGCCGCCCTAGCACAGAGGCGGCCAGCCGAGCGACCGGGGTGGACCCGCCACGCGGCCACGCAAGCTCCTCTTGGGACTTGACGTTGCACCCAGGACGGAGAGCAGCCAGGGATGATTTTCCCCAGGGCGCACAAAAGTAGTTGAGGCACAACAACCCCCTTGTGTTTGCACCGCCCCCCCCACACACAGCCCCTTATGCAAAGGAGCGCTGTGCTTGCACCAGTCACGGGTCTTCTGTGGGGCTGGTGCTCCACCTCTGGCCTGAGGGGGAATGGCAGCCGTGGACCCCGCTTCTGCCGGGCTGAAGTCCCTCCAGGTTGCGCGCTGGGGCAAGGCCTGCGGTGGCCGAGCGGGGCTCTGGGGGTTGGCACCAGGGCAGGCTGGCCAACGGGATGACAGCCCTTTGTGCATGGCAACCAGGGCAGCAGAAAAGGGCGGAGCAACGGCCACTTAGGAAGTTAATGCTCACAGCCCTGCGCACCTTAGCCCATTTAGAGGAACACTGGAGGCTTTCAGAAGGGTGTTTAAATCAAAGAGCTGTCATTAAGACCATTTTATCAGCGCTGGACAAGGCTCTAATGGATGCTTAACTTCGGCCTCCGTGTCCTAGGCAGAGACGGGTCCCTGCCACGTGTGGCAGGTCCTCACCTCCAACAAGCTCGTGTGCTATGGGCATAAAGGATTCCGTGGCCCATAGGTTTGATCATGAATCAATTAAAAGTATGCACATAATGTAATGTACATAATACACTCTGTGTGTGTGAGAGAGAGAGAGAGGGAAACACACGATATCAAAGAAGATGTCACATGCAGAGTTTCAGGATTTGGAAATCTGACCGGGGCGCCCCTCAAAGCCAGCCTGGGCCCAGCCGCGGCTCCCAGCCCTCTGAGCGGAGCCAAGGGAGGCGCCTGACTCGCCCCGCATTCCCTGCACCGCGGCGTGTGGCCACCCCCCGCAGAGACGGGTGCAAACGAGCCGCCACGGAGGCCCTGCCGAGGGCGCCGAGCACTGCACCGGAGGTCGAAGATTGGGGAGCAAGGAGCCACACACGGGAGCCTCGGGGAGGACGGCCCGGCAGGGGGAGGGGGGAGCAGGCAGGGCACGGAGGCAGAGACCACACTCCTACCCCAAGAGTGTGCCGGGCCCAGGGCTGGAGGACTCTCCGTGGGAGGCAGAGGCAGCCTGAGCGGGCTGTGGGAAAGAAATTCAGAAATACCGTGACGGGGGAGAGCCCCCCGAAGGCCCGGAGCCGAGACACCTAGGCGCACGGGCACTGAGAGCCGGAGCGGAACAGCGCTGCCACAGCAAATCTCAGAGCCCTTGCTCGCCGTGTTCTCCGCCTCTGCCCCTCTGCCTGGCCGTGGACTGGACTGGACCCCCGCCACCGCTCCCCTCCCCGCCCAAGGCCTCCTCTGGACCCCGCCGGGTCTCCAGGGCGCCGCTAAGAGGCCCAGCGCAAAGGCTGCCAGGGGCTAGCTGAACCACATGGTCTGTTGTTTGGAAAAGTAGATCGTGCCACGCCCTTTCTCAAAGCTGCGTGGCCCCTGGGCAGTGGCGGGGAGCCCGGAGGATCCAGAGGTGACTCTAGGCTCCCGGCCCTCAGCCTCCACGTGGCTTGGAGGTGGACGTCACCTCCGTGTCTGCTCTCCGCCTATGAAGAAGGCACGCGGTAAACGGGCACATCTGCGGTGCATAGCTGAGTAAACACACACGATGTGAAACCAACCACCTCCCTTCCCCACGCGTCACCCACCCGACAACCAAACCACAGCCAACAGGGTCAGGCTCTACAACAGCTGGTCACCCTTGCCCTCTGTGTGCCTGGCCCCGGGCAGTTACTGGTTTCTGCGACCGTCTCAGGATGTTCTGAGGGCTTACCATCAAGCCCTACTCTTTCTACACTGAGTTCTGAATTATCCTCTCCCCCTCTCAGTGTATAGCATCCTCCCAATGCTACCCTTCCCCGCGAAAACCATCTTCTCTTCCAGGACTGCTCAGCGGGTCTGACCCTTCCCACGTCACAGATTGCATTGTGATAGGAGTTTGCTTCATTTTCTTCCTCTGATCATCCATGCCCTCTAGCCTAGGGCCACAAACATCCCAGCCTCTTTACAGGGGGGAAAGGAGAGAAAGAAGAATGTACTGGCTGGAGATGGTGTCATGGTAGGGAGCTGAGTGTAGGGGAATGGAGATATTCTCCATGCATCCAATAAGGTGTTTTCTTCATTGCGTAGGAAGAAACACAAGAAGCCCGATGCCTTTGCGAAGGTTAGGCGGTCAGTGACTGCACTTCTAAAGCTCTCATCCTGATGGTTATACTCAATAATTCCATTTGGAAACCCCAAAGTTACCCGGGAGCCAAGAGGAACTCATTTAATTCTATTTGCATTTCTCAGAAACTCACAGACGGTGCCCGCAAAGCCTCAGGCCAGCCCAGGTCGCGGGGAGGAAACGACATTCTCATAGCGACGGTGGCTGGGAGAGGGGCAGGCGCAGGCCTTGGGCTTCTGTTCCAGACAGAAGGGAGCCACCCCGCAGACCCCTGTTCCAGAGACTCCTCCCAAAAGCTCCGAAAGGCTCTGGGAAATTCCCGGGCCACGTGTGGGTCACTAGGGAGCGCCCTGCAATCTCTGGACAACAGCGAGGTAATGGAATGGCGGAGCCCTGGCCCGGCTCAGCTGAGCCAGCCGCTGCCCTGACTTGTAACTTCCCAGGCCCATCTCCTTCTTGATCTTTCCTGGGAGGACTGAGCTTTGAGGGACCCAGGCCCACGCCAGTACCCAACCAGTCCACACCCAGGTTCCAGCGCGGCCCAGGCCGTCAGGGGGCTTCCTCCCAGGTGGGAGGGGCAGATCGTAGGCAGGACTCCAGGCATCCACCTGCCAGGCCCCCTTGCCACCCCACTTCTGGAAACACAGACACGCACACGGGGTTGCCCCCTCTGAGGACAGCGGGGTGAGCACGGGCCAGAAGACAGCCACAGGTCTTCCAGCTGAAAGCCTCGTGATGGAAGCTGCGGGGGCCGTGGTAGCTGGTGGCTTTAGGAGCAGGGACGCCACTCACCGGCGCTGTGATCCTGAGAACAGGATCCCGGGGATCTGGTCAGAGGCCAGCCAATGGGAGGATCCTCCGCGGGACACCCAGAGGGCCCGGGAGCACGGGGGGCCTGAGTCTCTCGGTCGGTGGAGTCAGCTCTCCTGGGCCCAGGCATGGAGAGGGGTGCTAAGCGGATGAGCTGAAGAAGAACGGTCCCTCACCCTCCAGGAAGGGCTGAGCCTGAGAAGGAAGGCTCGGGGCCAGAGGGCAGCTCCGGAAATGCCGGCAGCTCGGCGTCTGCGATGCTTCGACTGGGAATGGTGGGGGGATTTGACCTTGACAGGGTTCAGAGCACGGTGAGACCCACTCCGAGGCGGGAAGCAGGAAGGAGAGGACACTGCGCTTCTCCGGGGAGCAGTTGGCGCCTGGGGCAAGGGCCTGGGATGCAGGGCCGCACCGGCCCTGTGCCAGGTGACCCGTGCAGACTCAGCCTCACGCCAGGGTCTGCTCCGTTTCTTGTTGGGGCTGCTGGCCAGTGAGTGACCGGTCATCTGACCAGGGTGGTCTACACCGTAGCTGGAGGACTCACACAGAGATGATGTCCTGGGTTAGTGAGGTGATCACTACAGCCAGACTCCTGACTCAACATTTGTGTGCAAAGTAAGGGAGAAAGGTTGACTATGGCGCAGAGCCGAAGCCTGGTCACTGTGCCAGTCACCCTATTCACACAGACACACACACACACACACACACACACACACACACACACACACCACCGATGACCTGACAACGGCACAGAGCCGAAGCCTGGTCACTGTGCCAGTCACCCTATTCACACAGACACACACACACACACACACACACACACACACACACACACACCACCGATGACCTGTGACAAACGGCACAGAGCTGAAGCCTGGTCACTGTGCCAGTCACCCTATTCACACACACACACACACACACACACACACATACCACCGATGACCTGTGACAAACGGCACAGAGCTGAAGCCTGGTCACTGTGCCAGTCACCCTATTCACACACACACACACACACACACACACACACACCACCGATGACCTGTGACAAACGGCACAGAGCTGAAGCCTGGTCAGGGCACCTGTCATCATATTCACACACACACACACACACACACACACACACACACACACACACCACCGATGACCTGACAACGGCACAGAGCTGAAGCCTGGTCAGGGCACCTGTCATCATATTCACACACACACACACACACACACACACACACACACACCACCGATGACCTGACAACGGCACAGAGCTGAAGCCTGGTCACTGTGCCAGTCACCCTATTCACACACACACACACACACACACACACACCCTACCCAGGGCCTGTGGTCATGATGAAAAGGTAGATGTGCTTTGTCCTTAAGGAGAAAAAGCCGACAGCAAGGCCAGAGGAAGCAAAGCCAGGCCGTAGCAGAGCTAGGAATTCAGGATGATAAGCACGAGGGGCTGTGAAACAATGGGGAAGAACAGATTCATTTAAAAACAAACACAAACAGCATGAGGGGGACAGTCTAAATGGAAAACCCCAACCTGAAGCTCTCATTTCAAGCCAAAAATTAAGTTCCAATAAATTAAGTACAAAAACACAACACAAAAACCCCACCCTGCAGCGGCTTCCGAGCCCGGGACACCGCCGCGGCCCCCGTGCCACGCTCCCCACGGAAAGCCACACCGCCCCTGCGGGGCCCCCGGGCTCCTCCACACCGAGCCCAGGACACCCCGGGCTCCTCCACACCGAGCCCAGGACACCCCGGGCTCCTCCACACCGAGCCCAGGACACCCCGGGCTCCTCCACACCGCCCCTGCGGGGCCCCCCGGGTCCTCCACACCGCCCCTGCGGGGCCCCCGGGTCCTCCACACCGCCCCTGCGGGGCCCCCGGGTCCTCCACACCGCCCCTGCGGGGCCCCCGGGTCCTCCACACCGCCCCTGCGGGGCCCCCGGGCTCCTCCACACCGCCCCTGCGGGGCCCCCGGGTCCTCCACACCGCCCCTGCGGGGCCCCCGGGCTCCTCCACACCGGGCGGGCCCTGGCTGGATCCCGGGCCCCGGCGTGGCGGTGTCTCGCGGGCTGCCTGTGCCGGGCGCTCTGCCTGGCGCCAGCGCCCCTGCCGTCTCTCAGAGGACAGGCCCTGCCTCCGGCGCCCACACCTGCACCGTGGCCGCTGCTCCCGCACACAGCAGCTGCTCGACCGGGAGGAGGGACCCGCGGGCCACGGAGCTTCCACATCCAAAAACGCACCCTGCGACTCCAGCCACAGCCGCGCGTCCACCCGCAGCCCTGCGGGAGGCCGCGGAGCAGGGGGCCGGAGGAGCGCGGCAGGACGCGGGAGGGGGAAGGCCTGCCGCACGGGCCTGCCCAGAAGAAGCACCATGCTCCCCGCGGGGCCCAGGACCGGAGCCGCCGCGGCCAGGGGCCGAGCCCATCGCCACTGGGAACGGGCAGCCCGGCCCGGCGTGCCGACGCGGGGAGCTCACGGCTTCACGTCACCCCGCGCTCCAGCTCCCGTCCATCCAGCCGGGGAGGGAGCGGGCTGAGCAGCCTCAGAAGCAGATGGAGCCCTGCTCCTTGGTGTCAGGAGATGAAGCGTGTGTTTTCTGCGGGCATGGGGCATGGGGCTCTGGTCATTCACACAGATGCACGGTGAGGCTCCTTCTCCAAGGTCAAGGAGCTCCCAGCAGGTCTGTCATGGTCCCAAGTTCCCTCACCGTGCTTCCTGATCTCAGACCCCAGTGTTCCTAGCAAGGTTCCGTGAAGGAGCTGGCTTTGGTTTGGGTTGGGTTGGGTTGGATCTGCTGGGGATGGAGCCCCAAAGCCCTTGGCCTACTGCCCAAGCACTCTACCACCGGGCTCAGTCCAGAGGCACAGTTTTTTTTGTGTGTTTTTTTTTGGCCAGTCCTGGGCCTTGGACTCAGGGCCTGAGCACTGTCCCTGGCTTCTTCTTGCTCAAGGCTAGCACTCTGCCACTTGAGCCACAGCGCCGCTTCTGGCCGTTATCTGTATACGTGGTGCTGGGGAATTGAACCCAGGGCCTCATGCACACGAGGCAAGCACTCTTGCACTAGGCCCTATCCCCAGCCCCAGAGGCACAGTTTTAACACATCTAAGCAACCTTACCGAAGTGCTTCAGGCTTTATGAATGCGGCTAGTCTTCCTTTGTTGCTGTCTTTTGATCTCAGAAGGGAAGGCAGGACCCAGCATCCATCTAGGGCCTGAAATGCAGAATGGGAGTGGAGCCCCGTCTCTTACAGCTCCCTGGGCGCGCATGCTGGCCGTGGTTCTGGCCATTAGTAATCCCTGCGTTTCCTATCCCTCCTGTCACCAGATCTCTACAGTGACTGAGCGGGCCAGGGAGGCACCTGCTGCTGTTCCCTTTCCTAGACAGGAAAACCACGCCTTGACAGACCGTGACCTCTTCAAGGTCACACAGCTGCCAAAAGGGAAAAGCCGGGAGCAGATCTGTCCCGGTTAGGAGCCCCTCGTTCTGCAGGGCGCTGCTGGCCCCGGCGGCGGTGGCTGGCCTCCCTGCCCCCGGCCTGTGGGCCCCTCGGGGGGCTGCACAGGGTCGCGCCCCGGCTGGGTGAGCGGCACAAAGGCAGCCGCTCTTCCCCCGGACTCCAATCCAAGCTCTCACTGCTCCTTCCGCCCGTGCCGACCCAGGGCTCCAGCCCCCACTGCTGCCTACCAAAGCCTGGTACCCCCCCCGGCACGGGCCCGCCATGGGGGTGTGCCACTGTGGGCCGCGGTGGGGCGTCTGGCAGCTCCCCGGGTCCCGGCCCACACCCACATTCTGACACGCGCAGCGCTTGGCTCTGCCAGTGCCCTGTGGTGCTGGCACTCCCAGGCAGCCCTCACGAGGCCCGCGGGCGCAAGCCGACCCTGACCTTGACTGGTGGAGAGCTGGGTCTGAGGCCCAGGGAAGGGGGGGGGGGCTCGGCTCAGTCCGCGTTAGGGGGAGTGCCGGCGCTCCCGGGTGGGGGCCCGAGGGCTGGTGCCCTCGGGAGGCAGCATTGGGAGGGCAGCGGCACAAAGCAAGATGGCAGTACGTTCACGAGAATCCAGCCAGACGAACAGCTGAGCAGGGCGGCGAGCCCCTGCCGTCCAGCTGCGCGGGCAGTTTAAGCAGGCGGCTCCCGGTTCAGGCTGGCCAAACGCAAAGCAAGACTCCACCTCGGAGCAACCAGGGCGAGAGCGGCTGGGGCTAGCTCAAGCGCTAGAGCACTGGCCGAGCAAGTCTGGGTTTCAGCACCAGTTCCCGTCCCCCAAGAAGGGATCCGCTCGGTCACTCGGCCCTTGGAGGAGGCGACCACGGCCCGGTAGAGGGGGGCACTCCCTCGGGGGACACCCGCAAGCAGGCAGCGGGGGAGGCACGGGGTTCCAGCTCCCGCTGCACCCAGAACGCTCTGTGGGAAAGGGAGGGGTGCTGGGTGGGTAGTGACCCCAGACCCGCTGGGTGGACCACGGGTTCTCCGTGTCTGTCGTGTCCACCCCAGCGGTGGGATTTCGAAGGTTCCGGAAGGGGTCCACCCTGGCTGTGTCGGGGAAGATGCTGCCGTGCACAGGAAACTCACTCGGAAGAGACTGGATTGTTGACGTGTACAATTATGAAGCACACGGAGCCAGAGGCCGGCGGCTCACGCCCGTCATCCTAGCCACTCGGGAGGCTGGGACCCGAGGCCCGCCGGTGGAACCCAGCTCAGGCAGGAAAGTCCAGGAGGCTCTGTCTCCAATAGACTCTCCCTCCAAAAGAAGCTGGCGACGGAGCTGCGTCTCACATGGAAGCGCATTAGCCCGGAGCAAAGGAAGCTCAGGGACGGGGCTGAGTCCCAGCCCTGGGACCAGCACCACAGAGACGTCGAGAGGTCGTGCCTACACAGGCCCCTTGTGCCCCGGCTCCGGAGGTGGGTGTGTGAGCTCCCGGGCGCAGTGCAAAGAACACAGCCTGGGTTCTGACCCAGCGCCCACCGTGGCCCTCCTGGGAATGCCAAGACCACGGGAGCCCAGGGAGCCCCCCCCCTCGCCCCACGCGCATCCAGAAAGGGAAGGGAGAGCCCAGTGCCCAGCTCGGCCGGCCTCTCCCACACACCCTCCAGACACTGAGCCCAACCACCCTCTCCTTGGTCATGCCCCAGACAGCACCGGCACCAGGTCGACGCGTGAGCAGTCACGACTCAACCATAAGCCGGCTTCCCTGGGGGCGGGAGCCGGCCCGAGTCGAGCCGGGTGAGGGTGTCAGGGGCAAGAAGGGGCAAGGCACGCCCCAACAGAACTCTTACCATCCCGATACCCAGGGGAAGATTCCCGATCACCGTCACAGAGGGGTGGACATGGAGACGCCGCCTCATTGATGACAGTGGCCCCAGCGCGTGGCAGAGTGGGTCAGCCCCCCAGCGGACGCCACCAGGGTATTTCCCAAGGCCTCGCGGGGAAATCTCCCCTCGTGCCGAGAGCTGGTGGGAGGCGGGCCCGCGCTCGGGCCCTGGGATGGCATCTCTGGGGGGTCCCCCTTCGCAGCTCCCCTGGGAAGCCCCCCCAGGAGGTGGCGGGAGGAGGCGCTGGTCCTCCCAGGCCGGCGAGCTCTGCCGCCTGAGAGGCCGCCCGGACTCCCCACAGCAGCTGCGGGGCTGACAACACGCCCGCGCTGCCAGGTGAAGTGGTATTAATTTGGACGGCGAGCGTCTGATCAGAATTCCTTGTAACTATTGAGATGGAGTGCCTGGGGACGCAGGAGGCCTCGCGCGCTGTCATTAACCGTGGGTGATTCATGGCCCGCGGTGGGCGCCGCGGCTCCCGGCCGAAGCTCCCTGGAAGAGGGCAGCGTCTCGCCGAGCACCGACAGCGACAAATAGAAGTTTGGGGGCACACACGGTCGTGAGGGAGTCCCCTCGGAGGACACATGGAGCCGGTCACCACCGTGGGTGGGCCGCGATTCATCCCGAGGCGTGCAGCTCCGTGCTGGGGGGGGGGGGCAGAGAGGCGGGCTGCCGCCCCGCCGCCCCGCCGCTGCCCCCCGAGTCCTTGGGGGGCTGCTCAAGAGCAGGGCCTCGGGGCCTCCTGCCTCTGCCAGGAAGCTCTGGGTCGTCCTTCAGACGCAGGAATCTAATTCACTAAGTGCCACAGCAGCAGGCGTGGAAGGGAGGAAGTGCATCCCGTGGCTGGAAAGAGGGGGCCGCTCCCGACACCCCCCCCCCATCAACGGGCGGGGAGAGGGGACAGAAGCCCCAGGCCTCCCCCGAAGAGCCTGGGCTGCAGACCCCTGGAAGGGCTGGGGCGTGGGCTACGGCCGCAGGGAGGGTGGAAGGGCTCGAAGCACCTGCCGCCTCGGAGACGGCCACCCTAAGCATGGGGGCGCCCACAAACGCGGATCACTCCGAACGCTCTGCTCCAAAGGGCCACGGCCCCGCCCAGGCTGGCGAAGGCTTCCAGCAGCAGCCCTGCAGACCGGAGCTCCGCGCTCTCACTGTCCACCAGAGAGCACACCACCCAGCACGAAGGATGCATGCACACACGCGCGTGCACACGCAAGTGCACACGCACACACACACAGGTTCAGTCCCCACAAATGCTCCCACAGAAAGCAACATAACATGCTGACGTCGGTGAACACGCCACGAGCAGACCCTGACAGGAGTCTGTCCCCGATGCTCCGCCTCTCGGACGGACCTGGCTGAGCCACTTGGTTCCCATACTCGGTCACACGGCATTCTGGATGCCTTCACCTGGGTATTTGGGGATACAATTTACATTGAATTCAGTGGGCACTGGGCAAAGGCAGCTCCCTTCTTTCTCGAAATTGGGCTTCGTCTAACCAGGATAGCTTTGTAAAGAGAGGAGCTGGGGCTCACGGTTCTGACGGGGAGGGGCCCAGCGTCCACACGCAGCCACGCCCCCGTTCACGCCACACGGGGAGGGCCGGGGCGGCCAAGCGCAGCTCCACTGACCTCAGTGGCTCTTCTCTTAGGACACAAGGAGTTGATCGTGGGGCTCTGCCCTCGGGCCTCCTCGCCCCTCCACCCCAGAGGCCAGCCTCTACACGCTACAGTCCTTTGCACACTGTCCACAGCTCCTGACCAGAATTAAACACACACACACACACACACATACGCGCGCGCATCGTGTGCACGGCTACAGGGCCACACAGCAAGGCCTGCGATCCCGGCACAAGAAGGATTCCCCGGCGCACAACCTCCAGATGGGACCTGCAACCTCGCTCTGCCCATCTGCACACAAAGCCCACTCGATGACAGTCACCTAGAATGACACGCGCGCATCTGCAGCACCGATGAAGAGAGGAAAACGGGGCGGCTTCGTGAGAGCTCCTCGCGCCATCGCCGAGTCAAGCGCCGAGCCGGCACGGCCTCTGCCGGCCTCCGCACCGCCTCTCCGGAGACCCCCGCCGACCGCAGCCGCCCATGGCTCCCTAGAGAGAGGGAGCTCACCGAGTCGCTCCCGCGGGCCCAGCCGGACAGGGCCGCCCGTCTCGGGACGTTCTCGGAGCGCCTTCCCCCTCCGCCCTGGCCTCTGCGCCACCCCAGCCCTGCTCTGTGCTGGGCGCGGCCTTCGTTCCACAGGCACAGGGGCTCCGCCAGGCTCCTTTCTCCACCTGCTTCACAGGACAGCGGGGGGGGACAGTCGATGACGATGGACACTGGACGGCCTGCGACACACCGAGGGTCGGCCGCCAGCTCACGCAGAAGGCAGGGTCCCGGCCGCAGCCTCCAGCCGCTCCTACAGGCAGGGCAGGAGACACCCACCGTGGGGGGCGGCGGCGGAGGAGCACAAAGAGGCCCCCCACAAGGGCACCCCTCCGCCTCCCACGGTGCGAAATGCCCCCATTGAGTCTTCACACCCTGAGAACACGGTGGTCACGTGGAAACACACCTGGCGGGTAGAGGGCCGGGACGGCGCCGTCGCACACCACGCTGGCCTAGACGTCCATGAGCTCTTTGCCCGAGGAAGCTCTGAAGCGGGTGCAGGCAGGCTCGCGTAGCCAGAGGCAGGGCTCGCTCGGGGCGGGGGGCAGGGGGGGGCAGCCCGTGGATGCGGCACACGACACCAGCCTGTGTCCGCAGCTGTGTGGGCCACGTTTCCCCTCCCTGCTTCAACTCGCCACAGAGCCACTGAAGAGAGCTGGCCTCTCAGGCGACTCCGGAGAGAGGATCCGGACCCAGAGCGGTGAACACCTCCAGCAAAGTGAGAGGATGCGGAAGCGAGAACGTGGAGGAACAGGTCCGCGCCACAGCTCAGGGGAAACGGTGAAGCCCTTTAACCGTTACAGACGTGATGGGCCGACATCCGTCTGCCGGTGCGAGCTGCGTCCTCTGGGGAAGGTGGGGGAGGACAGGGCGGCGGGGACACCGATGGGAGACGAGGTTCCCAACTTCCTTTCTGTTCTGACGGCCCGTGGAAAGCACAGATCCTATCAGATCCCCCACTAGGGAACTGGGGCTCGGCCCCGGCAGTGCCTGAACCCACACAGCCAATGACACGCAAGCTGCGCTGCTGTGGCCAAACACTTGCAATGGGCCCTGACCATCACTTTGGGGAAAAGTGAAGAGGAGGTGGTACTCTTTTGTTATCCTGGGGGTGTGTGTGTGTGTGTGTGTGTGTGTGTGTGTGTGTGTGTGTGTGTGTGTGTACTGAGCACAACTAGATAATGGGCAGTTCACTCGACTATACTCATGACCAGATTTCCTCAGAGGACTGTGAAGGAATGAGGGGCACTTTGCTGGTACTGAAATGACATTCTACTCCAAGTTTTCAACAAAAACCATCCGTGTCCACTGAGCTCCGGCCAAGCAGAACCCTTGACGGCTACGTAAACAAGATGGAGTCCGGCCGCTCACTCGTTATTTGTAATGGATTGTGGTTTCCATCTGCAATGGAGGAGTCCAGTCGCTGACCACAAACGGCAGCTGCCCTCAAGGCGTGCAAGCCGTGGAAGCACAGAAAGTGTCGGCAGAGCCCTGCCCAAATGTGTCCCACCGTCTGTGTGCGGCCAGGACCTTGCACACAGCCCCCACCCTGTGGGGGAGAACCTGCGGTCACGTCCGCGTCCTCTCCGCCAGGGACAGCATAAGGAGGCCCGGGCCGAGCGAAGCCAGCCATGGGGCTGGGCCCCCACACCACACGGGGTGTCCAAAGCCAGGGCTCCTGCAGTCCTAGCACATGACCTGCGTACCAAGGACAGCAGACCCCAGAGAGCCCCTTCCCATCTCCAGAAGACCAAAGACTCCAAGCCTTAAACAGTCCTAATGAGTACGTTTAATTATCACATTAACACTTACCAGTTGAACGTTTTTAGTTTTATCATCTTTTATGCCATTTTTCCAATTAACCGTGTTGGGAAGCACAAGGCTGACTTCAAAGAGTCGTGAAGGAGTGGCGGTGTTTGAAGTGAGGTGTCACTTGCTACCGGCACCTCCTCAGATCTCCGCACCTAGGAGTGGGGCTGCGGCGGGACCTTCGCTCTAGCCACACTGATCTATTTATGTACGCACAGACAGACAGACAACGCGGGCCTTCATCTCCCCGACGCCAAAAGAGCCCCGGGATCAGGGTTTCCTGGCATCTCTTTTGAGCAGCCTGTCAGCCTTCGGAGCCAGGCAGACACGTGTGTCGTGTGGGGGGGGGCCACGTGGGCCGTGTGGGGGCCACGTGGGCCGTGTGGGGGCCACGTGGGCCATGTGGGGACCACACGTGCCACAGTGTCATGGATACCCTGAAGCCTTGCATTCTTCACCTGTGGCTGAAGATTCGTCCTCTGTGACTTCCTAGGGTTTAAATTCAGGGCCTCCTGCTTTGAGAAGCTGCTCTAGCAGCTGAGCCGCACCTCCATCCCCGTTTCGCCTTGGTTACTGTTGAGGTAGAGTCCACTCTTGTGCTAAGCCAACCTTGCCTCTGTGCTTCCCAACACACAGGGAACAGGAGACACGCACCGCTGTGCCCAGCTGGTGTTGACATGGAGTCTCTCAAATTCTATGCTCAAGCCGGCCTCAAATTGTGATTGTCGCCCTGCAGCCACGAGCCCGTGGCACTGTGCCCACCCGCCCACCTCAGCCCAGAGGACTGTGCCCACCCGCCCACCTCAGCCCAGAGGACTGTGCCCACCCGCCCACCTCAGCCCAGAGGACTGTGCCCACCCGCCCACCTCAGCCCAGAGGACTGTGCCCACCCGCCCACCTCAGCCCAGAGGACTGTGCCCACCCGCCCACCTCAGCCCAGAGGACTGTGCCCACCCGCCCACCTCAGCCCAGAGGACTGTGCCCACCCGCCCACCTCAGCCCGTGACACTGTGCACACACACACACCTCAGCCCAGAGGACTGTGCCCACCCGCCCACCTCAGCCCGTGACACTGTGCCCACCCACCCACCTCAGCCCGTGACACTGTGCGCACACACCCACCTGAGCCCGTGACACTGTGCGCACACACCCACCTCAGCCCATGACACTGTGTGCACACACCCACCTGAGCCCGTGACACTGTGCGCACACACCCACCTCAGCCCATGACACTGTGCGCACACACACACCTCAGCCCATGACACTGTGCGCACACACCCACCTGAGCCAGTGACACTGTGCGCACACACCCACCTCAGCCCATGACACTGTGCGCACACACACACCTCAGCCCATGACACTGTGCGCACACACCCACCTGAGCCAGTGACACTGTGCGCACACACCCACCTCAGCCCATGACACTGTGCGCACACACCCACCTCAGCCCATGACACTGTGCGCACACACCCACCTGAGCCAGTGACACTGTGCGCACACACCCACCTCAGCCCATGACACTGTGCGCACACACACACCTCAGCCCATGACACTGTGCGCACACACACACCTCAGCCCATGACACTGTGCGCACACACCCACCTGAGCCAGTGACACTGTGCACACACACCTGAGCCCATGACACTGTGCACACACCCACCTGAGCCCATGACACTGTGCACACACACCTGAGCCCATGACACTGTGTGCACACACCTCAGCCCATGACACTGTGTGCACACACCTCAGCCCATGACACTGTGCACACACACCTCAGCCCATGACACTGTGCGCACACACCCACCTCAGCCCATGACACTGTGCGCACACACCTCAGCCCATGACACTGTGCACACACACCCACCTCAGCCCATGACACTGTGCGCACACACCCACCTCAGCCCATGACACTGTGCGCACACACCCACCTCAGCCCATGACACTGTGCGCACACACCCACCTGAGCCCATGACACTGTGTGCACACACACACCTGAGCCCATGACACTGTGCGCACACACCCACCTGAGCCCATGACACTGTGTGCACACACACACCTGAGCCCATGACACTGTGCGCACACACCCACCTGAGCCCGTGGCATTGTGCCCTCCACCCTCCTGAGTCCTCCTGAGACAAGATGTTTCTGGGATGTTTGGCCTCCCCCAGATCATGCACGGAGATGGGGTGGGGGTGGGTGGGCGTGTTTGCAGACCCGGAACCTGGGTCTGAACCTGTGTTCCGCCACGCTGGTCTTCATGTGTTCCAACCCTACCCTGCTGGGCTGAGGTTAGGTTCCCCCACACCGGGGCCCTGCCGCCCCTTCCTCCCCTTCACAGAGTTTCTTCTGCTGCCCCCCTGTGGTATTAGCCCTGGGGGGGGTCTGCCTGGCCCACAGCTCTGACGAGACCCCTCCCACCGTCCTTCATTAGCTCAGCTCCAGGACGACTTGCTCACAGGCCAGGCGTGAGACTCGGCCCGGTGCCAGGTCTGAAGGCGCCACGCGGTGACACGGGCCGGGGGCTGAGGCAGAGGCCGCGCACCCCGGAAGCTGCTGGCAGCCCCCCTCAGAGCCCAGGGAGCGCCCTGGACCCCTCCAGGAGACAGAGAGGGCTGCCGGTGGCCCTGCCTCCTGACGCCCCCTGCCAGAGGCCGAGCCCCCTCTTCCTGTGGCCCTGCCTCCTGACGCCCCCCGCCAGAGGCCGAGCCCCCTCTTCCTGTGGCCCTGCCTCCTGACGCCCCCTGCCAGAGGCCGAGCCCCCTCTTCCTGTGGCCCTGCCTCCTGATGCCCCCCTGCCAGAGGCCGAGCCCCCTCTTCCTGTGGCCCTGCCTCCTGACGCCCCCTGCCAGAGGCCGAGCCCCCTCTTACCTAACGCACGGGGACTGCTGTGCTTGCCATTTGTGAACAAGGCGCTCCCAAGAGGGAGAGGGGAAAGCCGAGACGGGGCCCGGAGCGGCACGCCCGTGGACCCCCCCCACACACACACACAGGGGGTGTCACCTGCGAGGCAGCGTCTCCTCTCAGGGTGACCCCCGCTCTGGGACGACACCCCCTTTCCGGGGGACATCTCCCCTCCGCGTGATGGCACCTCTGGGGGACATGCTGGCTGACTTTATGGGTTGACACTCCTTCCGGGGCGACGTGGGCTCTGAAGATGTGAATGACATCAGATCTGGAGCTGACACTGAAGCTGGAAGTGACGCCGCTGCTGGGGGTGGCCCCCAGCTCTGCGGGTGACATCAGCTCCAAGCACGGCTGAGAGACGAAGATACAAAGTATCCATGTGACACTGGGAGAAGAAAATTCCAGGAAAGAGCCCCGGAGGCGAAGCTAGACGTTAGGAGAAGGCTGGAGGCACTTGGGGGGCCGAGGGGTCCCTGAGCAGAAGGGAGGAGCCAGGGCCTCCGCTGAACTGTCCACACGTCACCTGGGGTCCAGCAAGCCAAGGGAGCCTGGGCAGAGAGGGGACAGGACCTCATTTGTGCCATCGAGGCAGAAAACACCTCCCAAGGCTGCGGCACCGCCAGCCCTGATTGGAGCAGGTCCAGGCAGGAGCCAGGGCACGGGGGGGGGGGGGGGGAGGGGGGAGGGGAGGGCCAGCAGACGGGGGGGCACTATGTCTTATTTGAGGACCGGGAGGTCAGGGGAACCATTTGCCGAGAACAGTGCAATGCTGGCACTTGCGCTTGGTGCAGCCTCAGGCTGGTTATCCACCCGTGCGTGTCCCGGCCTGCGCGTCCGCAGATGTGACAGCCTATTAATCCTTCCGAATCTTATCTCCCCAGAGATAGAATCATACGCCGGCTGCGGGGAAGAGGTTGGAGGAGCAGCTAGCAATGTGACAGAACAGTGCTGGAGCAGAGCAGATGCCCAGTCGACGCTCCGATGACCTTGGATTTGAGTGTAGCTGGCACTCCCCGCCCTGGGGGGGGCACGGGGCTTGGCGCCCGGCTGAGGCCAGCGCAGCTGCGTGGGTCCCTGTGGTTTAGACACACGGGCAGGCCTGCTAGCGACGCGATGGCCCGGGCGTGCCTGGCCTGCCGCCCGTGGGGCTGAGCTGACTCCTGGCTCTCCAGAGAGGGGGCGTCAGGTGAATCCCGGGCTGGATTGTCAGAATACACGTCCTGCGCTACAGAGAGGGAGTCCAGACCAGAAGGCAACACAGCCCAGGGCCCCGGGACCCGGGAGCCGCTCCAGCCAGCCGGGAGCAGCCAGCCCCGAGGCCGCGCTCAGGACCGGCCCGGCCAGCCCGTGGGGAGCAGGAGGAGCGGCACCGAGGGGCAGGTGCTAAAGCAGCTGGGGTGGAACAGGGCGGGTGCGCAGGTGGGCAGGCAGGGCAGCAGGGAGAAGACAGAGCTACCTGCAGCTGTGTCCCGGGAGGGGGGCCCGTGCTTCAGGGTAGCACCCCGAGACACTGCAGGCAGCCCCGCTCCCCAGCACCGAGCAGGCCCCAGGAGGCCCCCGGAGCTGCAGCTGCCTCCTCACCGAATGTCACCCTCTCCCAGGAGCCCCCCACGGGTCCATTCTGCCCCGCTCACTGCGGGTGCCCTGGCTCAGGGGTCATCGCCCCCCCCACCCGCCCCGCTTGGTGCAGACTTGCAGCCATTGTTCTGATTCAAGAACGTCACATCTAATTCCTAAGGCAAAATGCTAACACACCCCAACAGTGGCGGGTCACCAAATGCCGTGGCAAAGGCCTGCCCTTCGCACAGGCCTTCAACCTCCCGGGTGTGCTGTGCGACTAAATGTTTGGTAATGAGGACGCCACCTTTAAGGAAGTGCAGGCGGTGGTCACTGGATAGGCGGAAGCCCCTCAGCCTGGCCTGAGCCTGCAGTGGGCAGAGCCTGCGGGGCTCACCCACTCTGTGGTGCCTGGAGTCACTCCTGTGCTCCCGGAAGTCCTCCCCATCATTCCCACGTGGTGCTCCCAGAAGTCCTCATCGCTCCTCTAGGGTGTTCCTGGAAGTCCTCCCCACTCTCATACTCACCCCCGTGTGGGGCTCCCTAGATGTGCTCGCGGAGGTCCTCGCTCCTCGTGTGGTGCTCCCTAGACGTGCTCGCGGAAGTCCTCCCCCCCGTGTGGGGCTCCCTAGATGTGCTCACGGAAGTCCTGGCTCCCCATCCGTGTGGTGCTCCCTAGACATGCTCGGGAGGTCCTCCCCCCGTGTGGTGCTCCCTAGACGTGCTCCGGAAGTCCTCCTCCCCGTGTGGTGCTCCCTAGACGTGCTCCGGAAGTCCTCCTCCCCGTGTGGTGCTCCCTAGACGTGCTCACGGAAGTCCTCGCTCCCCGTGTGGTGCTCCCTAGACGTGCTCACGGAGGTCCTCCCCCGTGTGGTGCTCCCTAGACGTGCTCGGGACATCCTCCCCCCGTGTGGGGCTCCCTAGACGTGCTCGGGAGGTCCTCCCCCCGTGTGGGGCTCCCTAGACATCCTCGGGAGGTCCTCCCCCCGTGTGGGGCTCCCTAGACGTGCTCACGGAGGTCCTCCCCCGTGTGGGGCTCCCTAGACGTGCTCGGGAGGTCCTCCCCCCGTGTGGGGCTCCCTAGACGTGCTCGGGAGGTCCTCCCCCCGTGTGGGGCTCCCTAGACGTGCTCGGGACGTCCTCACCCCGTGTGGTGCTCCCTAGACGTGCTCGGGAGGTCCTCCCCCCGTGTGGGGGCTCCCTAGACGTGCTCAGGAAGTCCTCCCCCCCCGTGTGGTGCTCCCTAGATGTGCTCAGGAAGTCCTCCCCCCGTATGGGGCTCCCTAGACGTGCTCGGGACGTCCTCACCCCGTGTGGTGCTCCCTAGACGTGCTCACGAAGGTCCTCCCCCCGTGTGGTGCTCCCTAGACGTGCTCGGGAGGTCCTCCCCCGTGTGGGGCTCCCTAGACGTGCTCGGGAGGTCCTCCCCCCGTGTGGTGCTCCCTAGACGTGCTCGGGAGGTCCTCCCCCGGTGTGGGGCTCCCTAGACGTGCTCGGGACGTCCTCCCCCCCGTGTGGTGCTCCCTAGACATCCTCGGGAGGTCCTCCCCCCGTGTGGTGCTCCCTAGACGTGCTCGGGAGGTCCTCCCCCGGTGTGGGGCTCCCTAGACGTGCTCGGGAGGTCCTCCCCCCGTGTGGTGCTCCCTAGACGTGCTCGGGAGGTCCTCCCCCCGTGTGGGGCTCCCTAGACGTGCTCAGGAAGTCCTCCCCCCCGTGTGGTGCTCCCTAGATGTGCTCAGGAAGTCCTCCCCCCGTATGGGGCTCCCTAGACGTGCTCGGGACGTCCTCCCCCCGTGTGGTGCTCCCTAGACGTGCTCACGAAGGTCCTCCCCCCGTGTGGTGCTCCCTAGACGTGCTCGGGAGGTCCTTCCCCGTGTGGGGCTCCCTAGACGTGCTCGGGAGGTCCTCCCCCCGTGTGGTGCTCCCTAGACGTGCTCGGGAGGTCCTCCCCCGGTGTGGGGCTCCCTAGACGTGCTCGGGAGGTCCTCCCCCCGTGTGGTGCTCCCTAGACGTGCTCGGGAGGTCCTCCCCCGGTGTGGGGCTCCCTAGACGTGCTCGGGAGGTCCTCCCCCCGTGTGGTGCTCCCTAGACGTGCTCGGGAGGTCCTCCCCCCGTGTGGGGCTCCCTAGACGTGCTCACGAAGGTCCTCCCCCCGTGTGGTGCTCCCTAGACGTGCTCGGGAGGTCCTCCCCCGTGTGGTGCTCCCTAGACGTGCTCGGGAAGTCCTCCCCCGTGTGGTGCTCCCTAGACGTGCTCGGGAGGTCCTCCCCCCTGTGTGGGGCTCCCTAGACGTGCTCACGGCAGTCCTCCCCCCGTGTGGTGCTCCCAGAAGCCCCGCCGCTCCTCCCAGCCTGCAGAGCACCCCCTCCTGAATCTGCTAGGAAGGAAGCTGGCCAGAAATGGAAGAAGTGGGGAAAACCATGGGGAAGGAAACACCGACTCCCTGCCCCCCCCCCCCCCCCCGCATGGCCGCACGTCTCCCCGAGTCTCCCCGAGTCTCCCTGAGTCTCAGGCCACCCCGCTCTCCGGGGACTCCCCACGTCACGGGACGGTGGTTGGAGTCCGATCCTGCCCACGGGGCTCCGACGTCTGTGGGGCCGTGCGCCCTGCCCGCCCACCCCGGGGCCCCGGCAGCTCTCGCGGGACGCAGGCCCTCCACCTGCTGACCGGAGCTGGGCAGGGCACCGCCGCCCGGGCCTGCCCTGGGGGCACCTGCGTGCGGGCGGCCGGACGGGGCGGGGAGCCGGGCCGGGTGGCGTCCTCCTGCCTCGTCTGCGGGGCGTCCGAGGGCCACCTGGAGAGGTGGCCCAGGAGGCAGAGAGGAGGGGCGGTGTCCGGCAGTGTCCTGTGCCCCGGGTCTGGCTGGGCGGGCACCGGCTCTCTCTGGAGACCCCCGCTCGTGCTCAGGTCACCCCGAGTCAGATCTCTAGAGAGTCTCCGAAGCCACGAGAGGGCTGAGGGGGGGTGGGTGGCTCTGGCGCTCCGGGAAGGACGCCGAGCTGGCCCCAACCCCCGCGTCTGGAGCTTGGGTGCCCCCTCGCTGCTGTGCACGGGGCTCGGGGGCCGTGTCTATGGGGTGGGGGGCTCGGGGGCCGTGTCTATGGGGTGGGGGGCTCGGGGGGCCGTGTCTATGGGGTGGGGGGCTCGGGGGGCCGTGTCTATGGGGTGGGGGGCTCGGGGGGCCGTGTCTATGGGGTGGGGGGCTCGGGGGGCCGTGTCTATGGGGTGGGGGGCTCGGGGGCCGCGTCTATGGGGTGGGGGGCTCGGGGCCCGTCCCTCCACGTCGGTGAGTTCTTACACACACCCAGCTCCCGCCAGAAAGAGGAAGTCACCTGCCAGGGCCGCAGCCCCGGGGAGCGGCTCTTGAGGAAGGAGGTCAGGGTCCCCGCCAGAGCCTGTCCTCAAAGGCAGGCTATTTCAGCGAACACCAGCAGGTACCCGCGTGCCGGGCTGCTTCCAGAACGTTCTCGCTCTCCCTCCTTGAAAGCCTCCTCCGAGGGCTCTCAGCGAATTTCAGCAGAGTGGACGGCCGGCCGCCATTCTGCACCCAGATGACTGGAGGCGGAGCGACGCGGCCTCCGCCCCGGCCGCGGGGCTCCGGGAGGAGCGGGGATGGCGGAGACTCTGCCGGCCCCCCGGCCCGTGCTGAGCACCCGAGCCCCGTGTCCCTGGAGCGGTGGTGGGGAGGACGCCGAGCGGTCACCCGGGGTGACGCCGAGGGCCGCTGCCACCCGCAAACCCAGAGCCCCCGCCAGGCCCCCCAGGACCCGGGCGGCCCCCCGAGGCCGGGCCCCCGCGGCCTCCGCGGCCTCCATCTGTCAGCCCAGCCCAGCGTCCCACGGAGCGCGGCCCCCGCCCGACCCCGAGGCCCCGGGGGAGCCGGCCCTCCCTCCGCAGGGCGGGCGGGTTTCCATCCTGTCAACAGTGTCAATGAACAGCCCCCCGCTTGAGCGCTCGGGGAATGCGATCAGCGTCATTCCCGCCGCGTCCTCACGGCCTGCGCTACACGGCCATCGCCGCGAGAGGACAAGGCGGGCCGACGGGGCGGGGCTCGTGCCCACCTTCCACCCACGCTGCCCGCCTCTCCCTCCCCCCCGACCCAGCCCGGCCCGGCCTCTCCCTCCCCCCCGACCCAGCCCGGCCCGGCCTCTCCCTCCCCCCCGACCCAGCCCGGCCCGGCCTCTCCCTCCCCCCCGACCCAGCCCGGCCCGGCCTCTCCCTCCTCCCCGTCCTGTCCCCACCCAGGCCCGGCCTCTCCCTCCTCCCCGTCCTGTCCCCACCCAGGCCCGGCCTCTCCCTCCTCCCCGTCCTGTCCCCACCCAGGCCCGGCCTCTCCCTCCTCCCCGTCCTGTCCCCACCCAGGCCTGGCCTCTCGCGGCCTCTCCCTCCTCCCCGTCCCCAGCACCATGCCGCAGTGCTCTCATGAGAGGCCCAGGCATCTCCCCCGGGAAGGAGCCCGCCAGGAGCCCGCCAGGAGCCCGCTGAGCCTGCGGGGCTGGGCTGGCTGTCGGCACCCCCCCAGGCACCCCCCCCAGCCCCCCGGAAGCCCTGCTGGCTGCTCGCTCTTCTCCCTTTGGCTGTGGCGCTGAGTCACTGTCTTCCTGGACCGCCATTCTACTTCATAATACCATATGCGAATAAGCGCCCGGCCTAGCGGCTCCAGGGGCCGCGCGACTTGACATCCAGAGCCCACTCCCCCCCCCGGCTCCTCCCTCCCTTCCACCTTGCACGGGGGGGGGGGGGGGGGGGGGGGGCGGGCGGTGACTTCTCTCCCAGGCAGAGCGGGGCGGGGGCGGGGGGGGGAGCTGTGGGGATGGGACGGGGCGGGAGGGGCGGGGAGCGGAGTGGCAGGGAGGGGCTGCCTCCTCTGAGACCAGGTCACGAGAAGCCGGTGGCCTTGGTCTTTCTGGTCCGCACGCTGTCCCTCGGCCCCCGGAGGGAAGTCATGGGCAGCGTCAGAGCAGCCGTGAGGTCACAGAGCAGAGGCTCAGGACTCCCGCCCTGCCAGGGTGGCCGGGGGCGTGCGGGGTGGACCCCGGCTCCGCACCGAGGGCCGCCAGGGTCACGGGGGCGTGCGGGGTGGACCCCGGCTCCGCACCGAGGGCCGCCAGGGTCACGGGGGGCGTGCGGGGTGGACCCCGGCTCCGCAGCCAGGAACACTCTCTTCCCAAGGTGCAATGAGCAGCATGCAGGTTTCTGAGAGACTAAGGTGCAGACGGTTCCTGCCTGGCAATGTTCCAACGTCCGGGTCTTGAGCCCCACAGCGGGTGAAAGCCATATGTAGCTGGTAGAAACGACTTGCGATTTGGAACTGTGTTGGTTTCCCAGGCTCTCAAGACGTCATCTACACCGCCCTCCCTCGGGGTGCTAGGAGGTGGACGCTCCAGGCGGCGGCTTCCCAGAGACCACGAGGGACGGCACCCGAGATGTGCGGGGTGCCGTGAGGTCAGCCAGGGCTCTGGCTCCCCCAGGAACGTGAAGTGCATTTCCAGATGAACCACCTTCTCAAGTGGGGGGGGTCATTAAAACGGAGCCCCACTTGAGGTACGGGCGCGTCTGTCCTAAACGCTTGGGTTTGAAATGACTAAACTTGGGAGTCATTCCTTACACAGAGATGCCAACCAAGAAACCTTCTGCCGTCAGCTTCCTGTGCAGATCAGGCGACGGCCGGACCGGGCGGAGGGGGAACGTCCACCTCGAGGAAGCCCACCGATTAGGGATGGATTGTGAACATAGGATTACGGAAAACAGCACCTTTGGAGCCCAAAGGCAATCATCTTAGGACAAATAAAATTAGACTCTAGTCGCATACAACGCAGCACAGTAGAGTCAACTAGTTCACAACCCGGGATTGAACAGCACAAAGTTCAGATTCGAATCTGTCCCCTAGGGCATGGGCACCGAGACCATCTTCACCCTCCTCCCCGGCTCTGAGCGCCCCGTCAGAGCCCAGGCCCGGGCGGATGGCGAGGCTTGTCCGTGGCACTGTTCCACAGAGCACTAATAACCCCACGCTGAAGCTCAGGTCCTCCCCGAGAGCAGGGCGACAGAAAGACCACACACGGCCTCGCACTCGGGGCCCTCCAGGCAGGCGTCCCGAGCGACACCACCCACCGGCCTCAGGGCTCCTGTGGCGGATCTCGCGGGTTCTCCGTGATCGGGTGTGACGCACACACACACCCCACGCTGTGATCCTGCGCTGACACACACGTCTCACTATAGGTCGTACAAATGAACAAAGAACAAAGTAAATTTCTGTTGGCAGAGGCTTTGGACGGCTCCTATTTGAGGACAAAAGATGTCAACGATGTGCGCGTGCGGGTCCTGCCTCTCCTCCTCACACGACCGTCAGAGGAGCGCTCCAGCTCAGATCGGCTTCGAGGGCTTAGAATGAGTGCTGGAAACTGTCCAGTCCAACCTGGAGGATTCACTGTCACAGTCCGTGCAAAGAGCTCCCCTGGTCCCAGGACACCGCCCTTCTGCAGCCCCGCAGCCCGAGAGCTCCGAGACGCACACACTGGCCCGAGCCGCTGACACCGAGCGAGGCCTCGGGGCCGTGGGGTCCTCTCACTGGACGCCATGGTCCGGACGCCCCCGGCCCGCTGGCCGCCTCTCAGCCATCACAAGCAGAGCTACAAAAATCGACAGTCTCCCCGTCCTGCCACCCACCTAAAGACACCAGCTCCGTCTGGAGTAAAATCCGGATGCCGTTTCCATCGCAGAAGAGTGGACTTACCGGTTCCAGGTCATGAGATGTATTCCCGTTGCATTCAATTCCAACTGTGTATTGAATTGTACACCTCAGAGAACTACCTCATCTATCGTGGCATGATTAACCTTGAAAGATGCCCTTCTCTTTCTACGTACAGGTAAGAATCAAGAGTCAATTTCTACCCAAATCTAAGCCAAATGAACAGGGTCTATGCCCTGCCCATAATGTAGGTAAGAGATTGCTTGCTAGGCAGGATTCCAGGTTGTGCCGGCACAGTGCACTCTGACCTTCTCCCTCTCAGGGAGGTTCCGTTTACATGGATTTCTAGTGCAGCCAGCCGCCCAGAGTCGAATGGGAAAGGGAACGGCCACGGACAGGCACCAGACCCTGGGAAGGTCCACAGCAGAGACAGCGCCCAGCTGCCTGGCTAGCAGAAGCCTCCTGCTGCACAGGACTGTCCACTGCAAGGGCTCCAGGCTTGAAGGCTGAGTCCAGGCACGTGTGCCCGAGAGGACTGTGAACGGCCGCTCAGCATGGCCCTGGGGCTGCTCCCTGGGCTGCCCGCCACCCTTCCAGGCTGCTGGCAAGTGTGAGGTTGACCTGCAGGCAGTGCTGGCCGCTCTGGAAACGAGTCTCACTGGGTGGAACATTCTAGAACATGATCCACCCTGAAGGAGCAGCATAGGACAGGGAGCGGGAACGAGCTCTGGACCGGCACCGTGAGATGCCACGCTGCTGTTGCCATACAGCCCTGGGGCTGTGAGTCTGTGTCAGAGCCTCTGTCTCCCTCGTTAAACAAGCTCACCAGGATTTCTATCCGACAGGAAAGAAGAACACATGCTTTTATCTCCTCGCTTTCTCTAAACCCAAATAAAACCATAAAGGAAGTTTTTTTTTTTTTTAAGAAGTAAAAAGCTGTAACACAAAAGACAGGCTAGAAGAGAGAACATCAATGGCTGGGGAATTTCAGGGAATTTCTGGGAGACACAGACCAAGGCAGGAGGTTTGGGAAATAAAATTCTGTGTCCCCTCCCTCTAGGCAGAGACATAAAGGAAGGTATCAAGGAGACATGAGAAGCTATCCCTGTCACCCAGAAGAACCATGGGGGTGGGGGTGGGGCTGGGGACGTGGCCTAGTGGCAAGAGTGCTCACCTCGCATGCATGAAGACCTGGGTTCAATTCCCCAGCACCACATATATAGAAAAGGCCGGAAGTGGTGCTGTGGCTCAAGTGGTAGAGTGCTAACCTTGAGCAAAAAGAAAGCCAGCGACAGTGCTCAGGCCCTGAGTTCAAGACCCGGGACTGGCCAAAAGAAAACATGAGCCATGGGGGTGACACCAGGAAGGAGGCATGGTGAGAAGCGAGGAGGTCCCAGGGAGCCACAGCTGAGGTCACCCGGGCAGTGTCTTCAGAAAGGCCCTGGCCATCACCAACATCACCAGCTAGGTGGGGAAATCAGATAAAAACTGAGCCGACAAGCACTTACAAGCCTAAGTCCAGTACAGGCAGAGAGCCCAGAGAGAGTCCTGAGTGGGAATCAGAGGTTCAAGGACAGAAGAATGACACCCCAACATCGGCCAGCGCAGGACAGAACTCAGATACTGATGAGAATCCTGATGTTCGGTTAAATCATCGATAAGCAAGCCCCCACCGAGGGCGCCATGTTTAGGCTGAAAGAACAAAGCCAGCTGGGTAGAAACCAGGTGGAATAATAATCCAGAGAACCCAACAACACATAAGGCAATGGCGTGCTTAGTGTGTTCAAGAGACCCAGTGTAGGGCTCATCGTCCGAAAGAATTTCAACATGTTTTTGTTAAACAAAGGTTTTCAAGAAGGTAAATGTGGCAGCAAGTGCTCAAGACAGACCAGAGCATGCAGGGCTCTGAGCCACGGTCAATGGGCTGACATGTGTACCAATCAGGCAATGATGTGGCCACGTGATGTTTTTGAAAGGTCAGTTTGGCTGTTGTCTGAGGATGGAGAGGAGGGGTGAGAGGGCAAGCTGTGCTCCCGTGGTTAAGCAGCATCCCAAACAGCTCCCGCTGCTGCAGTGCCAAGAAATCCGCACCGCAAGACCAAGTGACTGCATGGAGAGCGCCAGGCTCCGAGGCGCAGCACCTGACACTAACCTGCCTTGGCAGGGGTTCTTTCAGTGGAAACCAAACGATACTGACGACCAGCAGGACAGCAAAAGGAAATCAGAAATTCATGGGTGACAGCACACAACGTAGGTAAACAAGGAATACCATATTGCTGTAACACGAGTGGGTAAATCACTCTCAATTCCAATATAAAAAGGAAAGGGACAAGACAAGGGACATTTTTTAACTTCTGACTTTAAAAATCTTACAATGTAAATAGCAATGGGTATAAAACATGATGATAACAAAGTGGGAAGGGAGAAGTAACATGTAGTCATTTTATATGCAATTGAACCTAAGTTGTTGTTCACGTAAAATAGACTAATACATATCAGGATATTTTCAGGTCACAAGGTAACCATACCACAAAAGAAAAAGAGAAAGGAATCAAAGCACGTAATACAAATAGCAAAAAAAAAAAAAAAAAAAAAACCCACCCCACAATAGATACACAATAGAATCCTACTCATCCATCAGAAAGAATGATCTCGTACCGTGAAAGAATGACCTTATACCATTCATAAGGAAATGGAAAATATTATACCAAACAAAGTAAGCCATACCCAGAGAAATATAGTTTCCTTCATTTGCCTGTACACCTAGAAGTAACCCCTCTGAGTGGTAGGCAAGGGGTTACACATGAATTGCCTGGAGTGCAATAGACTCTATGGAGAAGGCAAATCATAGAGTCCTTTAAAAAGACTGAAGTCTAAGTCCAACAAAAAAAAAAGTATCAGGAAATGGGAACAGGAAAGAGGGGAGGGTGGGGCCAAGGGAGAGGGGGTGAAGGAGGAAGGGGCGCAGGAATGAAGGCAAGAACTCATTGGATATAGCACAAAATAAAGAAATCTATAAGGAGGGTAGGGTAGGTCGAAGGGGGGCGATGATGTTGAAGTGATGACACAGATCAAGATGCATTGTATGTATAAAATGCTTTGTTGAGTGGCAAAAAAATCAATACATAGCCTAAAATTAAGATGAGTGAGGAAAGCGGTTAGTCGGGAGAAGTGGGTAAGAATGTTGAAAGGGGTAACTGCTTCCACGAGTGATGAGTCCTTTGTACAACTACTTAGAGATAATAAAAATATTTTTTAAAAACACAGAGAGTGCATGAGAAGAAATGGACAGACTAAAGAACTACAAGACTAAACGAAAACAACTGACAAAATGGCAATAGTAAATATGTGATCAGTACATTGCTTCAAATATAAGTGAATTAAAGAGTGGCTGAATGATACTGGCTAAAAAAAAATACCAGGGCCAATTATATGTTGTAGACAAGAAACTCCTGTTATATTTAAGGACACACAGGGTAGCGAATGCAGAGCTGAAAAAGGATATTTTATACAAATGCCAATCCAAAGAACAAGTGATAGCTATATTTATTTCACACAAATCAGAAGAGACAAGATTTGCAAATGATAAAAGTGTCAATGCAGCAGGAATAACAATTATAATATGAATGCACCTAACATCAGGGCAGCTAAGTATATTAAGCAAATAGTGATAGAATTGAAAAGAGAAATAGATATCAAAGCAATAACACCAGGAGACCTTGATGGCTCACTTTCAATAATGGATAGACCATCCAAAGTGTTGGCCAATAAATATTAATAATAATAATGCAGAGTAAATGTACCTAACAGGTTTAGAGAAAGCCTTCCAATTGTCAGCAGCAAGATGTAATGCTTGTCACACAAAGACAAATACCTTAAACAAGTTAACTTCATCTCAAAGTGCAAGCAAAGGAACAAATGGAGTCTTGATAGGAGAAAGGTGATAATAAAGATTAGGGCAAAAATAATCCGAGAGAAAGATAACAGAAGAGAAAAGAAACAGAAACAGTGAGTGAAATTAAGAAAATTTTCAAGAAATCATTAGAACCTCAGCTGAAATAAGAAAAAGCAGAGAGGATGCAAATATGTGAAATCAGAAATTAAATTAGAGAGATCGCAACTGATATCACAGAAATAGATTAGATTAAGACAGAGTATTCATATCAACTACACAACCCACTAAATAACTAGAAGAACTGGATAAATTCCTGGCAACATAGTATCAACAAAGACTAAATTGTGAAATTATTTGATGTACATAACATAAAAAGTACTGTCAACTAAAACAGACAATAAAATAAATAGAACTGTGTCAAACTAAACTCCAAGCAAGGAAACCACAAATAGATTTGAAAACGCAGTGTACAGAATGGGGAAGCACTTTCGAGCCCTGTGTCTGGTAAGGACTTGATCTTCAAAGCATATCTCACTCAAATCAATAGTCAACGTACATTAAGAATTTGGTTTTAATCACCTAGACATTTCTCCAGTGAATAACAGTCATACTCAAAACGCCATGCCTCTTTAATCTCGAGAGAAAGGTCCATCAGAGCCACGATGAAATGCCACCCCCAGCTTGTCACCCTCTGTGTGTGCGCCACATCCAGAGCTGGGGGTTCTGGGCTGAACACCCACTCTTCTGAGCTGGAAGCGGAGCTACCTTGACTCCTGGGCAGCTCTGCTGATCGCCCCTGAGGTCATTCTGTTTCCCGAAGCGTAATAGACGCGTACACACGTGGAGTCTGATAGCTCTGTTGTAAAATTCCCGAAGCCAGAAAATCCTCCTTCCTGCTAACCTTCCCTCTTCCTGTTTCCTTTTGTGAAGACTGGTCTTGTTTCTGCCATCTCCACCCCAGGATTTCCGTAGACCACGAGTCGTGTCTGGCCATTCCTCTGAGCGCCTCCAGAACCTGGGTTCTCATTTTGTGTGACACGGATAACTGAGACATTCCCACATCCTCCAGACCGGTGTGCTTTTTGCCCAACAATGATTCCAACTCAACGCTGGACTCACTCATTTACCTATGAGCAAGCTAAACCCTCACCTTCACTTTGCAAAACGCCTAAGGTCATCAGGTCTGGCCGCACGATCAAGCCAAACTCTTCACCTCTTTATTACAAGAGTCGCCTTTGCGTTAAGTTTCTGAAGAGGTACTCCTTGTTTCTGATCAAAGGATTCCTCCACATCCGTGTTTCCACCAAAACCCTCCTAAGGACTGTGTGCAGAAACCTCCTCCCTGCCTTCTATCTGACCCTTGTAGGTTGGTATTCCTGTGGCTGCCCTGGGGGGCAGTCAGGGCTCTTCTGCCACGGCCTACGGCACGAGCCACCAGACACAGCCCAGGACACCAATGACCAGCACCACCCACGCCCCCTGCAGTTCTGACCCACACGGACACTGCCAGAATGGATGACAAGGGCGCCAGGGTCCTGGGCCTGGGCCTGGAGCCCCAGGCCCCCACGAATGGCATGCTCCCTTAAAGCTCAGGGCATCAGAAACCCACCAAAGGTGTGCTTCCTGCAGGAAGTGCTCCCAGGAAGAAGGAGCAGGGTGAGGGGGGCTCACCGACCCCAGCCTCGTCTCGCGCTCCCCATTACACAAATCCATTGCTCCCTTGATTCAGGAGCAAAGGAGAGTGGCGAGCTCCGGCAAGGCCACGCTGGGTGCCCCACGCACCCCCAACATACACCACCTCATTTTCCAAACTCGGCATACGTAGCACTTCGCTCAGGCAACCGCTGGCTCGAAAGCAATCCGGCACCCGCAGAAGCTAACGGAGACCCCATCCTCAACCCCTGCACCCCCAGCCTGCACTGAGAACCCAGGTGGAGGGGTGGAGTCAGGAAGGGGCTGGGTCTAGGCCTCCTGTTCTCATCGTGACCCTTCCTCCCCCTCCTCCCACCCTCCTTCCTCCCATGGGACGGCCCGACCTCCCCCTCCTCCTGCCCTCCTTCCTCCCATGGGACAGCCCGCCCTCCCCCTCCTCCCGCCCTCCTTCCTTCCCAAGGGACAGCTGACCTCCCCCTCCTCCCGCCCTCCTTCCTCCCCAAGGGACAGCTGACCTCCCACTCCACCCTCCACCCTCTCAGAATCCCCCACCCCCGTCTTGGGGAAAGTTCAGAACTCGGAATCGGCGAGCTCTTGCCCCCACATATGCAAAACCGTGGGATCCACAGCTTCACGGGGCCCTGCTGAGCTCTGCAGAGTTCTCCAATTGTATCTGGAGACGAGGCCCGTGGCTCCCGGCCCACCCCTGGCCGCCTCCCCAGCTGCAGTAGCTCGCACACACACAGCTTCCCCTCAAAGCGCCGAAAACCAAGATTGATGAGCAATTAGTGTGAGAATCTTGAAGGAATCTGCACTAATTAAAAAGCAGATGGAGTTTTAAGAAAAACCTACCCAAGCTTCAGGCTCCAGATTATTACAGACTCAGACTCATCTCCTGATGCGAGACTGCTTGAAAATGGGAAGCAGCATGAAGCCGTCTTGAAAGTAAGCAGTGGGAGGGGCGTGCGGCCCGGCCAGGTGCCGGCAGCGCCGCGGGGTCCCCTCCGCTCGACCCTGCGCAAGACGCCCTCCGAGCAGCTGCCCGGCCAGAGCGTCGCCTGGGCCCGAACGCGCAGGACAGCGGGACCCCCGCTGCTCGGTGGACGCTCCCCGCCCCGGAGAGGTTTGCCTGAACGACCCAAGGGCCAGGAGACTTTACGGCCTAACCTCACTCTGAAAGTAAAGTGGCCCCCAGGCTGTGCAGCACACACCTGTAATCCCGACAACGGGAGGCTGAGGTTGGATTGTGAGTTTAAGGCCAGCCTAAGCGACACAGAAACACCTTGTCTCAAAAAAAGTACAGAACAAACAAAACGCCACCTGCAGGGAAGGGGCCACTTCCCAGTGCACTGACCCCCATCCCAGACCTTCGAGAGGAGTAGCTGCTCCTTTAGCAGCACATCTGCGGTCATCTGCTCTTGGCAGGGAGCACAGGGATGTGCACACTTCTGTCTTCAGAGCTCCTCTGGTCCTCTACCTTATCCTTTTGTTCTCTGACACACCCCCACCAGTGCCCAGGGCCCCCAGAGCTCAGGCCCCCAGAGCCCAGGGCCCCCAGAGCCCAGATTCCCCCAGAACCCAGAGCCCCAGAACCCAGATCCCCCCAGAGCCCAGAGCCCCAGAGCCCAGATCCCCCCAGAGCCCAGAGCCCCAGCACCCAGAGCCCCAGAGCCCAGATCCCCCCAGAACCCAGAGCCCCAGAGCCCAGATCCCCCCAGAACCCAGAGCCCAGAGCCCCAGCACCCAGAGCCCCAGAGCCCAGGCCCCCCCAGAGCCCAGATCCCCCCAGCGCTCAGGCCCCCAGAGCCCAGATCCCCCCAGAACCCAGAGCCCCAGAGCCCAGATCCTCCCAGAGCCCAGAGCCCCAGCACCCAGAGCCCCAGAGCCCAGGCACCCCAGAGCGCAGGCCCCCCCAGAGCCCAGATCCCCCCAGCGCTCAGGCCCCCAGAGCCCAGATCCCCCCAGAACCCAGAGCCCCAGAGCCCAGATCCCCCCAGAACCCAGAGCCCCAGAGCCCAGATCCCCCCAGCGCTCAGGCCCCCAGTGCCCAGATCCCCGCAGAACCCAGAGCCCCCGAGCCCAGAGCCCCAGCGCCCAGGTCCCCAGTGCAGGTGGAAGGCTCAGAGCAGGGCCGCAGGTGGAGGGCACAGAGCGGGGCAGCAGGTGGAGAGCACGGAGCAGGGCTGCAGGTGGAGAGCACAGAGCAGGGCTGCAGGTGGAGGGCACGGAGCAGGGCTGCAGGTGGAGAGCACAGAGCAGGGCTGCAGGTGGAGGGCACGGAGCAGGGCTGCAGGTGGAGGGCACAGGGCAGGGCTGCAGGTGGAGGGCACGGAGCAGGGCTGCAGGTGGAGGGCACGGAGCAGGGCTGCAGGTGGAGAGCACGGAGCAGGGCTGCAGGTGGAGGGCACGGAGCAGGGCTGCAGGTGGAGAGCACGGAGCAGGGCTGCAGGTGGAGGGCACGGAGCAGGGCTGCAGGTGGAGGGCACGGAGCAGGGCTGCAGGTGGAGGGCACGGAGCAGGGCTGCAGGTGGAGGGCACGGAGCAGGGCTGCAGGTGGAGGGCACGGAGCAGGGCTGCAGGTGGAGAGCACGGAGCAGGGCTGCAGGTGGAGAGCACGGAGCAGGGCTGCAGGTGGAGGGCACGGAGCAGGGCTGCAGGTGGAAGGCACGGAGCAGGGCTGCAGGTGGAGAGCACGGAGCAGGGCTGCAGGTGGAGGGCACAGAGCAGGGCTGCAGGTGGAGAGCACGGAGCAGGGCCGCAGGTGGAGGGCACGGAGCAGGGCTGCAGGTGGAGGGCACAGAGCAGGGCTGCAGGTGGAGAGCACGGAGCAGGGCCGCAGGTGGAGAGCACGGAGCAGGGCCGCAGGTGGAATAATGGGGATCTTGAGTCAACAACAGGCCTGCTGAGTAACAGCAGCAACCACAGGGCAGGTCATAACGCAAGGCTCAGGGCACAGAGCAGGTCACAGGGAAGGTCATAGGGCAGATCTCAAGGAAGGTCATAGGGCAGGTCACAGGAGAGGGCATGGGGCACGAGGCAAGGCACAGGGCTGTTCACAGGGCACAGGGAAAGGCACAAGGAAGGTCACATGGCAGATCACAGGGAAGGTCACAGGTCATAGGCAGGTCACAAGTCAGGGGACAGGTCACAAGGAAGGTCACAGGGCAGGTCACAGAAAGGTCACAGGGAAGGTCACAGGTCGTAAGGCAGGTCACAGGTCACAGGACAGGTCACAGGACAGGTCACAGGGAACGTCACAGAGAACATCACAGGTCAGTCTACAAAGGACCTGAGCCCCTTCAGCCCTGAGTCATTGCTGTTGGAGGGTGGGGCTGGTAAATCGCACCCAGACCAGAAAACCGCTCACATTCCAGGCTCCACGGTTGCCATTTCTCCTCCAGATCTACCCTGAAGCAGAGGCTTGCTTTTAATAGTCCCTTAGTTTAAAAAAAAAGTGTGATAGACCCCAAACACTCAGGTTGTAGACACCTCAGAAGTCCCGCAGTTCTGATGCCGAGAGCAGCCGTAACCCTCTCTCACTGCCACCCTGGTGACCCTCTGGCTGCCACAATGCCCCTTGGAAATTCCAACCTGGAGTCAAACCAGGGCTGAAAGATGGCCCACGGGCCGGTGAGGAGGTTCCAGAGGGCAAGCCACCAGCCAGAAGTCCCAGGCGTAGACCCGAGACCGGCTCGTCTCCATGAACTTGCCATGTGCTGTGCGCAAGTGAGCCTCTCTGTCTCCATTTCTTCCGCTGCTATGCGGGGCAGACCGGAGAGATACCAGGGGCTCTGGGATAATGGTGGAGGGCTGGGGACAGGACAGGTGGGCAGGTGGTGGGACAGGGAGAGTCGGGGGGCTCTGGGGACAGGAGGGGTGGCAGGCGGTGGGACGGGAGACTCAGGGGTCTCTGGGATAACGGTGCAGGGCACATGAGGGTCGGGAACAGCACTGTGTCCTTTGGCTCTCCTCTCGCCCGTGCTGCCTGCAGATGCTGCCCGCCCCCCTTTCCCTGGTTGCCATGGAAGATGAGAGCAGAAAGCCAAGCTCTGCAGGCGGGCGGGCGGGCAGGTCGCAGCGGCTCCCTCTCTGTTCCCACTCCCACGGAGAGCGCGGTGCAGGCTCGTTAGCACGGGAGCCTCGGGCTGCCCCCACAGCCTACGGGCACAGGCCGCACCCCAGGATCCAGCTCCCTTCCTCCCCTGGGGTCCCCTCACACGCCTCGGGTGGGACTCTAATCCCTCCCTTCCCACGTGGCTATGGAAGTCTCCCCTAAATCTCGGGCCTGTGGAGGTAAAGATGAGCACAGGGCCACCTCCCAGGAGTGAGGAGAGGGGCCCCGGCCCAGGACGGGGAAGGAGCAGGGTTCTATCATTAGAAAGAGGCCCAAGGCCACACAGTGGGAAAGAGCCCTGGCCTGGTGCCCCCGGACGCAGCCCCGCGGCCTGGTGCCTCGCCACTCTCGGGCTCCACGTTTGCAGAGCTGCCTCTGGCGGGAAGACCCCTGGGATCTGGGGGAGCAGAGCCCCCCGGAACCACACACACCCGGTGCCCGAGGGGCGAGGCCTCCCCAGGGGGCCCCGGGTGAGCCCGCCGCCCCAGGGCACCCGCGCGGCCTTCCGCTGCGGCCCCGGGCTGCCGGCACAGCCGCTGGGCCCCGGCGTCCACCGCGGGCCCGGGCCGCGCCCCGACCCCCGCCGCGTCCTCCCGTGGCCGCGCACCGCGGCTCTCCGCGCCGCCCAGGGCCGCGGGGGAGACGGAGCCGCGCCGGCCGGAGCGGGAGGGGGGCGCGGGGCTGCCGTCCGGCCCAGCCGCGCACCGAGGACCCAAGGCCCGGCCCTCTGGCCGGGAAGGGACTCCGCCGCCCGGGGCCGCGGCCCAGGGCCCGGGAGCAGGGCTGGCTCCTCCCGGCCCGGCCGCGGCCTCCTCGGGCTCGGTACTGCAGGCACCGGGGCAGGACCTCGCTGGAGACCCAGCCGCCCGGGGCCCCCGCCGGCCCGGCTACGCGCAGCCACCCCGGGCCCAGGGCCGCGCTGTCGGCGGGCACGGGACACGGCCAAGGCCTCAGGCCTCGCGAGGGCGCCAGGACGGGCTCAGAAAGCGGACAACCGGCCTCCGGCACGGGCCGGGGCCCAGGAGCCGGGCCGCGGCCGCAGGGCAAGGCGAGCGCCGGGTCCCCGCGCGACTCCTTCCTGGAGAAGGGCGGCGACTGGGCCCCCCGCCCCCGCCCCGCAGCGTGCCCGGGTGGGCGTGGCCACGACGGGCGGGGCCCCGTGGGCGGGGCCTCTGTGGGCGTAGTCCCGGTCAGGCCGGGTCCCGGTGGGCGTGGTCCCTGGTAGGCGCGGTCTCTGGTGGGCATGATCCGGTTGGGCATGGTACCGGTAGGTGTAGCCTCTGTGGGCGTGGTCACGGTGGGCGTGGTCCGGACGGGCGTGGCCGAGTGGGCGTGGGTTTCCCCGGTGGGCTTGGGCTTCCCCGGTGGGCGTGGTCCGGGTGGGCGTGGTCTAATGGGCGTGGGTTTCCCCGGTGGGCGTGGTGGGCGTGGGTCTCCCCGGTGGGCGTGGTGGGCGTGGGCTTCCCCGGTGGGCATAGTCCGGATGGCGTGGCCAAGTGGGCGTGGGCCTCCCCCGGTGGGCGTGGTGGTCGTGGGTCTCCCCCGGTGGGCGTGGTCCTGGCGGGCGTGGCCGAGTGGGCGTGGGTTTCCCCCGGTGGGCGTGGTCCTGGCGGGCGTGGCCAGGTGGGCGTGGGCCTCTCCGGTGGGCGTGGTGGGCGTGGGCCTCCCCCGGTGGGCGTGGGTCTCCCCGGTGGGCGTGGTCCGGGTGGGCGTGGCCAAGTGGGCGTGGGCCTCTCCGGTGGGCGTGGTGGGCGTGGGTCTCCCCCCGGTGGGCGTGGTCCTGGCGGGCGTGGCCGAGTGGGCGTGGGTTCCCCCCGCCCCCCTGTGGGCGCGGTCCCGGAGTAGGCGCCTCAGCCTGATTTCACAGCACACCTCTCTCTCCGTTGACCGAGCTCGGCTGGGCGCTTCCTGCCCCCGCCAGCGCTCACCCCCAGCCCAGACTCTGCGGGCCCCCGCTGTCCCGACCGCAGACTCGGGTAACCAGGGCCGCCGCGGGCGGCCGCTCCACGGCACACAGCCCTCGTCCGGGTCCTCTCGGGGACGAGGCGGTAGGGCAGGAGTGTGGTGTGCCCAGGGGGCAGCAGGGTTTGCATCCGGCTTCTTCTGCCCTGGTCCCTCTGCTCCCCCAGGTTCCGGGTCAGTGGAGCTGGGCCGCCCTGCTGGGCCGCCCTTTCCCCGGCCCAAAGGCCACACTCGACACCAGGCGCCCTAGGCCCACGGTCATCCCGGGGAAATGCCTGGCCTGTGAGCAGCGACCCTGCCCACAACCCTCAAACGCAGGCGGCTTCCGACTGACATACAGGCAGCTTGGGCTTCTTTTTTTATCTGTGAGCGCACGGCAGATTGACACGCTGCCCACATCTGAGAGCAGTTGCTCTGGGCATCTGGTCCCGGCAGCGTGCGCTTCGCAGAGCCTGGGCAGGAGGCGGGCGTGCGTGGCCCCGGGCAGATGTCCGGCTGTCCGCGGAGCTCGGCTCTGGGGCCGGCAGCCAAGCCTCGGTCCCGCGCCGGCGCAGACTGTGACCCCTGTGTGCGGTGGCCCCACGCTCGTGCCAACTGCCCCGACCTGTGTCATGAAGTCTGCATTGTCTGCCGGAATCCGCGGGTGCCTGCCAGAATGACAGCGGTCATCCCCACACCAGCTGGCGCTGAGATTCTGCTCCGCGCAGACGCTGATTCCTCTCCTGGAACACTGTCAGCTCTGCCAGGGAGAGAGGGGGCCCCGCTGGGCAGACGGTGTGGGCGGCACGTTCACGGGGCTTCCGAGGGGAGGCCGAGCGAGACCGGCCTCCAGCCCGCCCGGCCTCCAGCCCTGGGTCCGCGTTACAGTGCGTGTTCCTGACCCGAGGCCCCGTTGCTCGAGGCTCGCAAAGGAAACTGCACTACTGTGCTCGAGGTGAATGAACCCCTTCCTGGGCTTTGGGGACGTGGGGAGCCACGGGGTGAGTGCACCCAGATAAAAACAAGGTGCTAGAGGGTCCACCCGCCACGGCACTCCAAGATCACCATGGATGGAAAGGGGGCTAGAGGTTTCCACCCCCATCAGTGAGGAGCCCACAGACAGATGGAGAGAGAATTCCTGGGAAACACCCTAGGTAGCAAGGAGGCTGCTGAGAGTCTTCCTGCAAGATCCAGCTGGAAGCTACCGCGGCTGTGGCCTTAGTACTGGAATTGTTCAGTGGCAAAGTCCAGCTCTACCCCAGGCCTGCTGTGGTGAGCCCATGACCGTGAGAAAATAAGAGAGGGAGACATCCAAGTTCAAAACCAACGTAAGCACTTGTGTTAGAGAGGGGCATGGGATAACACATCAGGACCTGGTCATAATCTGCCTCTCCGTCTGTCTGTGTCTCTCTGTGTGTCTCTGTCTCTATGTCTCTCTGTCTCTGTCTGTGCCTCTCTCTACCTCTATGTCTCTGTATCTTGTCTCTGTGTGTCTCTGCCTGTCTCTCTCTGTGTCTCTGTCCCTCTGTCTCTGTCCCTGTCTCTCTCTGTATCTCTGTCTCTCTTTCTCTCTGACTCTACCCTACCACACACCAGTGACTGGGTGGCTCCTGAGCCCTGGGTGAGCCAAGCGAAACCCGGGGGTGCTCCTGGTCCAGGTGGCCGCCCTTGCCTCTTCTCCCTGTTGACCGACCCTCTTCAGCCCCGCAGCCCTCAGCAGAGCCCTTCCCCCCAGGACAACTGGGCTGCGTGTCTGTGTCATGCGTGTTCCCCCGGACTGTGTGTGTCCCTCATCACGCTGGCGGCACTAAAGAGACCCCGGACCTCTTCCCGGCCCAGTTCATAGGTCTGTGGGTGAGGACTGAACTGGTGAACTAGCAAGAGCACTGGCAAGGGTGGTGGGCAACCCCCACGAGAGGCTCCATGGAGCTCAAGGCCACCAAGGCGTGGCGCAGGCGGGGACAGGCCCTGCCGTCTCCCCCTCACACCCTCCCCTCAGTGTTCCTCAAGGATGTCCTCCCACAGACCTGTTTCCTCCCGCTTGTCTCCACCTCCTCAAGGATCCTGTGCGGGCTGGGAGCGTGCAGTTCAGGCCCCAGCCTGTGCCTGTGTGAACGGGCGGTAAGAGTTTCTGGGGGCGATGAACGCGCGATGGGGCCCCGGTGTCTGAAGAGAGTGGGGTGGGATTAGAACAAGTCGAGATCCCCATCAAGCGCCCGGGGATTTCCCAGCCCCGGGTCCGGGGAGGCTGCGAGGACGCAGCCTGCAGCTCCAGAGAAGGGCAGGAGATGGAGACGAGGGGGCGTGGGCAGAGAGTGGCAAACGCCACCAGCTGTGAACAGATGGGGGGGGGGGGGGGCAGGGAGGAGCCCGGAGGCCAAGGGGGAGCCGGGAGAGCGCGGGCCACGGCGCGGGGGGAGCCGGGGGAGCCTGGAGAGCGCGGCAGCCATGACACAGGGGGAGCCGGGAGAGCGCGCGGCCACGGCGCGGGGGGAGCCGGGAGAGCGCGGGCCACGGCGCGGGGGGAGCCGGGGGAGCCTGGAGAGCGCGGCAGCCATGACACAGGGGGAGCCGGGAGAGCGCGGCGGCCACGGCGCGGGGGGAGCCGGGAGAGCGCGGCGGCCACGGCGCGGGGGGAGCCGGGAGAGCGCGGCGGCCACGGCGCGGGGGGAGCCGGGGGAGCTTGGCGGCCACGGCGCGGGGGGAGCTGGGAGGAGCTTGGCGGCCACGGCGCGGGGGGAGCCGGGGGAGCTTGGCGGCCACGGCGCGGGGGGAGCTGGGAGGACATCCCCGGCGGCGGCCACAGGCCTTGCACGCTTCCTCCGCGAGGCGCAGCCTTCCGCGCTCACCAGCAGCGGCAGCGTCGCTTCTCGCTGGCTCACTGCCGCACGGACACGGAAGGCCGGCCTCGACCACTGAGCCTGCGTGAGCGCGGAGCTCGCCAGCCACGGAGAGCGCGGAGGCCAGGCCTCCTCACCCGGGGGCAGAGCCGAGCCTCCTCCCTCACCCGGGGGCCGGGCCTCCTCCCTCACCCGGGGGCCGGGCCTCCTCCCTCACCCGGGGGCCGGGCCGGGCCTCCTCCCTCACCCGGGGGCCGAGCCTCCTCCCTCACCCGGGGGCAGAGCCTCCTCCCTCACCCGGGGGCCGAGCCTCCTCCCTCACCCGGGGGCCGAGCCGAGCCTCCTCCCTCACCCGGGGACAGAGCCTCCTCCCTCACCCGGGGGCCGAGCTGAGCCTCCTCCCTCACCCGGGGGCAGAGCCTCCTCCCTCACCCGGGGGCCGAGCCTCCTCCCTCACCCGGGGGTGGGCCGAGCCTCCTCCCTCCATACCGGAGGCCCACAGGCATCCTGGGCCCTCCGTCTCCAGCGTGATGGGCACCGCGCAGCCAGGACAGAGGATGAGAGACAGAACTTCCCACCTGAGCTCCACGCACCCCTCGGTCCTCCAGGCTACCTGTCACAGGCATGAGAGCACGCACATCTGCACACGTGACACCTGTGCCTGCGCCGCCGCCCTCAGGCGTGTTTGCACACCCATGTGTTCATCACCGCAGACCCGTGCAGACGCCTGTGCACACCCCCCTCCCCACAGTGCACTGTCTCCCGCGGGGACAGGGGTGCCCGCCGCCCCTCCCCCGCCACCTGGAGAGCCTTCTGGCCCCGCGGAGCGCGCTCCGCACGCGGGGACTCCGGCCCTGTCCTCCCGCCGTGGGCTGCTCTCCCGCCGTGGGCTGCTCTCCCGCCGTGGGCTGCTCTCCCGCCGTGGGCTGCTCTCCCGCCATCTGGCCACAGAGGCTGATGAGCGCGGGCAGGTCGCCAACTTGGCCCCCATTCCACTCGGAGGCTGGACTGGCAGATAACTTGGTCCTGGAGGGGGGCGAGGAGGGGGGCGGAGGGAAGAGGGCCCCGAGGGAAGATTTCAGAGGCGTCCGCTGCCCAGCCGAGCGCCCGCGTTCCAAGCCCATCACGGTGCTGCGACGGCTGACAGAGCGCCAGCAGGAGCGGGCAGATGGCGCGGGGAGCGGGGTGTGGGCCAAGGCCCAGTGGGCGGGCGGGGCCCTGTCACCACCCACGGCTCCGGGAGGAAGGGCCCGGCCGCCGGCTCGCGGGGGCCCCGGGAGGACCCTCCTGCTCCTCCTGCGCCTTCCTGTCCTGTGTCCTCCTCGGAGCCGCTGGGGCGGCCTCGGTCCACGGCCACGGGGCGGCCTGTGCGTGCCCAGCGTCCGCCCCATCTCACGCCTCGCGCAGAGCAGCGCGGAGCCCCTGAGCTGATGGGAAATCCCAGAGAAAGGCCTCGGCCCGCAGACCAAGGAGCAGAGCTCGAGACAGGCTTTGCTCTGTGGCGGCCAGTCCTCGTTAGAGGGCGGGGGGGGGGGGGGGGGACTGCAGATGTGATGGCCCAGGTCGGCAGGGCCCCCACGCTTTAGCCTCCGGCCCATCAGAGGTGTGTGGTGGTCACTCATTGCCCTGTGGACCGCTCCCTACCCTGGCGTGGACAGACAGAGCATCATGGGATGGCGACGAGGATTCTGGGAACGGGAGGAGGCCCGGGAGCTGGCCGCCCCTCTCCTGTAAACAAGCCCTGCCCCTCCCTGACTCCCGGAGGCTGCAGCTCCACGGTCCCCGCAAAATATCTGCAGCCACCGCTGCTGGAAGCCAGGGTGGACAGCGTGCCGCTTAGAGATAGATTTCGGGATGGAGCGTGTCATTTAGAGATAGATTCCGGGATGGAGCGTGCCGCTTACAGATAGATTGAGGCTGCTCCCCCGACAGGGCCTCTCCGGCTGTCTGCACATCTGTGCCTATGTAACCGCGTCCTCCTGTGTCTGAGGAAGGCTCAGCAGGGGCCAGCCGGGAGGGGACCCCATTCCTACAGAAGTCAGAGAACATTTGTATTGGCATATGTGATGTCTTAGGCTTAAAGCCAATACCCCCGGTTCTGAAATCCCGATTCTGTCTGCTCTTGGTGCGGCCTATTACGGCAGGTGAGGGCCTGCAGCCCACGGTGGCTCTCTGCGTGCTCCCCGATTCTGAAGCACAGAAATCCAATGGAAAAACCCAAGCAAGTCAAAACATGCCCCTGGGGGTCCCTTTGATCCTGACTAGCATTTAGACTTCAGCAGGCCAGTCCTTCACGTAGACACTCCAAGTGTGCTTGATCAAAACCATTTGAAGTCAGTATAGAATGCCCAGACCAAATTAACCACCCAGCACTCTTCACCCCAGCGTCTTACAGAAAGCAAATGCTTGCAAGGACACTGGCTATTAGGAGTCAAATCCATCCCTTAGAACACGGTTACAGCAAGTCCATGAGAACGTGGTCCGTGAGGTGTGGCGTATCTGGAGAGCACGCAGCAGCCCCAACCCCCGCTTGCTCAGGGAGGTGGAGGCTGGGGTCTGGAAGCTCGGTGCCTAACGAGGGGTCACCACGGGATGGCGGTGTGCAAAGGAGGGCTTGGGGATGCTGGGACCTGAGAGGCAGCCTCTGGGGAGTGGTCCTTGTGCCCTTATAAAGGAGGCCTCAGAGGGTGGCCTCTCCCACCAGGCACGGGCACAGGACACCATCTACCAACAGGGCTCTGAGCCCTCTCCAGACTCCGCCGGCTCCTCCGTCCCCAACGCCGCAGCTTCTCCTAGGGCAAATCAGATTTCTGTAAGCCACTGAAGCCATGAATGTTTGTTACAGCAGCCCAAATACGGTGAAACAGAAAATTCACACTGAGAGTGGGGTCCTGCACTCTAAATATCTAAACACACGGAAACAGTTCTGGAGTTCATCGATTCGTTCCACGAAGATGTCGGCACCAGATCACGAAGGGCGTTTCTGCAAGCGCTCGGGAGAGGGGGCTAACCACAAAACCTCAGCCTTCTTAGAGGACATCGAAGTGGTCAGAGCCGAATGGTGGCAGGCCGGCACATAGGGGAAGGTCTCTGGTGAGGTCCGGTGAACCCTCGGGAGGACCGTGCGGCTGGGCAAGGGCGGGATGCACCATCCTCGATACAAAAGGCCAAAGACGGCCTAAATTGTGTGGTGTCATGGCACCATAAGGGAGGTAGGAGCCAAGGTCAAGACAGTCGAATAGCTGGCCCAGGAAACCAAACAAAGTGTGGCAGGCCTGGCCACGTCATCATTTCTCGTGGTAAAGCAGACATTGACTTTAAACACTGAGCTGTTGGGGCTGGGAAGGTGGCTTAGCGGAAGAGTACTTGCCTAGCATGCATACAGCCCTGGGTTTGGTTCCTCAGCGCCACATAAACAGAAGTGGCGCTGTGGCTCGTGAGGTAGAGCGCTAGCCTTGAGCAAAAAGAAGCCAGGGACAGTGCTCAGGCCCTGAGTCCCAAGCCCCAGGGCTGGCAAAAAGAAAACTGCGCTATTAACACAAAGGGAAGTAGAACTTAAAAAGTTTTAATTCTCAGCCTCAGCTGGGTAGTCATGGCCTGTAATCCTAGCTATTTAGGAGGCTGAGATTTGAGGACCATAGATTGAAGCCTGGGAAGGAAAATACCTAAGATTCTTATCTCCAATTCGCCACCAAAATGCAACACGTGGAGCTGTGGCTCAAGTGGTAGAGTGCCAGCCTTGGTCCCAGAGCCCAAGCTGCCCCAGTACTGGAACACACACACACGCACACACACGCACATGTGCAAAATTATCAGCCTGTCTATAGTGTAGAACTTAAGGAAGCCTCCCTGGTAGATGAAAAACATTGGTTGTGCCTAAGTAGCATTGCGAATGTGGAAACCAGCGTCTTCAAAGAGGTTGGGCAACAGAAGCCACTGTTGGAAATACGGGCAGGATGACTCCCGAGGCCCTTCAGGCTTCACCAAGGAGTCCCCTTACCTCTGGTCCTGAGGACAAGATCTGAGGGGCAGAACAATTACAAAGCCGGGCCTGGGGCTGCGCAGCACAGCTGTACACTCCACACCCTGCCTCTGTGCTGCGGCCCTGAGCTCTGCTGCAGCAGATATGGCTCTGGCATGAAGGCGTTTGGGTTTGTTGGAGGTCTTGACCGCCTCCATCCAGACTGAATGCCCAGAGAGCTAGAAGCCCCAGACAGGGAACTGCCACAAGGGCCAGACCTCTTCTGAAAGCCCTTGGATAATACCCAGTATAGAAGTATAGACCTGAGGGCGTGCTACTCAACGTCAGGGATGCAGGCTGCCGGGGCCTATGGGCAAGGCTCTGCCCAGCAAAGCAAGGCCGTCGGACCCCACCCACCTCTCAGTGACAGGCAGACAGCCCATGAAGCCAAACAGATTCTCCACCCTTCAGACTGAGACGTGGCAATCCTGTTCTCCTCCCTGTTCCTCCTCGGGAGCAGGAGTTCTACCTACAGCCTCTTTCAGAAGCATACCACACGTCTGACTTCATCCGTTCACAGCTGGAGGAGAGCAGGCCTCGTTCTGAAACCTACCTTTTTGAATCTCATCCATGTTTGCTTAGACACTAGACTTCAAACTAAGAGGAACTAAGACTTCTGACATAAGTTCATTTGTTGAACAATTGGGATAGAATAAATGTATTTTGCCCATGAGAAGAACAAGAATTTGGCCAGGGCCACGTGCTATTTGGTAACAGGCCTTTCTCCAAAGTTCACTTGTGGGAAGCAACACTGTAAGATGGTACAATTCAGGCAGGGCATCAAGAGACGGAGAGACCGCAAGACTCGCCTGCCTGTGTGTGAGTTCCCAGACCCTCGCAGCTCTTCTCCCAAGGAGCACAGAGCACATGTCCATCCATTTTGTCATCACGTTCAGCCATGAGGTGACACTGTACAGGAGCCATGGAGGGCGGGTGCCCAAGACAGACATCACCAGACACTGAACCACCAGAAAATTAACATTTCCCTATTACTATGCATTACCTGATCTAAGACAAATGGTTATAAAAGCACAATTGAAAGAGAACAGTTGATTTCCTGTACATAAAACACATTCCACAGAGTACCAAGAGATCATAGTGCAATTTGGAAATGGGCAGCTGGAGCAAGCACTGAGGAAAAAGCAGAGGTCTCCATAAATTTAGAATGATCTGGAAAATTAGTCATTCCTCATGGAGTTTCTCCTGTGAGGAAAATCCTGGAATGTAGAAGATAAAAAGTGTTCCAGGACCCACCCCTGCTGCAAGGATTCTTTTTTCTTTTATATATATATATTTTTATAAGAATATGTTTTTTATTAATTAAAAAAATTTGACACAGTGTTGTGCAAAAGGGGTACAGTTACATAATAGAGCAGTGTGTACATTTCTTGTGATATCTTACACCCTGTTTTTCTTTCCCTTCCCTAGATCAGGTAGACATATATACAATACACAGTGTACCAAGAACATATACAGTAGCCACGTGGCCTACGCCAAAGAAAATTCGCCTAGGGCTTTAAATGTAACATCAACAATAGAGTTTGCTTATCCTTGTCTTATATGAACATACATACATAGCTTCTGAGCTATTGTGATCCACTGAGAGGGCAATTTTTGACCTTTATATGTTGAGTAGTTGTTTGGTTTTAGTTACATACTGTTGGGTCGCTGACCCAATCCTGTGGGGAATACCATTTGACAAGAAGTTTTTGGTTTCACAGACCTGGTCTCTACTGTCTCCCCCTCCCCCCACCTTTACAGTCATATATCAGGGAGATCATTCCCCTTTGTTTTCTGTGTTCTAGGCTTGTCTCTCTCAACATAATGTGTTCAAGTTCTGACCATTTCCCTGCAAATACCAATATTTCACCATTTCTACTTGCTATGTAGTAGTCCATTGTGTACCATATTTTTTTCATCCATTCATCTGTGGAGGGGCATCTGGGTTGTTTCCATGTTTTGGCTATTGTGAATTGTGCAGCAATAAACATGGATGTGCAGATGTCTTTTGATATCTTGAGGCCTGTTGTTCAGGATAGATGCCTAGGAGTGGAATGGCTGGGTCATAGGGTAGGTCTGTCTATGCTGAGCTTTTTGAGGAACCGCCATACTGTTCTCCAAAGTGGTTGTACTAATTTGCACTGCCACCAACAATGAAGAAGGATTCCTCTTTCCCCGCACCCCCTCCAGCATTTGTTGTTGCCTGAGTTCAGGGTATAGGCCATTCTAACTGGGGTGAGGTGGTATCTCAGGGTTGTTTTTATTTGCATTTCCCTTACTGCTACAAGGATTCTGATCAACAAAGTAGTTTGCAAATGTGGACTCAAAAGAACCCCGAGGTCGGTGTAGGCTAGGCCTCAGGTTTATCTCCATGTAAGTAGGGGACCATGTTGATGTGATCTCAGGTCTATGTAGAGGTGACCTCAGTCTGTGTGGACATGACCACGGGTCTATATGAATGTGACCTCAGGTCTATGTACATGTGATCTCAGGTCTATGTAGATGTGACCTCAGGTCTATATAGATGTGATCTCAGGTCTGTGTAGATGTGATCTCAAGTCTATGTAGCTGTGATCTCAGGTCTGTATAGATGTGACCTCAGGTCTATGTAGATGTGACCTCAGGTCTATGTAGATGTGATCTCAGGTCTATGTAGATGTGATCTCAGGTCTGTATAGATGTGATCTCAGGTCTATAGATGTGATCTCAGGTCTGTATGTAGATGTGATCTCAGGTCTATAGATGTGATCTCAGGTCTATGTAGATGTGATCTCAGGTCTGTATAGATGTGATCTCAGGTCTATGTAGATGTGATCTCAGGTCTATAGATGTGATCTCAGGTCTATGTAGATGTGATCTCAGGTCTGTATAGATGTGATCTCAGGTCTGTATAGATGTGATCTCAGGTCTATGTAGATGTGATCTCAGGTCTATATAGATGTGATCTCAGGTCTATGTAGATGTGATCTCAGGTCTGTATGTAGATGTGATCTCAGGTCTGTATAGATGTGATCTCAGGTCTATGTAGATGTGATCTCAGGTGTATGTGGATGTGATCTCAGGTCTGTATAGATGTGATCTCAGGTCTATGTAGATGTGATCTCAGGTCTATGTAGATGTGATCTCAGGTCTATGTAGATGTGATCTCAGGTCTATGTGGATGTGATCTCAGGTCTGTATAGATGTGATCTCAGGTCTATGTAGATGTGATCTCAGGTCTATGTAGATGTGATCTCAGGTCTATGTAGATGTGATCTCAGGTCTATGTGGATGTGATCTCAGGTCTGTATAGATGTGATCTCAGGTCTATGTAGATGTGATCTCAGGTCTGTATAGATGTGATCTCAGGTCTATGTAGATGTGATCTCAGGTCTGTGTAGATGTGATCTCAGGTCTATGTAGATGTGATCTCAGGTCTGTATAGATGTGATCTCAGGTCTATGTAGATGTGATCTCAGGTCTGTATAGATGTGATCTCAGGTCTATGTGGATGTGATCTCAGGTCTGTATGTAGATGTGATCTCAGGTCTATGTAGATGTGATCTCAGGTCTATGTAGATGTGATCTCAGGTGTATGTAGATGTGATCTCAGGTCTGTATAGATGTGATCTCAGGTCTGTATAGATGTGATCTCAGGTCTGTATGTAGATGTGATCTCAGGTCTGTGTAGATGTGATCTCAGGTCTATGTGGATGTGATCTCAGGTCTGTATAGATGTGATCTCAGGTCTATGTAGATGTGATCTCAGGTCTATGTAGATGTGATCTCAGGTGTATGTAGATGTGATCTCAGGTCTGTATAGATGTGATCTCAGGTCTATGTAGATGTGATCTCAGGTCTATGTAGATGTGATCTCAGGTCTATGTAGATGTGATCTCAGGTGTATGTGGATGTGATCTCAGGTCTATGTAGATGTGATCTCAGGTCTATGTAGATGTGATCTCAGGTCTGTATAGATGTGATCTCAGGTCTATGTAGATGTGATCTCAGGTCTGTGTAGATGTGATCTCAGGTCTATGTAGATGTGATCTCAGGTCTGTATAGATGTGATCTCAGGTCTATGTAGATGTGATCTCAGGTCTGTATAGATGTGATCTCAGGTCTATGTAGATGTGATCTCAGGTCTGTATGTAGATGTGATCTCAGGTCTGTATAGATGTGATCTCAGGTCTATGTAGATGTGATCTCAGGTGTATGTGGATGTGATCTCAGGTCTGTATAGATGTGATCTCAGGTCTATGTGGATGTGATCTCAGGTCTATGTAGATGTGATCTCAGGTCTATGTAGATGTGATCTCAGGTCTGTATAGATGTGATCTCAGGTCTATGTAGATGTGATCTCAGGTCTGTATGTAGATGTGATCTCAGGTCTGTATAGATGTGATCTCAGGTCTATGTGGATGTGATCTCAGGTCTGTATAGATGTGATCTCAGGTCTATGTAGATGTGATCTCAGGTCTGTATAGATGTGATCTCAGGTCTATGTAGATGTGATCTCAGGTCTATGTAGATGTGATCTCAGGTCTATAGATGTGATCTCAGGTCTGTATAGATGTGATCTCAGGTCTATAGATGTGATCTCAGGTCTATGTAGATGTGATCTCAGGTCTGTATAGATGTGATCTCAGGTCTATGTAGATGTGATCTCAGGTCTATGTAGATGTGATCTCAGGTCTATGTAGATGTGATCTCAGGTCTGTATAGATGTGATCTCAGGTCTATGTAGATGTGATCTCAGGTCTATGTAGATGTGATCTCAGGTCTATGTAGATGTGATCTCAGGTGTATGTGGATGTGATCTCAGGTCTGTATAGATGTGATCTCAGGTCTATGTAGATGTGATCTCAGGTCTGTATAGATGTGATCTCAGGTCTATGTAGATGTGATCTCAGGTCTGTGTAGATGTGATCTCAGGTCTATGTAGATGTGATCTCAGGTCTGTATAGATGTGATCTCAGGTCTATGTAGATGTGATCTCAGGTCTGTATAGATGTGATCTCAGGTCTATGTGGATGTGATCTCAGGTCTGTATGTAGATGTGATCTCAGGTCTGTATAGATGTGATCTCAGGTCTATGTAGATGTGATCTCAGGTGTATGTAGATGTGATCTCAGGTCTGTATAGATGTGATCTCAGGTCTATGTGGATGTGATCTCAGGTCTATGTGGATGTGATCTCAGGTCTATGTAGATGTGATCTCAGGTCTGTATAGATGTGATCTCAGGTCTATGTAGATGTGATCTCAGGTCTGTATAGATGTGATCTCAGGTCTGTATAGATGTGATCTCAGGTCTATGTAGATGTGATCTCAGGTCTGTATAGATGTGATCTCAGGTCTATGTAGATGTGATCTCAGGTCTGTATAGATGTGATCTCAGGTCTATGTAGATGTGATCTCAGGTCTATGTAGATGTGATCTCAGGTCTGTATAGATGTGATCTCAGGTCTATGTAGATGTGATCTCAGGTCTGTATAGATGTGATCTCAGGTCTATGTAGATGTGATCTCAGGTCTGTATAGATGTGATCTCAGGTCTATGTAGATGTGATCTCAGGTCTATGTAGATGTGATCTCAGGTCTATGTAGATGTGATCTCAGGTCTATGTAGATGTGATCTCAGGTGTATGTAGATGTGATCTCAGGTCTGTATAGATGTGATCTCAGGTCTATGTGGATGTGATCTCAGGTCTATATGGATGTGATCTCAGGTCTATGTAGATGTGATCTCAGGTCTGTATGTAGATGTGATCTCAGGTCTATGTAGATGTGATCTCAGGTCTATGTGGATGTGATCTCAGGTCTGTATAGATGTGATCTCAGGTCTATGTAGATGTGATCTCAGGTCTATGTAGATGTGATCTCAGGTCTATGTAGATGTGATCTCAGGTCTATGTAGATGTGATCTCAGGTCTGTATAGATGTGATCTCAGGTCTGTATAGATGTGATCTCAGGTCTATGTAGATGTGATCTCAGGTCTGTATAGATGTGATCTCAGGTCTATGTGGATATGATCTCAGGTCTATGTAGATGTGATCTCAGGTCTATGTGGATGTGATCTCAGGTCTATGTAGATGTGATCTCAGGTGTATGTAGATGTGATCTCAGGTCTGTATAGATGTGATCTCAGGTCTATGTAGATGTGATCTCAGGTCTATGTAGATGTGATCTCAGGTCTGTATAGATGTGATCTCAGGTCTGTATAGATGTGATCTCAGGTCTGTATAGATGTGATCTCAGGTCTATGTAGATGTGATCTCAGGTCTATGTAGATGTGATCTCAGGTCTATGTAGATGTGATCTCAGGTCTATGTAGATGTGATCTCAGGTCTGTATAGATGTGATCTCAGGTGTATGTGGATGTGATCTCAGGTCTGTATAGATGTGATCTCAGGTCTATGTAGATGTGATCTCAGGTCTATGTAGATGTGATCTCAGGTCTGTATAGATGTGATCTCAGGTCTCTATAGATGTGATCTCAGGTCTATGTAGATGTGATCTCAGGTCTATGTAGATGTGATCTCAGGTCTATGTAGATGTGATCTCAGGTCTATGTAGATGTGATCTCAGGTCTGTATAGATGTGATCTCAGGTCTATGTAGATGTGGCCTCAGGTCTATGTGGATGTGATCTCAGGTCTATGTAGATGTGATCTCAGGTCTATGTAGATGTGATCTCAGGTCTATGTAGATGTGATCTCAGGTGTATGTAGATGTGATCTCAGGTCTATAGATGTGATCTCAGGTCTATGTAGATGTGATCTCAGGTCTATGTAGATGTGATCTCAGGTCTGTATAGATGTGATCTCAGGTCTGTATAGATGTGATCTCAGGTCTGTATAGATGTGATCTCAGGTCTATGTAGATGTGATCTCAGGTCTATGTAGATGTGATCTCAGGTCTATGTAGATGTGATCTCAGGTCTATGTAGATGTGATCTCAGGTCTGTATAGATGTGATCTCAGGTGTATGTGGATGTGATCTCAGGTCTGTATAGATGTGATCTCAGGTCTATGTAGATGTGATCTCGGGTCTATGTAGATGTGATCTCAGGTCTGTATAGATGTGATCTCAGGTCTGTATAGATGTGATCTCAGGTCTATGTAGATGTGATCTCAGGTCTGTATAGATGTGATCTCAGGTCTATGTGGATGTGATCTCAGGTCTGTATAGATGTGATCTCAGGTCTGTATAGATGTGATCTCAGGTCTATGTAGATGTGATCTCAGGTCTATGTAGATGTGATCTCAGGTCTATGTAGATGTGATCTCAGGTGTATGTGGATGTGATCTCAGGTCTATGTGGATGTGATCTCAGGTCTATGTGGATGTGATCTCAGGTCTATGTGGATGTGATCTCAGGTCTGTATAGATGTGATCTCAGGTCTATGTGGATGTGATCTCAGGTCTGTATAGATGTGATCTCAGGTCTATGTAGATTCGTGATCTCAGGTCTATGTAGATGTGATCTCAGGTCTATGTAGATGTGATCTCGGGTCTATGTAGATGTGATCTCAGGTCTGTATAGATGTGATCTCAGGTCTGTATAGATGTGATCTCAGGTCTATGTAGATGTGATCTCAGGCCTGTATAGATGTGATCTCAGATCTATGTGGATATGATCTCAGGTCTATGTAAATGTGATCTCAGGTCTATGTAGATGTGATCTCAGGTCTGTATAGTTGTGATCTCAGGTCTGTATAGATGTGATCTCAGGTCTGTATAGATGTGATCTCAGGTCTATGTAGATGTGATCTCAGGTCTATGTAGATGTGATCTCAGGTCTATGTGGATGTGATCTCAGGTCTGTATAGATGTGATCTCAGGTCTATCTGGATGTGATCTCAGGTCTGTATAGATGTGATCTCAGGTCTATGTAGATGTGATCTCGGGTCTATGTAGATGTGATCTCAAGTCTGTATAGATGTGATCTCAGGTCTGTATAGATGTGATCTCAGGTCTATGTAGATGTGATCTCAGGTCTGTATAGATGTGATCTCAGGTCTATGTGGATGTGATCTCAGGTCTGTATAGATGTGATCTCAGGTCTGTATAGATGTGATCTCAGGTGTATGTGGATGTGATCTCAGGTCTTTATAGATGTGATCTCAGGTCTATGTAGATGTGATCTCAGGTCTATGTAGATGTGATCTCAGGTCTGTATAGATGTGATCTCATGTCTGTATAGATGTGATCTCAGGTCTGTATAGATGTGATCTCAGGTCTATGTAGATGTGATCTCAGGTCTATGTAGATGTGATCTCAGGTCTATGTGGATGTGATCTCAGGTCTGTATAGATGTGATCTCAGGTCTATCTGGATGTGATCTCAGGTCTGTATAGATGTGATCTCAGGTCTATGTAGATGTGATCTCGGGTCTATGTAGATGTGATCTCAAGTCTGTATAGATGTGATCTCAGGTCTGTATAGATGTGATCTCAGGTCTATGTAGATGTGATCTCAGGTCTGTATAGATGTGATCTCAGGTCTATGTGGATGTGATCTCAGGTCTATATAGATGTGATCTCAGGTCTGTATAGATGTGATCTCAGGTCTATGTGGATGTGATCTCAGGTCTATGTAGATGTGATCTCAGGTCTATGTAGATGTGATCTCAGGTCTGTATAGTTGTGACCTCAGGTCTGTATAGATGTGATCTCAGGTCTGTATAGATGTGATCTCAAATCTATGTGGATGTGATCTCAGGTCTGTATAGATGTGATCTCAGGTCTATGTAGATGTGATCTCAGGTCTATGTAGATGTGATCTCAGGTCTGTATATATGTGATCTCAGGTCTATGTGGATGTGATCTCAGGTCTATGTAGATGTGACCTCAGGTCTATGTAGATGTGATCTCACGTCTATGTAGACATGACCTCAGGCCTATGTAGATTTGGCCTCAGGCCTATGTAGCTGTGATCTTAGGTTTCTATCAATGTCTTCCCAGGCGTATGTTCCTGCAGACTTGTATTTCTTGGATGTGGACTTACATCTCTGAAGTATAGCCACATCTATCTTAATATGGTCCCTGTGTCTCTTAGTCCTCACTCATCTGTACCATTCAATGTATCCTAACTTGTAAGTCAAAGGCTTCTACGCTTACTGTCAGTGGGAAAACATCTGGGAAACACGTTCTTGGGTTTTTTTCTCAGATGCTGAAGGTCCATCCTGTGCACTAGTACAGAAGTTTCTGGCACACAGAGCAAGGACTTTATCTTTCTTGTGGTGAGGAAAGCAGAGAGAAGGAGGCCAGAATGGGAAAGCTCTGGCCAAAGGTGGAGGGACACGGAGGCTTAATAAGACACCAGGCGAGAGGTCCTGAAGCCACTGCAGCCTCTGAACATCGTGCTGCCCGGGCCCTGCTCTGGCTACCAAACACTGCATTTGGAGCCATGAACACACTGAGGCCTCCCTCGTCCATTGTCCCAAAGCCTTTTAACTCTGAGTTCTAAGACACTGGGGATGAGAGTTGTCTACCTGCAGCCGGTTGTGAGTGTGACAGACACCGGGGTGGGGAGACAGATAGGAGCCCCACGGGAGACAGGGACACGGCTCAGCCACCGCCACCTTGAGCTGGGTCCTCCTCTACAAAAGCCCCTCAACCACCACAAAAACTGTGCAGTGATTTTTCCAGAAGAGCCGCACAGCCATCAGCTGGAGTCCTGTCTCACGATCAGATGGCGTGGCGTCTGTCTCCAGGCCTGTGGCCCTGGTGTGCGGTCCCCACCCAGCCGAGCCGTGGCGGGGCTGAGGGACCCGAGAAGCCGCACCCTCCCCCGCCCCAAGCCTTGATACTTTCCTTCCAGCGCTTTCTGTGTGGGTCTTCAAGGTGAGGCTCAGGAGTGCCGCGTCCACTCTGCTCTCCTCACGCCTCACTCTGCGTGGGCTCCTGAGCGGTCTCAGTGAGGACCCTCTCCTCTGCTCATGCTAAGTGGCCTCCTTCCCCCCCCCCACGTCTCACCCCACCCAGGGAGCTCCTGCCCGGCTCCGCCATCCCACGAGCGACCGACGGAGGGGCTGTGCTGGCCGGTGTCCTTGCCCCGTGCTGGCCCATGGGCGAGGCCCGCGCGCTGCCCTGGGTGCGGAGGTGGCAGCGCGTCCCCTCAGATCAGGGGCGCGGGTCTCCAAGCCCCCCCCCCCGCCCCGTCGTCGACTGTTCCAGAGCCCACCCAGCAGGCGGGAGTGGCTCGCGGTGGCGCCCAGGGCTCGGTGGCTTCTCTGCGTCCATTTGTTCTCGTCGTGCCCGGAGCGGCTGAGCTCAGCTCCCGTGGCCTCCCTGCCAGGCCCCGGCCCGCCTGTGCCCCGCCCGCCACGCGTGTCCGGTGGCCTCAGGCGGCCCTGTCCGCCTCGTGCCCGCGTCCGCGCGGCTCCGGCCTCGTCTCCTCCCCTGCGGAGCTCAGCGGGCCCGGCGTCTCCTGCCTCCCCCGGGCCCGGCTCCCTCCACACCACAGCAGGTGCCCCGGCCCCCGCGGTGCCCGCACCCCGGTGCCCGCCCAGGGCGGGGAGGAGGGCGGCCAGCGCGACGCGGAGGAGGGCCACGAGGGACGCCCCACGCCCCCGGCGGTGACCCCGCAAGGGGGGGGCACGGGGAGCCGTCCGGTGGTCCTGACACGGGGACCGGGGCGGTGGCTCCGAGGGCGGTGCCAGGGCCGCCGCGCCCCGAGTTTCCATTCGCCTCGGTCCCGGGGGCAGATGACGCCGCGCCGAGAGCGGACGCCCGCGGCCCACCCGCCAGGCCCTCAGTCCGCCCCCACGGGCCGCGCTCTGCCCCGCCGGGCCCTCAGTCCGCCCCCACGGGCCGCGCTCTGCCCCGCCGGGCCCTCAGTCCGCCCCCACGGGCCGCGCTCTGCCCCGCCGGGCCCTCAGTCCGCCCCCACGGGCCGCGCTCTGCCCCGCCGGGCCCTCAGTCCGCCCCCACGGGCCGCGCTCTGCCCCGCCGGGCCCTCAGTCCGCCCCCACGGGCCGCGCTCTGCCCCGCCGGGCCCTCAGTCCGCCCCCACGGGCCGCGCTCTGCCCCGCCAGGCCCCCAGTCCGCCCCCACGGGCCGCGCTCTGCCCCGCCGGGCCCCCAGTCCGCCCCCACGGGCCGCGCTCTGCCCCGCCGGGCCTTCAGTCCGCCCCCACGGGCCGCGCTCTGCCCCGCCGGGCCTTCAGTCCGCCCCCACGGGCCGCGCTCTGCCCCGCCAGGCCCCCAGTCCGCCCCCACGGGCCGCGCTCTGCCCCGCCAGGGGAGGCGGCCGGCGGCCTCCCCTCCCCCCGAGGATCCGCCCCTGGCAGGGCCTCGTTCCCGGGGCCTCCCCGCCCCGCCCGGCCCTCGGGTCTCCTCGCGGGAAGCTGAGCCGTGGCTGAAGCCCGACCCCGCCGCGCCGAACCGGCCCAAGGACCAGGACGGAGCCCGGGGGCGGCCGGGAGGAAACCCAGGCTGGCGGGGAGCGGGGAGCGGGGAGCCCGAGCGGGCGGGGGGCGGGGGGCCCCCCACCGCGGCAGAGAGTGGGGAGGGCGCCCTGTGCGCGCGGGCACGCGGACGCCCCCTCGGCGGGCCTTCCCCACCGTCACCTGCGCCGCTTTCACCGCGCCGGCCGGGGGCATCGAGGACAAACGGGAAGGGCCAGCCTGGGGACCCGGGACCCCCGTCCCCCCGCCCCCCGTCCCCCCCGTCCCCCCGACCCCCCCTCCCCCCCGTCCCCCCTGCCCCCCGGCCCCCACGGCCCCCGTCCCCCCGTCCCCCCGTCCCGGCGCAGGGCGGGGTGGGGCGCGCAGGGCGGGGCGGGGCCCGACGCAGGGCGGGGCGGGGCGCGCAGGGCGGGGCGGGGCGCGCAGGGCGGGGTGGGGCGCGCAGGGCGGGGTGGGGCGCGCAGGGCGGGGTGGGGCGCGCAGGGCGGGGCGGGGCGCGCAGGGCGGGGCGGGGCGCCGCGCAGGGCGGGGCGGGGCGCGCAGGGCGGGGTGGGGCGCGCAGGGCGGGGTGGGGCGCGCAGGGCGGGGTGGGGCGCGCAGGGCGGGGCGGGAAGCGCAGGGCGGGGCGGGGCGCGCAGGGCGGGGCGGGGCGCGCAGGGCGGGATGGGGCGCGCAGGGCGGGGCGGGAAGCGCAGGGCGGGGTGGGGCGCGCAGGGCGGGGCGGGAAGCGCAGGGCGGGGCGGGGCGCGCAGGGCGGGGCGGGAAGCGCAGGGCGGGGCGGGGCGCGCAGGGCGGGGTGGGGCGCGCAGGGCGGGGCGGGAAGCGCAGGGCGGGGTGGGGCGCGCAGGGCGGGGCGGGAAGCGCAGGGCGGGGCGGGGCGCGCAGGGCGGGGTGGGGCGCGCAGGGCGGGATGGGGCGCGCAGGGCGGGGCGGGGCGCCGCGCAGGGCGGGGCGGGGCGCGCAGGGCGGGGTGGGGCGCGCAGGGCGGGGCGGGAAGCGCAGGGCGGGGCGGGGCGCGCAGGGCGGGGCGGGGCGCCGCGCAGGGCGGGGCGGGGCGCCGGGTCCCGAGGGCCGAGGCCCCACGTGGCTAGCGGTGAACCTGAGCCGGAACGGAGCCGAGAGCCCCCCACACGGAGCTCACGAGGACATGACCGGCGCTAACCAGTGCACACGCGCACACTACCCATGCTGCAACACCCACACCACGCGCAGCCGTACACGCGCTCCTCCCCACAGCACGCGGGAGCAACGCTGACACCACGCAGCACGCGTCGGTGCAAACCACACACACGCACATCCACCTGGCGGAGATGCGTCTTCAGGGGTATCTGCTCACATCCCGTGCACTATCATGCGCCCAAGCACGGCACACGCATGGCACACGTGTACTCTAGCTCATCTGCCACGCGCATCACATATGTGCCCACAGTGTGGGGTTTTCATGTACACACAAATATGTGCTGCACATCTGCAATATATCACATGTACAGACAACACAACTTTAAACAGGTGCATGCGCGTGTCTACAGAACGTTTCCACACTCGATCACACCTCACTGCACACACGCAAATACCCCACACCGCACATACCTGACCTCACACACCACACAAGTTCAGACCGTGCAGATGCAAACCACAACACGCACACACGTGTGGGGCACGCCCGGATGCCTTGCGTCAGAAGAGGCGGTCCTAGTTGGTCCCCGGGGTCACGTGTGGCTGTTACACCACCACCCAGAAAGGCGGTCCTAGCGGGCCCCGCCTCCCAGCCTTGGGACCACGTGTGAACCCGGAGGCGGTCCTGTGGGCTGTGACGTAGAGTTAGGCCGCCTCTTAGGATGGGTCCCTCGGCCCTCCACCCTTGACGGACAGCTCAGGTCTCCTCTCACAGTCCCTCCCCTTCCTGCCGCGCTCTGACCTATTTAAGAGCGGAGCTTGTTTCGGTAAAGCGAGCCGTGCGCTGGCACCTCTCCCGGACTCCGTCTGACTGTCCTCCGGCGAGGGGGGCTGGGTGCGGGCCGTCCGTCGACCCTTCTCCTTTCTTCCCCATCTCTCCCGCAGGTCGGGAGAGCGCCGGGGGCTGAGACCCCGACACGCATGTCACACAATCTGCACACACAGTGCATGCAGAGAAACGGGCTTACCATATGTGTCAGCACATGTGCACATGTCACAAATATGTGCGAGGTGTGTGGCTGACGTGTACACCATGTAGACATGAGTGTGTGCTGTATACATGTGTGCACAACCGACATGAAACAAACATGCACAGTGCCTATGTGCATAGCACACATGCATGCTGGAGACACACATGAAATGCAGGCAGGTGAACTTCACACAGTCGTGTACATCATACAGACGCCCATCCCGCACACGAGCACACAAGCCTGCGTTGGCCGGAGGAGGTGGGCACGGCCGCTCGTGACGTCGCGAGCCCCTAGGAAGCCACACGACACCCGCCTCCTCCTTCCTCGCGGCTGAGGTCTCCGGTTGGGGCAGCGGAAGGGCGCCGGGCCTTGTGGTGTGCAGCCCACGCCGGCCCACAGTCTGCACCCCCCATCTCCAGCCTCCCGAGGGCCGACAGCGGGGGCCGGGCCCCCACGCGTGTTCCTGAACCGCTCAGCACGCGCCTCCTTGTGACATCTCCCCCACCCAGCCTGGGCGTGCGGCGGAAGAGCAGTCGCGAGGGAAGGGGAGACCAGGGGCCTCCAGCCGGGACGCGCGGGGCCGGCCGGCCTCCGTCACGGGGCAGGGGGCCGCCCGGCAGTCCCAGGCGGCAGAGATGCTCGCCACCCGTAGGGCAGGGCGAAGGAGGGGCACCGCAGAGCACCGCCTGGCGCCTGCCTGGCGTCCGGCCCTGCCCGCGCCCCTTCCTGGAATCTCTCTGATGTCCCCATGGGCCGGCCCCCGGGCCGTCCTCCCAGATGTCCCCGGGCCGTCCCCCCCAGTCCCCGGGCCGTCCTCCCAGCTGTCCCCATGGGCCAGTCCCCGGGCCGTCCCCCCAGCCCCCGGGCCGTCCTCCCAGATGTCCCCGGGCCGTCCCCCCAGCCCCCGGGCCGTCCTCCCAGTCCCCGGGCCTTCCCCCCAGCCCCTGGGCCGTCCTCCCAGCTGTCCCCATGGGCCAGCCCCTGGGCCGTCCCCCCAGCCCCTGGGCCGTCCTCCCAGCTGTCCCTGGCTCTCCCCCCAGGCCCTGTCCCCACGCCGGGAGGCAGGCTGCCGGGGGCCTGACCGTCGGCAGCTCTGCCGAGCTCATGTTCAGCACAGGCAGTGACAGGAGGCTGAGTCCAGGCAAAATCAGAAGCTTCAGGACTCCAGCCGGCAGGACGAGGCCCGGCCCCGCACACGGAGGCCCTGACCGTGGCCCGCGGCAGCTACCCACGGTCCCCCGCACCCGGGGCAGAGCCACGCTCCCGCCCGCCGCAGAGATGTGTCCCGGTGCGCACTGGAGATGCCATGACGCTCCACGCCCGGCTGCATGGCCTCTGCCGCTCTCCACCTGCCCGCCCTCCCTCCCTCCCTCCCTCCCTCCCTCCCTCCTTGCCCAGGCAGGCCTGCTCCCCTCCTGGGCCGCATCCAGCCCCGTGTGCCCCACCAGGTGGACGCGCGTGCCCCCTCAAGGCTGGGGATTGCTCCTCACCACCCGCGGGTCCCCATTCCTCCGAGCCTCCGCTCACGGCGGCAGGGGCCGAGGGAGCCCTCGCTACGCGAGCTAATTATTCCCGGATTTCTGTAATCCACAGGCCCAGACAGCACCATTGTTGATCTGAGGGGGATTTGGAGCTACTCGGGGACCTCTCTGAGCAACAGGACAAAGCCCATGTCAGTGTCCCAGGGGCCCTCTGTGGTCCCCCCTCAGGGCCCCGCCCATGCCTTCCCCCCACCCCACCTGCCTCCCGCCCACGCCTGCCCCCCTCTGCCCATGCCTGCCCCCCACCCCGCCTGCCCCCCGCCCATGCCTGCCCCCCTCTGCCCATGCCTGCCCCCCCTCTGCCCATGCCTGCCCCCTCTCTGCCCATGCCTGCCCCCCACCCCACCTGCCCCCCACCCCGCCTGCCCCCCTCTGCCCATGCCTGCCCCCCACCCCGCCTGCCCCCCGCCCATGCCTGCCCCCCTCTGCCCATGCCTGCCCCCCACCCCGCCTGCCCCCCGCCCATGCCTGCCCCCCTCTGCCCATGCCTGCCCCCCACCCCGCCTGCCCCCCGCCCATGCCTGCCCCCCTCTGCCCATGCCTGCCCCCCCTCTGCCCATGCCTGCCCCCTCTCTGCCCATGCCTGCCCCCCTGCCCATGCCTGCCCCCCCTGCCCATGCCTGCCCCCCACCCTACCTGCCCCCCCTCTGCCCATGCCTGCCCCCCAGGGCCCCGCCCATGCCTCCCCCCCACACACACAGCCCTGTGGTCTGGAAGAGCCCCAGCTTTGCTGTGGTGGGTCTGTGTGACGTCTTCCCAGCCACCATCACCCAGGGAAAGGGGGGGCTGTTGGGGGAGACACCCCGGCACTCGCTTCCTAGGACAGAACCTGCAAGACACGGGAGCAGCGTGTCCCGAAGGCGGGCTTCCTTCCCAACCGCCCATCGAGGTAACTCCCGAGCTTCCCCCCAGGAGCCCCGGCCTGTGTCCCCCGCAGCCGTCAGGCGCTCCGAGGCCCCCGGGCTCTGGACCAGGGGAGCTGAAGGCTCTCGCGCTGCTCTAGGAGCAGCTCAGGGTCAGCGCGGCCCTCTGTCGATGAGCTTGAGGCACTGGTGCTCGTTCACCCTGCATGTCCACACCTGGACCGAGCCTGTCCCCTCGGGCCCCACCGTCCAGACCGAGCCTGTCCCCTCCCCCCACCATCCAGACCTAGACCCACCTGTCCCCTCCCCCCCCACCGTCCAGACCTGGACCCACCTGTCCCCTCCCCCCCACCATCCAGACCTGGACCGAGCCTGTCCCCTCCCCCCCACCGTCCAGACCGAGCCTGTCCCCTCAGCCCCACCGTCCAGACCTGGACTGAGCCTGTCCCCTCAGCCCCACCGTCCAGACCTGGACCGAGCCTGTCCCCTCGGGCCCCACCGTCCAGACCTGGACCCCTGTCCCCTCCCCCCCCCACCGTCCAGACCTGGACCGAGCCTGTCCCCTCCCCCCCCCGTCCAGACCTGGACCGAGCCTGTCCCCTCCCCCCCCCCGTCCAGACCTGGACCGAGCCTGTCCCCTCCCCCCCCCCCCGTCCAGACCTGGACCGAGCCTGTCCCCTCCCCCCCCCCCCGTCCAGACCTGGACCGAGCCTGTCCCCTCCCCCCCACCGTCCAGACCGAGCCTGTCCCCTCCCCCCCCCCGTCCAGACCTGGACCGAGCCTGTCCCCTCAGCCCCACCGTCCAGACCTGGACCGAGCCTGTCCCCTCCCCCCCACCGTCCAGACCTGGACCGAGCCTGTCCCCTCCCCCCCACCGTCCAGACCTGGACCGAGCCTGTCCCCTCGGCCCCACCGTCCAGACCTGGACCGAGCCTGTCCCCTCCCCCCCCCACCGTCCAGACCTGGACCGAGCCTGTCCCCTCGGCCCCCCACCGTCCAGACCTGGACCGAGCCTGTCCCCTCCCCCCCCGTCCAGACCTGGACCGAGCCTGTCCCCTCCCGCCCCACCGTCCAGACCTCCACAGCTTACCCTCCCCTGCTTCCTTTCTGTTCCCTCTTCCCTCCTCTCTTCTCTCCCTCCTCCTCCATCCTCCCTGCTTCTCTCCACTTCTCCCTCCTCTCTCCTCCCTCCTCCCTCCTCCCTCCTCCCTCTGCCGGCCTCCCTCCTCCCCGCCTGGCTCCTCTCCGCTCTTTCCCCTCCCTCCTCCCCCTCCCTCCTCCCCCTCCAGCTGCAGTGGTGCTGCGTGATGGTGGATTCCCCTCACGGCAGAGCGTGGCGAACGGCGACAGGACCGCTCCATCTGGCTACGGGCCTGTCGGGCCGCGGGGACCGCTCATTCCACGCCGCCCCGGCCTCTTGGAACGAGGGCTGGTGCTGAGCTTTGGCTGTGTTTCCTGAAGACGGAAGCAAGCCCTGCCCCAGGCCGTGTGAATGCAGACGCTGCACGTCCACAATGCACCATATGTACACACAACGTTCAACAGGTGCGTGCGTGTGTCCACAGGACATCTCCACACTGGACCACACCTCGCTGCACACAGGCAAGTGCACTACCCCACACCACACACACCTGACCTCACACACCACAACACGCACACGGGTGACACAATGCGCACGTGCACACGCAGTGCCTTGGGCTAGTGTGTGCTGGGAGAGGCCCTGGTCCAACAGAACCCATGTCCTTTTCAGAGCAGCAACTCCAGGAGCGGAGGATGGGGGAGGACCGGCGCAGGGAAGACTCTGGGTGACGCGGAGGTCGGGACCGGAGCCGCACTGCCCCCGCCACGGAGTCTGGGCCTCCAGGACCGGAGGAGCCGAGGCGGAACCCCCCCCCACGAGTCGCCCTACCCGGGACGTGGGTTCGATTCTCACATTCATCCCCAGGCGCAGGCTCTGTCCTGGCCCTGACCGTGCTCCTCCTGACCATGGCGTGGTTCCAGAGGCAGCGGTGGGACTGCGAAAGCGGGGGCTTAGAACCAGCATTACAGAGCCCATCCTGTCGGGGGTGGTGTTCCAAGACCCCAGTGGACTCCCGGGGTGGAGGACAGTGCTGGACTGGTCAATACCGCTGGCGCCCGCCCCCCCGTCCCTCAGCACCCTTGGGGAAGGGACTCCAGGGCCCCCGCGAAGCCTGCCCTCTGCCCGTGTCCTCGGCCCCTACACAGTGGGCCGCGTTTGTGCACACCAGGCTCCACGCCTCCTTCTGGACACTTAGGGTACCAGAGGCAGCGCCCGTGCGGTGTGGACCGAGGCTCCGCTCTCCTGCGTGGGGAACAGGCACAGGTCTGCACGTGTTCAATACAGACACCGTTTCCTCCTGAGGATTTTCAACCCACAGTCCATGGGTGCCAGACCCACGCACACAGAAACACAACTGCACAAGAAGCCTCGTGACAGACTTTGATTCACGCGCTGGGGCGGCCTGCCACCGTCCACACCACAGTAAGATCCTTAGAGCCACACGCTACGGTAAACACCGCGTGGACGCCGTCTTTCTCTTAAAATATATGGAATTTTGAAAGACGATTCACTGAGGCTGAGAGGGGAAGGCTGCCCGGTTGCCCCCACACACACACACCACGTGCCCCTGGGCAAGGCAGGCCAGGGCACACGCTGCCTGCCCCCCCCCCCGGCCCGGGCACTTGCCAAGCTGGCCACCAATCGCCAGCTTCCATCCCGCTTTAGCATGGCTACTCTGAGACTCCACATTAGAGTCTGTTAGAATGAGGCTCTGTTCACATCCACACATACAGACCACACACATATACAGACACATACACATGCACTCATGCACACATACATGTATGCACATAGCACAGAAATATACACACACACCTATACTCATATGCACACATACAGGCCTATATACACACATGCATGTATACATGCATGTATACATGCATACACACATATCACAGAAATATACACATCTAAAACATGCATACACATACACAGACATACACACATGTACAAACATACATATACACATGCACACATACACATATACATGTACACATGAATGCACACATATCATAAAAATAGGCACATATACATGCTCAAGCATACATACACATATACACATATATACACACACAGGACACATACACATGTATATATGAATCACACATATCATAGAAATACACACATACACATGTACAAACGTACATATACATACACAGGCACAAATACACATACACATGTATACATGAATTCACGCATATCATAGAAATGCACATGTACAAACATACACGCACATACATGTACACACAGGCACACATATACATGTATATGCATTTACACAGGCATACATATATGTACATATGTGCGTGTACACATATACATATGTGCACACATTACAGACACGCATTACATGCACGCACATGTATACACACATGCACGCCTGCTTCATGCACACGCTTAGCCTGGCACAGGAGAAACGTCCCACACATAATGCCTTCTCATGAGCTCTTTCTCCTAGCTCTTTCTCGTCTTTTGTTCTCTGCACTAGACCCTGGGCTTGAACCTGGGGCCTGGCGCTACCCCAGGTGCTCTGTCACTGGAGGCCGGCCCTCTGCCCTGGAGCCACTCTGTGTCTGGCTGTTTGGTGGCTACCTGCAGAAGAGTCTGGAGCGTCCCTGCCCAGGCTGGCCTCTAGCGGGGAGCCTCAGCGCTCTGTGGCTGCAAGGCGAGGACTGCAGCTACGCCTTTGCCTGTCCCCCCCGCCTTGGCCGGTCCCCTGAACTCCAGCAGCACAGCGGTCACGTGGTTGCATAGTTCATCACACCCGTGTCCAGTCCTGTGTGTGATGCGGCCTGCCCACCCCCAAAGGCCGCGCGGGCTTCTCATTCTCTATTCCAGCGCTGCGTCTCAGCGCGGAACGCCTGCAAAAACCATTTAGTCAGCGTGCCCAACGCATGAAGTAAATAATGAGTACGTGGGTAGATGCGTGAACAAGGTAGAAAATTAGTCCACACCATACGCAAAGGTGAGAGAGGCCTTTGCAAGGAGTTAAGAAAAGAGAGGCTGGGAAGGTGGCCTGGTGGGAGAGGGCTTTGTCTCGCATGCATGAAGCCCTGGGTTCGATTCCTCAGCACCACATGAACAGAAAAAGCCAGACGTGAGCGCGGTGGCTCCAGTGGTAGAGCGCGAGCCTTGAGAGAAAAAAGAAGAAAATCGGCCATGCAGAATAGATTGGGAAATAGATTTTCCAGAAGCCAACACTTCTCCCCCCCCCACTCACACACACGCACACACACGCACACACACGCATACACGCACACACACACGCACACAGAGATAAGAGAGTGCTCAGAGCTCCCCATGGGGCCGGGGGGGGGGGGGGGCCACGCAATTCCCCTGCCGCCCGCCGCGCTGGTCTCCAGATGGCCCCGCACGGATGGGACGCAGGGGACTCGGGGCCCAGAGGCCGGGGACACGGGAGCCCACGCGAGCGAGAGGGAGGACTGGAGCTCAGAGCTGGGCACCACAGAGCCGTCGGCCCGGCACCCCCGCCCTGGGCTGCTCACCTGCAGCACAAGTGGGGGGGAGGGGAGGAAGGGGAAGGGGACGCGGGGTGCAGTGCGGTGACCGCGCCCCCTGCCGGCCCAGACCCCGACGGTGCAGTGCGGTGACCGCGCCCCCCTGCCGGGGAGACCCCGACGGTGCAGTGCGGTGACCGCGCCCCCTGCCGGCCAGACCCCGACGGTGCAGTGCGGTGACCGCGCCCCCTGCCGGCCCAGACCCCGACGGTGCAGTGCGGTGACCGCGCCCCCTGCCGGCCAGACCGCGGGGTGCAGTGCAGTGGCCGCGCCCCCTGCCGGTGAGACCGCGGGGGTGCAGTGCGGTGACCGCGCCCCCTGCCGGTGAGACAGCGGGGTGCAGTGCGGTGGCCGCGCCCCCTGCCGGCCAGACCGCGGGGTGCAGTGCGGTGGGCCCGCGCCCCCTGCCGGCCAGACCGCGGGGTGCAGTGCGGTGGCCGCGCCCCCTGCCGGCCAGACCGCGGGGTGCAGTGCGGTGGCCGCGCCCCCTGCCGGCCAGACGCGCGGGGTGCAGTGCGGTGACCGCGCCCCCTGCCGGCCAGACCGCGGGGGTGCAGTGCGGTGGCCGCGCCCCCTGCCGGTGAGGACCGTGGGGTGCAGTGCGGTGGCCGCGCCCCCTGCCGGCCAGACCGCGGGGTGCAGTGCGGTGGCCGCGCCCCCTGCCGGCCATGACGCCGTCGGTGCAGTGCGGTGGCCGCGCCCCCGGGCTGACGGTTTCTGTGCCTCCGCCGGGAAGTCGCGGTCAGGACGGGCCTAGGACGGCTCAGCGCGCCCGGCCCCCACCACGCCGACCCACCGCGGGCTGCACGCACCGCCCCTGCGCTCCACCGCCGCTGAACATGGCCCTTCCTGGAGAGGACGCGCAGGGTGGGTACGCGCAGCGTCCCCTCCCTCCCGCGGTGCGCTCCGCGCGGCGTCCCCTCCCTCCCGCGGTTGCGCACGCGCGGCGTCCCCTCCCTCCCGCGGTGCGTCACGCGCGGACGTCCCCTCCATCGGTGCGCACAGCGCGGCGTCCCCTCCCTCCATCGGTGCGCGACAACGCGCGCAGCGTCCCCTCCCTCCATCGGTGCGCACGCGCTGGCGTCCCCTCCCTCCCGCGGTGCGCCAACAGGAACGCGCGCGGCGTCCCCTCCCTCCCGCGGTGCGCAACGGCGCGGCGTCCCCTCCCTCCCGCGGTGCGCACCAGCGCGGCGTCCCCTCCCTCCCGCGGTGCGTACGCGCGGCGTCCCCTCCCTCCATCGGTGCGCCCTACAGCGCGGCGTCCCCTCCCTCCCGCGTGCGTAACGCGCGGCGTCCCCTCCCTCCCGCGGTGCGCGCACGCGCGGCCGTCCCCTCCTCTCCCGCGGTGCGTAGACGCGCGGCGTCCCCTCCCGGGTGCCGAAGCGGCAGAACACAGGGCGCTGCCCTCCCAGAGGCTGCGGGCGCGGCCGGCAGTGTGGCTGGAGATGCATCCGGCGAGGGCGGGGCTCTCCCGCGTGGCTGCAGCGGCGCCGGGGCCTTTGCCCAGGAGGGCAGAGCCTCGGCTCCCCGCGGGGGGCCAGGCTGCCGGAGAGCCGCTGGACGGGGGCCGCGGGGGGGGGCTTCCCGGGAGTCACTGGACGGGGGCCGCGGGGGGGGCTCCCGGGAGTCACTGGACGGGGAGTCACTGGACGGGGGCCGCGGGGGGGGGGGGCTCCCGGGAGTCACTGGACGGGGGCCGCGGGGGTGGGGTCCCGGGAGGTCACCGGACGGGGGCCGCGGGGGGGCTCCCGGGAGTCACTGGACGGGGGCCGCGGGGTGGGCTCCCGGGAGTCACTGGACGGGAGTCCACTGGACGGGGGCCGCGGGGGGGGGGGGGCTCCCGGGAGTCACCGGACGGGGGCCGCGGGGGGGGGGGGGCTCCCGGAGTCACCGGACGGGGGCCGCGGGGGGGCTCCCGGGAGTCACTGGACGGGGGCCCGCGGGGTGGGGTCCCGGGAGTCACGGACGGGGGCCGCGGGGGGGCTCCCGGGAGTCACCTGGACGGGGGCCGCGGGGTGGGCTCCCGGGAGTCACTGGACGGGGGCCGCGGGGGGGCTCCCGGGAGTCACTGGACGGGGGCCGCGGGGGTGGGGTCCCGGGAGTCACTGGACGGGGGCCGCGGGGGGGGCTCCCGGGAGTCAGTGGACGGGAGTCAGTGGACGGGGGGCCGCGGGGGGGGGGCTCCCGGGAGTCACTGGACGGGGGGCCGCGGGGGGGGGGGGGGGCTCCCGGGAGTCACTGGACGGGAGTCAGTGGACGGGGGCCGCGGGGGGGGGCTCCCGGGAGTCAGTGGACGGGGGCCGCGGGGGGGGGGCTCCCGGGAGTCACTGGACGGGGGCCCGCGGGGGGGGGGGCTCCCGGGAGTCACCGGACGGGGGCCGCGGGGGGGGGGCTCCCGGGAGTCACCGGACGGGGGCCGCGGGGGGGGGGGCTCCCGGGAGTCACCGGACGGGGGCCGCGGGGGGGCTCCGGAGTCACCGGACGGGGGCCGCGGGGTGGGGTCCCGGGAGTCACTGGACGGGGGCCGCGGGGGGGGCTCCCGGGAGTCACTGGACGGGGGCCGCGGGGTGGGGTCCCGGGAGTCACTGGCACGGGGGCCGCGGGGGGGCTCCCGGGAGTCACTGGACGGGGGCCGCGGGGTGGGGTCCCGGGAGTCACTGGACGGGGGCCGCGGGGGGGCTCCCGGAGTCACCGGACGGGAGTCACTGGACGGGGGCCGCGGGGTGGGGTCCCGGGAGTCACCGGACGGGGGCCGCGGGGGGGCTCCCGGGAGTCACCGGACGGGAGTCACTGGACGGGGGCCGCGGGTGGTGGGGTCCCGGGAGTCACTGGACGGGAGTCACTGGACGGGGGCCGCGGGGGGGGGGCTCCCGGGAGTCACTGGACGGGGGCCGCGGGGGGGGGGGGCTTCCCGGCGGCGGGAGGGACACGGCCGGCCGCCGACCGGCTTCCTCTCAGGCGCAGCAGCTCGTGGACTTGGATGAGCTGCGGTCTCCGCAAAGCCATCCGCCGGTTGCACTCGGGACACGGAGCGCGGGTGGCGGACACCCCCGGCGGCAGGGCCGGCTGCGGAGCCTCGCGTGTCCCTTGGAGAACGGGACGCTGACCGGGGCTTCCCCTGCGGCCTGTGGCCATCCGGAGTGGAAACCCAGCGGGGGCTCCCGTCGCGGGCGGGCGGCGTGCGTGCTGCCCGCGTGCCGCCCTGGCCGTCGGTCCTCGCCGGTGACATCCAGCTACCGCCATTCTGTCTGGAAGCCGGGCCTGGTGTCTCCGCAGCAGCGGAGTTCCTGAGCCGAGCGCCCTTGGATTGGACGTGGCACTGAGCTACCTTTAAAACTGCTCCTTCTAAAAGGCGTTCATTACGTGGAGAAACTGTTACGATGAATGCGATGCATACAAGCGGTGCACAAATTGCACGCATCATTTGATGTAAAGAAAATGTTCAGAGGAGGATTCGAACAAAACCTAAGAGATGATAGTGGTGTTCATCTCTGTGGATGGCCGAGAATAATAGGTTTTGCCATTAAAAAAACTTTTTGATATATTTAGGTATTTCCCAATGAGGGTTGACTATTAAAGCAATTGAAAAATTCAGTTTCCAGGCTGACGTGGGGACTGTTTCTTGCCCCGGTCCCCTTTGCCTTTCTCTGATGTGTTTGTAAGTTCTTAGCTTTGTCCTTCCCCCCACAGGAGGAAGCGCTGGCGCAGTGTTGGAGGGAGAGGCACAGGGTGGAGCGGGGTCCCCACCAAGAGAGAGGCGGCGGAGCGCAGGGCCGAGCGGCAGCGCGGGGCCCCGACTTTGTCATGATGGCACGGCACATGGAGACCTCGCGAGCTCTGCTCTGCGTGGCGGACGCTCCACCCAGGCTGCCAAGGGCAAAGGCCTGGTGTCACTCACACACACACACACACACACACACACACACACACACACACGGGAACGAGGCCCAGGGACGCTTTCTCTGTGGTCACCAGCCCCCTTTCACCTCTGTGGGGCGGGGGCTCCCCACATAGAACATCTTTGTGCCAGCACCTCAGGCCCCTCAGCCTACTTCTCTCTGGATCTATTTCCTCCCTAGAGATACCATCAATTCTGTGGGTTAAAATATCTTTTTTATTCTCCCCAGTCCTGGTCTTGAACTCTGGCCTGGGTGCTGTCCCTGGGGCTCCTTTTGCTCCAGGCCAGTGCTCTACGACTGGGGTCACAGCGCCACTTCTGGCCTTTTCTGCGGTTCATTGGAGAGAAGGGTCCCACAGACTTTCCTGCCCAGGCTGGCTTTGAACCACAATCCTCAGATGTCAGCCTCCTGATCAGATGGGACACTAGCCGTGAGCCACAGGTGCCCAACTTTTAAAATATCTCCAACATGCATCACCAGAGAGGACTCTCCAGCCTCCCCTTTGGACCCAGTGCCTCCTCTCTCCTCTGCAATGTTCTACAGACGCCCTAAAATTTAATGCCCAAAGTTAAGGAGAGGAGGCAAGGTTTCCCCTCCTCCTTCAACCCAGAGGGCCTGCTATCAAGTGTCCTCATTGGAGGGGACAGAGTGTCACCAGAAGATGACCTTGAAAGAACTGACTGACCTTCAAGCCGAGCTCCACCTGGACACACTGGGCGCTGACCTCCATCCTGACTCCACCTGCACCCTGGGCACTGACCTCCATCCTGACTCCACCTGCACACTGACCTCCATCCTGACTCCACCTGCACACTGACCTCCATGCTGACTCCACCTGCACCCTGGGCACTGACCTCCATCCTGACTCCACCTGCACACTGACCTCCATCCTGACTCCACCTGCACACTGGGCGCTGACCTCCATCCTGACTCCACCTGCACACTGACCTCCATCCTGACTCCACCTGCACACTGACCTCCATCCTGACTCCACCTGCACACTGGGCGCTGACCTCCATCCTGACTCCACCTGCACACTGACCTCCATCCTGACTCCACCTGCACACTGACCTCCATCCTGACTCCACCTGCACACTGGGCGCTGACCTCCATCCTGACTCCACCTGCACACTGGGCGCTGACCTCCATCCTGACTCCACCTGCACACTGACCTCCATGCTGACTCCACCTGCACACTGACCTCCATCCTGACTCCACCTGCACACTGACCTCCATCCTGACTCCACCTGCACGCTGACCTCCATCCTGACTCCACCTGCACGCTGACCTCCATCCTGACTCCACCTGCACACTGACCTCCATGCTGACTCCACCTGCACACTGACCTCCATCCTGACTCCACCTGCACACTGACCTCCATCCTGACTCCACCTGCACGCTGACCTCCATCCTGACTCCACCTGCACACTGACCTCCATGCTGACTCCACCTGCACACTGACCTCCATCCTGACTCCACCTGCACACTGACCTCCATCCTGACTCCACCTGCACACTGACCTCCATCCTGACTCCACCTGCACGCTGACCTCCATCCTGACTCCACCTGCACACTGACCTCCATGCTGACTCCACCTGCACGCTGACCTCCATCCTGACTCCACCTGCACACTGACCTCCATCCTGACTCCACCTGCACACTGACCTCCATCCTGACTCCACTGCACACTGACCTCCATCCTGACTCCACCTGCACACTGACCTCCATGCTGACTCCACCTGCACCCTGACCTCCATCCTGACTCCACCTGCACACTGACCTCCATGCTGACTCCACCTGCACCCTGACCTCCATCCTGACTGCACCTGCACACTGGGTCCTGACCTCCATCCTGACTCCACCTGCACACTGACCTCCATCCTGACTCCACCTGCACGCTGACCTCCATCCTGACTCCACCTGCACACTGACCTCCATCCTGACTCCACCTGCACACTGACCTCCATCCTGACTCCACCTGCACACTGACCTCCATGCTGACTCCACCTGCACACTGACCTCCATCCTGACTCCACCTGCACACTGACCTCCATCCTGACTCCACCTGCACACTGACCTCCATCCTGACTCCACCTGCACACTGACCTCCATCCTGACTCCACCTGCACCCTGGGCACTGACCTCCATCCTGACTCCACCTGCACACTGACCTCCATCCTGACTCCACCTGCACACTGGGCGCTGACCTCCATCCTGACTCCACCTGCACACTGACCTCCATCCTGACTCCACCTGCACACTGACCTCCATGCTGACTCCACCTGCACACTGACCTCCATCCTGACTCCACCTGCACACTGACCTCCATCCTGACTCCACCTGCACACTGACCTCCATCCTGACTCCACCTGCACACTGACCTCCATCCTGACTCCACCTGCACACTGACCTCCATGCTGACTCCACCTGCACCCTGACCTCCATCCTGACTCCACCTGCACACTGACCTCCATGCTGACTCCACCTGCACCCTGACCTCCATCCTGACTGCACCTGCACACTGGGTCCTGACCTCCATCCTGACTCCACCTGCACACTGACCTCCATCCTGACTCCACCTGCACGCTGACCTCCATCCTGACTCCACCTGCACACTGACCTCCATCCTGACTCCACCTGCACACTGACCTCCATCCTGACTCCACCTGCACACTGACCTCCATGCTGACTCCACCTGCACACTGACCTCCATCCTGACTCCACCTGCACACTGACCTCCATCCTGACTCCACCTGCACACTGGGTCCTGACCTCCATCCTGACTCCACCTGCACACTGACCTCCATCCTGACTCCACCTGCACACTGACCTCCATCCTGACTCCACCTGCACCCTGACCTCCATCCTGACTCCACCTGCACACTGACCTCCATGCTGACTCCACCTGCACACTGACCTCCATCCTGACTCCACCTGCACACTGGGCGCTGACCTCCATGCTGACTCCACCTGCACCCTGACCTCCATGCTGACTCCACCTGCACACTGACCTCCATCCTGACTCCACCTGCACACTGACCTCCATCCTGACTCCACCTGCACACTGACCTCCATGCTGACTCCACCTGCACACTGACCTCCACCCTGACTCCACCTGCACACTGACCTCCATCCTGACTCCACCTGCACCCTGACCTCCATCCTGACTCCACCTGCACACTGGGCGCTGACCTCCATCCTGACTCCACCTGCACACTGGGCGCTGACCTCCATCCTGACTCCACCTGCACACTGGGTGCTGACCTCCATCCTGACTCCACCTGCACACTGACCTCCATCCTGACTCCACCTGCACACTGACCTCCATCCTGACTCCACCTGCACACTGGGCGCTGACCTCCATGCTGACTCCACCTGCACCCTGGGCGCTGACCTCCATCCTGACTCCACCTGCACCCTGGGCACTGACCTCCATCCTGACTCCACCTGCACACTGGGCGCTGACCTCCATCCTGACTCCACCTGCACACTGACCTCCATCCTGACTCCACCTGCACACTGACCTCCATCCTGACTCCACCTGCACACTGACCTCCATGCTGACTCCACCTGCACACTGACCTCCATCCTGACTCCACCTGCACACTGGGCGCTGACCTCCATCCTGACTCCACCTGCACACTGGGCGCTGACCTCCATCCTGACTCCACCTGCACACTGACCTCCATGCTGACTCCACCTGCACACTGACCTCCATCCTGACTCCACCTGCACACTGACCTCCATCCTGACTCCACCTGCACGCTGACCTCCATCCTGACTCCACCTGCACGCTGACCTCCATCCTGACTCCACCTGCACGCTGACCTCCATGCTGACTCCACCTGCACACTGACCTCCATCCTGACTCCACCTGCACACTGACCTCCATCCTGACTCCACCTGCACGCTGACCTCCATCCTGACTCCACCTGCACACTGACCTCCATGCTGACTCCACCTGCACACTGGGCGCTGACCTCCATGCTGACTCCACCTGCACACTGACCTCCATCCTGACTCCACCTGCACGCTGACCTCCATCCTGACTCCACCTGCACACTGACCTCCATCCTGACTCCACCTGCACCCTGACCTCCATCCTGACTCCACCTGCACACTGACCTCCATCCTGACTCCACCTGCACACTGACCTCCATCCTGACTCCACCTGCACACTGACCTCCATCCTGACTCCACCTGCACAATGGGCGCTGACCTCCATCCTGACTCCACCTGCACACTGGGCGCTGACCTCCATCCTGACTCCACCTGCACCCTGCGCACTGACCTCCATCCTGACTCCACCTGCACACTGGGCGCTGACCTCCATCCTGACTCCACCTGCACACTGAGTCCTGACCTCCAAGCCCGTGGTCCTGTCCCCAGTTCTTCCCACAGAGCCTAGTCCTGACTGAGAGTCAGGGTAGTCTCACGGGAAAGGCCACATCTAGTGACACAGGACAGTGCACAGGGGCCACTCAGAAGGGACATGGATGGGCTTCTTTGCCACTGTCCCGCTGGGTCTACAGTAGCTCCTCTCAGTAGCTGCTCAGCCCCTCCTCCGCCTGGCCTCAGCCCCCCCCCCCACCCAGCCTCCCTCCAGCCCCCAGCTTCCACCTGGCCTCCCGCCCTGAGCCTCCAGAGTCGTTTCTAACAGGAAGCCACGTGGCTCTCCTGCTCGGGCTCTTGGCGTGTGCCTTAGCCATGTTCAGAATGCGGCCTGGAGCTTGAAGGGGCTGCCCCTGGCCTTTGCCGTTCCTCCTGGCCACCCCCCTGCGCCTCACTCCCCACGGTGCTCCTCCGCCCCCCCCCCCAGCTCCTCCCCAGCTCTGGGGGCTCTGCCACCCAGGCTGTCCCGAGCACCTGCTCCAGGAGGCCATGCCGACCAGCCCTGGCCCAGCCCCATTGTCCACCCCTGGCAGGCACTCGCTCTCCCCATAGCCTGCCTCCCCTCCTCCGCCCCGGTGGCCCTGCGTGTGCAGTGCTCAGGGCACGGCGCTTGCCTGGACCTGCAGGGCCCTGCGGGCAGCCTGCTCCCAGCGCTGCGGGCCTGCTTTTCCTGCCATGCTGTGCTGCACGTGGGGCGCCACAGGTCCAGCTGCGCGGACAGGCAAGGGACAGGAGCAGCAGAAGGACACGGAAGGAGAACCTCGTCAGGGCCACCGTCCACGGGTGCAGAGCCCCAAAGCACATTCCGGAAAGGGTCTGCTGGAAGGTGCCGGTCAGGGGGCCTCTGGGGCAGGGTGGGCAGAGTTTAGGGGGGACAGCTTCTCTGACTGCCAAGGCTGGGTGCCCTGTGGTAGCTGTGGGTCTCTTTGCCGGCCCCGGGACTCTGGGTTTAACTTTAGGAAAATCACTCTGGTTGGCAGGCTCTTGGGAGTGAGCTGCTAGCCTGCTCCCAAGGGGGAGGGAGGTCCATCCGGGGTGGGGGGAGGCGTCCTGAGCACCACCGTGCAGCCTCCCTGCGGGCCCTGTGACCGCTGGTCTGTCAGCTCCCTGTCCTCTCTGAGACCCTCTAACCTTCTGTGACATGGGGACCCCGGTGTGGCAAACCCCACAGGTCAGTGCTCTGCTCCTCACCACTCTCCACTGCAGCCTTGCCCAGAGCATGTTGGGAGTGGCAAAGGATAATGGAGCTTGTGACAGACAGGCAGACGGGCAGACGGGCAGACAGGCAGGCAGACGAGCAGATGGGCAGACGGGCAGACAGGCAGGCAGGCAGGCAGGCAGACGGGCAGACAGACAGGCAGGCAGGCAGACGGGCAGACAGGCAAGCAGGCAGACGGGCAGACAGACAGACAGACAGACAGGCAGGCAGGCAGGCAGGCAGACAGACAGGCAGGCAGGCAGACAGGCAGACAGACAGGCAGACAGACAGGCAGGCAGGCAGGCAGGCAGGCAGACAGACAGGCAGACAGGCAGGCAGGCAGGCAGGCAGACAGACAGGCAGACAGGCAGGCAGGCAGGCAGACAGGCAGACAGACAGGCAGGCAGGCAGGCAGGCAGACAGACAGGCAGACAGGCAGGCAGGCAGACAGACAGGCAGACGGGCAGGCAGGCAGACAGACAGGCAGACAGGCAGACAGGCAGACAGGCAGACAGGCGGGCAGGCAGGCAGACGGGCAGACAGACAGGCAGGCAGGCAGACGGGCAGACAGGCAGGCAGGCAGACGGGCAGACAGACAGGCAGGCAGGCAGACGGGCAGACAGGCAGACAGGCAGACAGGCAGGCAGGCAAGCAGACAGACAGACAGACAGACAGACAGGCAGGCAGGCAGACAGGCAGGCAGACAGGCAGGCAGGCAGGCAGGCAGACGGGCAGACAGACAGGCAGGCAGGCAGACGGGCAGACAGGCAGGCAGACAGGCAGACAGACAGGCAGGCAGGCAGACAGGCAGACAGGCAGACAGGCGGGCAGGCAGGCAGACGGGCAGACAGGCAGGCAGGCAGACGGGCAGACAGGCAGGCAGGCAGACGGGCAGACAGGCAGGCAGACAGACAGGCAGGCAGGCAGACGGGCAGACAGGCAGGCAGACAGACAGGCAGGCAGGCAGACAGACAGGCAGGCAGGCAGGCAGACAGGCAGGCAGGCAGATGGGCAGACAGGCAGGCAGACAGACGGGCAGGCAGGCAGATGGGCAGACAGGCAGGCAGACAGACAGGCAGACAGACAGGCAGGCAGACAGACAGGCAGACGGGCAGGCAGGCAGACAGACAGGCAGACAGGCAGACAGGCAGACAGGCAGACAGACAGACAGGCAGGCAGGCAGGCAGACAGGCAGACAGACAGGCAGACAGACAGGCAGGCAGGCAGGTAGGCAGACAGACAGGCAGACAGACAGGCAGGCAGGCAGGCAGGCAGACAGACAGGCAGGCAGGCTCAGCTCAGCTCAACTCTGAGAGGGGCTTGCGCAGAAGCCAAGTGCCCCAGCCAGGTGATGCCAAGGCCCAGCTGAGAGCAGAGCCCTGACCTTGGAGACCCAGGGCCCTGAACTTCACGGGCATGACGCATTCTCAAGGTGACAGATGACATCGTCATTTGCAGCCTGTCTCCCTGGGATCTGACAGTTTCTGTCACCTAGAGCAGCAGTTTCAAATGTTCGGATAAAATAAGAACCTCACAAGTTTAAATGTGCACATAGAACAAGACTATCACAAGCCACCAAGATCAGAGGGAGGCTAGGAAAGGAATAAGGCCTGGTCATCTGCCAGGTCAGCCAGAGGGGCCTCCTGTCCCCCCCAGTGTGGGAGACAGAGGAGCAGCCTGCTTGCCCGGGAAGGGGCCCCCACGGGCCCAGCCGTGCTTCGGGAATGCCTTCGGGTGGGGCCGGTGCCTGGGTGGCTGCGGTCCACCCTACACAGCATAGAAAAACCTTTCTGCAGTTCAGAAAGCCAGGCTGCGGAATCCAACGACGCGTCACCAGCCCAGGAGGCAGTGAAGGATGACCACGGGTGCGCCAGGCCATTACCACCAGATTAAAGTCACGCATGAAGCAAGATGGCGTCCTCAGCTGCCAGCAGGGAGAAGAAAGCACAGGGCCCCGGGCCTGGTGAAAATGGCCTTCGGCGGGCCAGGGGACGGATTTGCCTGCCCGGACCAATGCGGGTTTGATCTCTCACCCTCCCCTAATGGAAGTGCGGGGAAGTAAGACTAATAAAAGCCGCTAAGAGAACAAAGTGACTTATCTGCAGGTAACAAGGGGAAGTTTCCTCCTGGCCACCAGCAAGTCCCGCTCACAATGGAATTAGTACAGAGGTGATAAAATCGCAAGGCCTCCAACAAAAGAGACCAGGACATCAATCTCACAGCCAGGCAGCGGGCTGCAGACTCGCTGTCCTGCGACCACAGACAGGGCTGGAGGCAGAACCTGACATGGTGCTCTTTCTATCCTGCACAGCCGGGTGAGAATCGCCAGAGGACAGGGCTGGAGCAGAAGGCGCCGCTATTGCTGGGGAGCATTTGTATCCACAGTCAGTGTGGGCCACATGCCCTTGGACTCCAGGTGCTGTGCTAAGTCCTTCTCAGCATGCTGTTACAGGCCAGGTGCTGCGCTAAGTCCTTCTCAGCATGCTGTTACAGGCCAGGTACTCACCTCATCTCTAGCTGCCCGCCAACTTGGCCCTCTGGGTCTCCGCCAGCAGACCGCGGTGCCCATCAGATCAGCAGCTTGTCCAGGCCACGCCGACAGTGGACGGCAGGGGGACTCGGACCAGGACTGGCGACTGTCACCGCCATCCAAAATCCAGGGTCTGCGTGACAGGCGTCCCCGGGTGCTGACCAGCTTGCGACCGCAGGGCTTGCACAGCCGTCAGCCAGGCCGCACGCGGGGCTCCGTGGGGCTCCGTGGGGCTCGCCACCTCTCGCTCACTGGAGTCCGTGGCTTCCCGAAGGCGGGCCTGGGAGCGGCACCGCTGGATGGCGCTCACTTCCGCACAGAGGGAACCCGGGGATAGCCCGCCCGGGGCCTGTGGAGAGACAGCCCCCCATCTCCCGGCCCAGGTGCGTGGAGGCAGGGCTCGGGCATTGCTTGCAGGCCGCCGCGCGTGCGCCGGGAGGAGGCCGCCGCGCGTGCGCAGAGGCTGCCTGTCCTGAGGGGGGCGGGGCTCCCCACACCCCTGCCCGCACGCGCCGCGGCCCTGCACGCGCACCAGCCGGGGCCCGGCGCAGGGGAAGTGTGGCCGGGCGGGCAGCGCACGAGGCCGCGCGGCGCCCACGGAGCCGGGTCCCGCGACCACGCGGCCCACGCGCGCGTCCACCGCCCACTCCGTCCACGAAGCCCCGCGCGCCCGCGGCCGCGGCCCTGAGGCTGGCTCGGCCCACGGACGGCCGCGGAGCGAGCGTCACGGGCCGCGGGACGGAGAAAGCCGCGCCCGCCCAGGCGCTCCGCCACGTGCGCGGGAACACGCGTGCGGCAAACCCCGCGGAGCGCACGCACGCACGCCTGCCGCCTCCCCGCAGACACGCGGAGCTGAGCACGGCGCGGGCACCCGGGCGTGCGGGGGCGGCGGGCGGCCCCGGACCCCTCCCCGGGCAGCCGCGGAGGAGGCCGCGTGCGACACGCTCACCCGGGACCCTCGGTGAGACCACCCGAGGCGCTCACTCTGCACCGCCCTCCTCCCGAGGGCACGGCCGGCACCACGCGCCCACCTGAGAGCACACCAGTGCAGACCGAGACCGCACACACACACACTCACACACACCCAGTGCAGACCGAGACCGCACACACACTCACACCACCCAGTGCAGACCGAGACTGCACACACGCACACACACCACCACCCAGTGCAGACCAAGACCGCACACACGCACTCACACCACCCAGTGCAGACCGAGACCGCACACACCGCACACACACACCCACCCAGTGCAGACCGAGACCGCACACACACACACCACCCAGTGCAGACCCGAGACCGCACACACGCATACACTCACACCCACCCAGTGCAGACCGAGACCGCACACACACACACACACCCAGTGCAGACCCGAGACCGCACACACGCATACACTCACACCCACCCAGTGCAGACCAAGACTGCACACACGCACACTCACACACACCACCCAGTGCAGACCAAGACCGCACACACACACACCACCCAGTGCAGACCGAGACTGCACACACACACCACCCAGTGCAGACCGAGACTGCACACACGCACACACACACCACCCAGTGCAGACCGAGACCGCACACACGCACACACTCACACCACCCAGTGCAGACCGAGACCGCACACACACCACCCAGTGCAGACCGAGACTGCACACACGCACACACACACACCACCCAGTGCAGACCGAGACCGCACACACGCACACACTCACACCACCCAGTGCAGACCGAGACCGCACACACACACACTCACCACCCACCCAGTGCAGATCCAAGACTACACACACATGCACACACACAGACCTTCACCACCCAGTGCAGACCCAAGACTGCACACACACGCACTCACACACACGACCCAGTGCAGACCGAGACCGCACACGCACACACACACCACCCAGTGCAGACCGAGACCACACACACGCACACACTCACACCACCCAGTGCAGACCGAGACCACACACATGCATACACACACTGACCACCCACCCAGTGCAGACCCCAGAGTGCACGCGCACACACACACCAGACAGATCACACACACAGAGACTACACACACACCCCTCACCCTGAGACCCTGCACTCTACAGGGAGACTTGATGTCACCACACCCGACACATCTGCCTTTTACTAGGTCTTTGTTGCCAGGCAACAGGGCCTCTGTTTGTGGAACTCACAGGGAATGAGGGGACAGACCTGCCTGGGTGCCGCCAGCCCAGAGACCCTGAAGACGGGGTGCGGAGCGCCCGGGGCGGGCACGGTCCCCGAGCTCTGAGGAAGGGCAGGGCCTCTGCTGCCCCCAGTCTGGGGACCCCCCCCAGTGACAAGCGCCCTGAGTCAACCTGGGGTCCAGTTGGGAGCTGCCGTGGGGAGCAGAGCGAGAGAGGGGGCCCAGGCCTCTCTAGACCCGGCCTCCAGGGTTCCCCCCCCAGCTGACAGCACCCGTCCCCCCACTGTGCCCTGGGCACCCCAGCCCCTCCTCCACCCCATTGCAGCCACTGCCCCCCACCCTGGGGCCTCGAGGGGGGGCTTCCCCACCCCCCGGCTGCCTCCCCCCAATGCCTCCCCCCTCAGAAGAGCAAGCACCTCATCACGCAGGTGCACCTTATCTCCCGTGGCCCTGCGGCCAGGCACCCCCTCTTCAGGGGCGCAGGACGGCGTGCCCAGTGCACTCCTGCCCCGCCCTGCCTGCCGGGCCCCCGGCTGTGCCCCGCCCTGCCTGCCGGGCCCCCGGCTCTGCCCCTCCCTCCCTCTGTCACGCACCCCAGTGCGCCCGCCCTGGCCATCCTGAGCTCAGGTCCCTGGCACCCGGGGAAGGCTCCCCGCTGCGTCACGCGTGTGATGGGCGCCCCCCTGCCCGCCTGCGGGGCTGAGCCGCGTCCTCATGGCCCCTCGCTGGGACGGCAGGGCCAGGTGTCAGCTCGGAGGGCGGCTCTGCCCCGGGGTGGGGGGTGGGGCAGCGGCCTCTGGGGGCCAGGTGTCAGCTCGGAGGGCGGCTCTGCCCCGGGGTGGGGGGGTGGGGCAGCGGCCTCTCTGGGGACAGGTGTCAGCTCCGAGGGCGGCTCTGCCCCCGGGGTGGGGGGTGGGGGGGGACAGCGGCCTCTGGGGGCCAGGTGTCAGCTCCGAGGGCGGCTCTGCCCCCGGGGGGGGGATGGGGGGGACAGCGGCCTCTGGCACCTGCCCTGTGGCAGACAGCAGACGTCCCCGGGGCTCACAGCCCGGCCTGGGCAGAGAGGAGAGCCGGGCACCACCGGGGTGGAGACAGCGGGGGGCTCGCTGCCCCCCCCTCCACTACCGGGTCACAGCTGCTCGGGGCGTCAGTGAACCCCCTCAGCAGCCAGAGCCCGCGACCCCCCCCCCCCCCGCCACCGGGCCGGCCGGGGACAGGCGGAGGCACGGAGGGGCGGTGGAGGGCGGGACGGGCGGCCTCCCCACGCTCATGACGGCGTCTGCGGGGCTCAGCCGCCCCACCGAGGGCCCGCACAGCCCCGTCGCCTGGGAGGGGGGTGCGGGCGGCTCGCACCTGCAGTCCCCGCCCTGGGGAGGAGGGGGGCCGGGCGCACACTGCCAGGCCCCGTGGGGCTCCGTGGTGGACCGCACTCCCGGCCCCCCAAAGCCCGGGCCCCATCCGGAGGACCGTCCTTCCCGAAGCCTTTGTGCGAGGCCGGCGTCCGCGGTCCAGCCGCCTCCCGGGCCCAGGGCGGGCCAGCGGCCAGCGGCCCTACTGCCCCCGGCGCCCCTCCCTCCCCGGCGCCCCTCCTGCCCCAGGCGCCCCTCCGTCCCCGGCGCCCCCTCCCCCCCCGGCGCCCCCTCCCTCCCCCGGCGCCCCTCCCTCCCCGGCGCCCCCTCCTGCCCCCGGCGCCCCCTCCTGCCCCCGGCGCCCCCTCCCTCCCCGGCGCCCCCTCCGTCCCCGGCGCCCCCTCCCTCCCCGGCGCCCCCCTCCGTCCCCGGCGCCCCCTCCCTCCCCGGCGCCCCCTGCCTCCCCGGCGCCCCCTCCCTCCCCGGCGCCCCCTGCCTCCCCGGCGCCCCCTGCCTCCCCGGCGCCCCCTCCCTCCCCGGCGCCCCCTGCCTCCCCGGCGCCCCCTGCCTCCCCGGCGCCCCCTGCCTCCCCGGCGCCCCCCTCCCTCCCCGGCGCCCCCTGCCTCCCCGGCGCCCCCTGCCTCCCCGGCGCCCCCTCCCTCCCCGGCGCCCCCTGCCTCCCCGGCGCCCCCTGCCTCCCCGGCGCCCCCTGCCTCCCCGGCGCCCCCTCCCTCCCCGGCGCCCCCTCCCTCCCCGGCGCCCCCTGCCTCCCCGGCGCCCCCCTGCCTCCCCGGCGCCCCCTCCCTCCCCGGCGCCCCCTGCCTCCCCGGCGCCCCCTGCCTCCCCGGCGCCCCCTGCCTCCCCGGCGCCCCCTCCCTCCCCGGCGCCCCCTGCCTCCCCGGCGCCCCCTCCCTCCCCGGCGCCCCCTGCCTCCCCGGCGCCCCCTGCCTCCCCGGCGCCCCCTGCCTCCCCGGCGCCCCCCTCCCTCCCCGGCGCCCCCTGCCTCCCCGGCGCCCCCTGCCTCCCCGGCGCCCCCTGCCTCCCCGGCGCCCCCTGCCTCCCCGGCGCCCCCTGCCTCCCCCGGCGCCCCCTGCCTCCCCGGCGCCCCCTGCCTCCCCGGCGCCCCCTGCCTCCCCGGCGCCCCCTCCCTCCCCGGCGCCCCCTGCCTCCCCGGCGCTCCTCCCTCCCCGCGCCCCCCCCCCCCCCCCCCCCCCCCGTGCAGCGTGTCTTCTTTGTGGCGTTTTCTCGCCTCCTTCCGAGCGAGCGAGCGGGGTTCGGAAGTGGAGAGCTGATTTGTATTCAGGCACCAGACGGACTGCGGCAAACCCAGCTGGGAGGGGCGGGGGCCGGGGCAGACCCCCCCCGGGCTCCCAGGGCGAGGGGGAGGGAGGGCTTCCGGGGTGTCACCCCCCCCCCCCGGCTCCCAGGGCGAGGGGGAGGGAGGGCTTCCGGGGTGTCACCCCCCCCCCGGCTCCCAGGGCGAGGGGGAGGGAGGGCTTCCGGGGTGTCCCGCGCCCCCCCCCGGCTCCCAGGGCGAGGGGGAGGGAGGGCTTCCGGGGTGTCACCCCCCCCGGGCTCCCAGGGCGAGGGGGAGGGAGGGCTTCCGGGGTGTCACCCCCCCCCCCGGCTCCCAGGGCGAGGGGGAGGGAGGGCTTCCGGGGTGTCACCCCCCCCCCCCGGCTCCCAGGGCGAGGGGGAGGGAGGGCTTCCGGGGTGTCCCGCGCCCCCCCCCGGCTCCCAGGGCGAGGGGGAGGGAGGGCTTCCGGGGTGTCACCCCCCCCGGGCTCCCAGGGCGAGGGGGAGGGAGGGCTTCCGGGGTGTCACCCCCCCCCGGCTCCCAGGGCGAGGGGGAGGGAGGGCTTCCGGGGTGTCACCCCCCCCCGGCTCCCAGGGCGAGGGGGAGGGAGGGCTTCCGGGTGTCGCCCGCCCCCTCCCGCACCCCCCCCCACCTTCCGTACCCCCTGCCCCGCTGGGACCCCGCGGCTCTCGTGATGAGAACAGCTGGCCCGGCCCTGGAACTCGGAGGCTCCCCGGACCCCCCGGCCGCTCCGGGCTGCGCGTCTGCCCGCATCTGCGTGAGTGACGCGCAGCCGTGCGCGGCTCTCCACCGCCGCGGCCTAGCGAAGGCGCGCGACCGGCGCGCGCGACGCAGGCCTCGCGGGGCGCTGACCCTCCGCGGGCGGGACCGCCGGCAGGACCGTCCGAGCGCGGCGGCACGCGCGGCGTGGCGGACAGCCCGCGCTCGGCGCTCGGCACGCGGCCGGCCACGCGGGGGGAGGAGGGCGGGGGCCCTGCGCCTGCGCCGTCCGCCCGATGCCGCGCACGAGGGGGCTGCGGGGGCACAGCGAGGCCACGCGGGGGGAGGAGGGCGGGGGCCCTGCGCCTGCGCCGTCGCCCGATGCCGCGCACGAGGGGGCTGCGGGTCACCGCGAGGTCACGCCGGCCACCGGCCGGAAGTCCTCGGGATGGGGGCGGGGCAGGGAACGGAAACACCAGCCCCAGAGCGCTGCACCGCGCGTGCGTGGAAGGCCGGGGCAGGCCGCGCCCGCGGGAGACGGGGAGAAGGGGCTTCCGGAACCCCACTCACCCCGACCCCCCCCCCCACCCACACCCACAGGCGAGGTCGGGGTTCACGCCCGGCCCGATCACGCGGGAGGACCGGAAGCCAGCCCAGCTCTGCGGCGACGCCCGCGCAGCTGCGGGAGGACGAGGGCAGCGCAAGGTCGCGCCGCTCCAGCGCATCCCGGGCTCCCGGGGACGACGCCCTGCGGGGGGTGGGGGGCAGCCACGGATCCCCCCCGCCCCGCCCCGCCCCGCCCCGCGCGGGCCTCCGCACACACGCCTTCCCCACGCGCTCCGCGTCCGCACCCTCCGTCCGCAGAGCGCCCGGCCCGCGCGCCCCGCTGGCTGCGGCCTGCTCGGCGGGGAGGGGCCGTGTCAAGGTCAACTGTGTCTCCCCGCCCATCCCACTGCCCCCCCCCGTCCCCTCCTCCCCCATCCCACCCCGTCCCCACCCCGGCCCCGAGGTCCACGCCCCTCCCTGGCGCCGGTGGCCTGGCAGGAATCACTCCGAACCCCGGGGGCGCAGCCTGGGCTGACCTGGGCTGACCCCAAAGGGCAGCCGCCTCCGCCCCCAGGCCTCCCGGGAAGGCCCGCCTCCGCCCCACGAGGGGCCCGCCCGCCCCCCCCCGCGCCGCGCACCCCCCGCGCCGCCCCCCCCCCCGCGCCGTCCGCCCCCCCCGCGCCGCCCCCCCCGCCGTCCCCCCCGCGCCGTCCGCCCCCCCGCGCCGCGCCCCCCCCCGCGCCGTCCGCCCCCCCGCGCCGCCCCCCCCCGCGCCGTCCGCCCCCCCGCGCCGCCCCCCCCGCCGTCCCCCCCCGCGCCGTCCGCCCCCCCGCGCCGCGCCCCCCCCCGCGCCGTCCGCCCCCCCCGCGCCGCACCCCCCCCGCGCCGTCACCCCCCCGCGCTCCCCCCTCCCCCCCCCCCCCCCGCAAGGCTGGTGTCCAGGAGGAAAGCAGCGCTGTGGCTTCCCCGTCTCCGCTCCCTGTCAGTCCTGATTGAATCCCGCCCGTCTCTCACGCGCAGCCACGCGTGTTTGGTTTCCATCACGGGCTCCGCTTTTCAGGCACGAGATCCGAGGTCCGATGACAGGGCTGGCGGCGGCCGGGGTCACCTTGCCCGCAGCCTCACCAGGGGGGCCTGTCCCCCCAAGCGTGCTGCGATGTCCGCGGGGGAGAATTCAAATGGTATAAATCCTTTGAAAATCTAGCTCATGGTCCAACACAATGGATACCAGGAAACTGGCCCTTGGAAGGCATGTGTGGGAGGCCAAAAGAAGGGGGTAAAGGAATGAGAGGGGTGGCCATACTATTCAATGCATGTCCTGTGAAACTAGGGAAATGGAGTGGGAAGGTGGGATTTGGAGGGACGGGGAAATTGGTAAAGGGATGGCGTCCATCACGGGGCACTGTGGGCGTAAACTGATTTGTGGAGTGGTAAACCCTCTGGGCACTACATATAAAACATTGAAAATAATCAAGTCAATCCCCCGAGAGCTTGTGTGGGAGAGTAGTTTAGGAACAGAACGGTTGGGGGCCACAGACGTCCCCCAATGCCAAGTTACCCCGTCTACACACGTGGCCCCGGGCCTGGATTCGGCCATTCCAGATTTCAAGTCCTTGACCAGACTCCGTTTTTCAGTCACGAAGTCCTCCGGTGTGTGGCGGCAACGGCTGTGCCGTGTGTGGCTCTGGAGGCCACCGGGGGATGACGATTCGGTGAGGCTCTGACAGACAGCACCCCCCCCCCCCCGGCGTGGCGCTCAGACGCCCGCAGCCCTCGCACCCTGAGGACGGGGCTCCCCACCCGAGCGTCCGGAAAGCAGAAACATGGGTGTCCCCGGACGACCGATTGGGTGGCTGAAGGGGGGTGCCAGGCACGGGGCCGAGGATCAGCAAGCTCCACCGTCTCTTCGTTTCTGCTTTGCACTCAGGGTCTGGTGCTTGCTCGTCTGGTGGTTTGCCTCCTGGGCCATGCCTCCGGCCCTGATTTTCGTTTACTGTTTGGGAGGTGGAGTCTCATGGACTTCCCTGCTCGGGCTGGCCTCACACCGAGATCCTCCAGAGCTCAGCTTCCTCGGTAGCTAAGATCACAGACGCGAGCCCCTGGCCTCTGGTTAGCAAGTGCTGAGTTTATTCTCACTCGTTGTGGGTCCAGAAGAAAAATTATTCAATTTTGGATTCATTTTTTATTAAAAACCTGAGTGTCCTTCCTCACCAGCTTCAGTGTATCGCGGCGATGAAAAAGGAGGTGGCTCTATGAACCGCACCGCCCGGCAGGCCTGAGAGGCTGGCGAGAGCGCCGTCCATCCTCTGTTCCCTCGTCTCGCTACACACGTGTCCGTTACGGCAACAAACAACTCTGGAAGCATCGACGGGCGCCTTCCGCGCGCCCTGGGCTGCGTCAAAGCTGCCTTTTCCATAACTGCCGGGTTTTGACCGGTGTGTCTGAATTGCACAGAAATGTTTCATGGTGATCTGTCCACATGTGCACGCGGTGTGCTTTCATTACGTCCACCCCGCCACCCTTCCCCACCGCCTCCCCAGCTGTCTGTGAATTTCCCAATGATGACACCGTACTTAAAACCTGTCATGGCTGATTTCCTATACCTGCCAGAAATTGGACAGACGGAAAAAGAATATGCCTTAAAGAGAGGCAGGGGGCACTGGGGACGCCAGCAAATCCTTGAAGAGTCCCTGTGCAACCTCAGCTGGGCTGTTTCATCCAAACCCATCGCCGGCACCCATGTGCCCACACGTATGACACGAGACCTGGGCGGTGCCGATGCGCCCCGAGGCCGGCAGCACCCCTCTGCTCTACAGTAACCGTTGTGAGAATCGGGGCTTCGGTGAAAACCGCGCGTTTGTTTAGACAGCCTCAGAAGCCAGTCTGCATAACCAGCTAGAGGAAAGTGGAGTGGAGAAAACCGTTTAAAAATACTTCGGAACAAGAGAATGGGCACCGGGAGATTGGGCAGCGCCCGCAGCCTCCGGGCTGGAGCCTCCGCTCCTCGTGCTGCCCAATGCCTGGCGCCGGCCGCGTGGGACCTGCCGGAGCCCACGCTGTCTGGGGGCGTCCCGGGCCCACTGAGCCTCAGGGTCGCTGCTGGACTTCTCGGCCCTCCTACCCCTCCAGTGTCTGGGGAAACACGTCCCAAGAGAGAAACACAGCCAGGAGCTAGCCCGCCCTGTGCGGGGGTCATGGAAGGGCTGAGCAGGCCCAGATCGGGTGCCACCGGACACGGGCGGCGCGTGGGCTGTTGCGATGGGGAGTGCTGGCGCAGCCCGGAGACGCGCTTGTGACCCGTAAGGACCGCCCGCCCCGCGCTCCGTGCTGGTCTGTGCACGGGACGACCCGTGTCCTCTAGGTCCTTGCTGGGGAAGGGCCTGGGGGTCCACTGCGGCCTCCCAATCAATCACAGAGCACCAAACAAAGCAAGGTGGGCGCCTAGTGCCGGCTGGACTGACCGAGTGGAAGGAACCCGATCTATCCAGGAAGCAAGCCACAGAACAGAAGAAGCGGGCTGGCCCCGGAGCCACCGGCTGCCGATGTGTTAGGAGACCGGGAAAGGGCGCTGAGCACCGCGGCGTGAGTCAGCCCAACAGGGAAAGCCCAGGCTCTGAGTTCAGCTCAGCCTCGAGTAGACTCTGCCCTTCAGGGCCGAGGCTTCCCTCTGACGCTCGGAGCGATTGGACCGCTGGGCCCCTGGGTGTCTGCGCGGCTCTGGAGTGCGGTTCCCACGGGCCCCGGCGCCTCCCGGCCCGGAGGTCGGAGCGCTGACCCCGGCTGTGCTCCCAGCCTCCCTCACGGCAGCGCGTGGGGTGAAGTGAGAGAGGAGGAAAACGGTCACACCTGAAGCCGCAAGTCCCAGAGAACACCATGGCGCAGGTGCTCTGGGGTGTGAGACTCTTACTACCTATGAATCTGAATGCCTGTTTTCACTTTGCTTAGGTGTTCATTGTCTTTTAGTAGCTGTGCAAAGGGGTTTCAATACAACATGTCAGTTTTGAGTACAACGCATCTCCATCAATGTCACCTCTTCTACTGAATATCCACTTCTGATAAGGCAAGTTGTAGACAACATAATCCTCACACACAGGACATGGCTCGGGGACATTTTAATTCCTAATTTTTAATTATAATTGAGCACTGAATCTGCACTAAAATGCATCACTCCTAAGAACGGCAAAGCGATAATTAAGCTTCACCTTGCGGAGGTGTCTGTCTCCACTCCATAAAGAAACTTTCCGTATGGACGCATACGTCAGCATTGCTGGGGTGAGCTTGCAAGGTGTGGGCCACGGCTGGCGGCTGGGCAGGGAGAGCAAGCCTGCCCGAGAGAGGACCAGACCTGCCGCAGAGCAGCGGGCAAGGAACGGGGTCCACGGCGCCCCGACGAGAGCTTCCCCACAGATCCGCACGGCCATCGTCGTGGACAGATGTGCTGAGTTGGTGAGAGACAGCTGTTTCCTTGCCGCCTGTGACCTGGGGCCTTGGGCGGAGATGTTCTGTGCGTTTATTTCCTAGGGCTTCCAAAGCAAAAAGCTGCAAACCAATGGCTTTAAACTGGATCAATCCACTGCCCCGGAGCCCCAGAGGCCGGAGGTCTGCGCTTACACTGACATCTGAGCAGAGGAGTCGGTGCAGGGCATCACCGGGCTTTGCCAGCCGACGGTGACCCTCGGTGTCCCTTGGCTTGAGCTGGCCTCGCGCCAATCCAGCTCCACCTTGGCGTGGTATCCTCCCTCTGTGTCTTCTTCCATCTTTCTCTAAACTTCCGCTTTGTGTAAGGACAGAAGCCATGTTGGCTTTGGGCCACGCTAACAACCTCACCAGGAGTGAATCTATTCTGAAGGCCCCATTTGAAAATAAGACCCCATCATCAGCTCCTGGGCCTTGGTGATTATTCCTGAGGAGGAGGCAGAGCACAATTCAACCCAGCACTGAGGAGGTAGCTATGGGCACTGGTTCTGAAGCGTTTCCGTTGTTACAAATCGCCCTAAATTCGCTCGGGCGATTTGTTGTCAGGACATTCTTTCTAGGGGATAGTTTCCATTTGTGAATCCATTGTGAGTCACGATCACTGATGAAGAGAGCTGTGTGAAAGACTTCCTGGCTTCTTAGGGCTTATTGTTCTGCAGCCACTGTGTGAGGTGGGTGACGTGAACTAATCCCTCTTCACCCTCAACCTCCTCTGACATCGCTACTCTATGTGACCCCTCCACGAGGGCAGAACTGAGGCCAGGAGTTGGTCACCCGTGAAGGGGTGCATTTCCATCCCATTCCAGCCTTGCTCTAAGAACAGAGAGGAGCCCTTCCCATCTGGCCTGTCTGACGTTTCCGTCGATGAGGAACCCCTGATCAGTCTCTAAGAATGCCAGTGGACCCTGCGGCAAAGCCCTTCTGCCAGCCATGGGCCCTAGCTCGAGGCTGCTCGGCCCAGGTCCTGACTAACAGATGAACAACCTGTCCCCACCCTACACCTGGGTCCAGGCCCCACTACCTTCGTCGAGCAGCCATAAGCTTACCCTCTCGTTGTTGGGCACCGATTCATTCTTGTGCCATCTTCTGGAAAGCCAAGGGTGGCGCAAGAACTGGGCCAACTAGCCACAAACCATTAGCCATTTGAGACATCATCAAAAGGAAAAGACAAATACAGTTTCCTGCTTTTGACCATTTGGTCTTTCTTCTAGACGTGAAGCCTTCCGGCAGGCCCTCTGAAGGCTTTCTTGCCCAGTCCGCCATCCAACTGCAGCTTCCTTAGATTGCAAGCCTGTGCTCCAGGAGTGTTTCAGAATTTGAAAATAGTATGAGTGGATCAGGGAACGATGTGACAAGTGTCATTAGAGCTACGTCCAAAGGCAATGAGCCCCATTCTTGGACCTCTAAGGACCAATGAGCGCCATTCTCAGATCCATTCCTAAGAATGAGTGGGCGCCATTCTCAGATCTACACCTAAGAGCCAATGAGCGCCATTCAACACTGATTACACTTGGTGCTTGGTCCAGTTGAGCTGCTCAGCCCTAATCAAATTCCTCCTGTTTTAAATGGAAAAAAAAAAGTCTTAAGATATTGGATGATTTTTTTTTTTAAGTTTCTGGAGTGAACACATTTGTAAAGCCATCGGAGGAAAGAGAATGGATGGAATTTTAATTTCTGTTTTTGTAAAGACGCCCCCCCCCCCAGCGCCCTTTACCTCCAGGCTCTGCAGAGCGCCCTTCCTTCTTCCCGCTCTCCTGGTGATTGAGGGACACGAGAGGTCTTTATGAAAAAGATGAATGGAAGAGAAGTGCAAAACGAAACGTTCTGAAACGTGCTTGTAGGAATACTTATGCTAATTTCGTACTTTGTTGGGGCCAGTAATTGCAGAAATCGTTTTTGCAAATTAGAATTCAAGTAAAGTAGCATTACGTGAAGTGCATTCTCAGCACAGAAAGCGAGTCCACAGCGCGGTGGCGGCGAGCCGCGCGTCCCCCGTAATGGGGGACATGTTTTGACTTGTTCACTTGAAATGTGTTAATCATGTACCAGAGAGGTAAATGGATAATTGCATTTTTCAGTCTTTGGAGTAAAGCGTGCAAGGGCGTAAAGGTGACTTTCTTTCATCTTTTCAGTAACCTTCTCGGCTATTGACAACAGACGCTTGAACCGCGGCACTTTCTCTTCCACCACACAGATCTAAGAGGAAGGGGCGGTCTGCACGGCAACGTTAGCTTCCCAGACAGCCCCCGTGGGGGGGGCAAAGCCCGGCACGCCACTGCGAGGTTTATTTAATTACAAAGAATCATTGGAGACGGGGATGAAAAATAACACCCAAACCAATGCCCCCGACACCCTGGCGGTGACATCAGCGAGATGGCCGGCCAGAGGCGCCCGGCCGTCTCTGCCCAACGAGGCCGTGGCACAAAGGACACACGACAGCTGTTCCCGGAGCGTGGAGAGCGGAGCACCCAAGCCAGGTGGGAGGAGGCAGGGGGCTGTCGCTGAGCTCGGAGAGACGGCGGCAATGGGAAGAAGGGGGCAGGCGCGCAGCACCCCCGGCCCGTCTCTGAGCTCAGCCCCGCGCCCCGAGGGGCTCTGCGGGACGGCTGGCGTGCTGAGTCCTCACTCCCGCCGCACGGAGCTCTGCTCGGGAAAGCTGGCAGCGCCCCGACGCCCCGGGCTGGGGCCCGGCCCGGCTCCTAGCCCCTCCGTGGCCCGGCGGCACTGCGCCTCCCTCCGGAGACTCCATCCACCTACCTGCTTATGAAACGCACAGGTGGCCTTACGCAAGTGCTGAGAGCGAACCCCAGACCAACCCCCGACGCCCGGGAGGAAGCCCTCGTGTGGCACACCCAACCAACCCCCGACACCCAGGAGGAAGCCCTCGGGTGCCACCGCACCAACCCCAGACGCCGCGGGAGGAAGCCTTCGGGTGGCACCCGCAGCCCAGTGAGGCTGCCTGTCTCCTGGACACCGCAGGAGCCTGTCTCTGCACGGGATGTGCGTGTCACACGCAAGGGCGTCTAGCCGCGTGTCCTGTCACCACGACCACGGGAGGGACCGACTCTCCACCTCGGCCGCCCACGCAGCCCCGCCGGAACAGCCTCCCCACACACAACTCACACCAACTAGCAAGCGCCTGACACCCGGAGCCAGGCCCCTCTGCCCAATGTGACCAGCAAACCCACCCCACCCAAGACAGCGGCCGTGAAACTGCGACCTCGACACACTCGCAGACATCGCTGGCCTGGAGGACGGCCAGAGAAGCCGCATGGACGAGACAGTCAAGTGGAACCACACCTGCCACCAAAATCACTGCTCCAGGACCCATCAACGTATCGTAGAGGCAGGGACAACTGAACAGACGGCAAGGACGTCCGTGTGTGGTCACAAGAAGCATGAGGAACGTGGTAACTCTACCAACTGACCCCCAGAGGAACAAAACAGATTGTCTGACAAAGAGCTCAAAACAATGAAAGGAAACCTCTGAGAGATGTAAGAGAATAGACATCTAGTCCAACAGTATCAGAATGAGAAATTCAGTCAGGAGATAGAGATCACCAAAAGGAACTGAGCAGAAATCTTGAGGGGGAAAAATAAACAAAACAAATAAACCTTCAAATAAGATAGAACGTAGTTGAAGAACTCAATATAAGAGTAGAGGCAGAAGAATTTCCTACCATGAAGATAATTCTTTTGAAACAACCCAATAGAGTTTTTTTAAGTGGGGGAGGGGGGTCCCAAACCGTATCGGAAATGAGTAAGAAAAATATTTACAGCGTGGTAATTCCAGGAGAAGAGAATGGAAAAGACATAGAAACCCTAGTCTCAACACCATTGCTAAAATCCTTTCAATCATGGACAAGATACAGACATCTGGGAGCGGAAGGACCAGCAGTAATACATTCAACCAAGAGAAGTCCTCGGGGAGGCACGCTACAGGGAAACCATCCGACGCGGGGCACAGAGAAGTCTGAGCACAGCTGGGGAAGAGCCGCAGGTCACGTAACGGAATCTCGATAGGATCAACAGCAGACTTCTCAGCACATGATGGATTCAAAGGAAAAAAACACAAACAAACAAAAAAACCTGCCAACACGAAATGCAATGCCCAGCAGAGTTACCCTCCGAAATGAAGGAGAAAGAAAAAAATTCAAAGTCAAACAAAATTGAAGTAGTTTGCCACCAGCAGACCAGCCCAACAGGAAATCCTTAAAGGAGTCCCACGCCCGTGGGAAAGAAAGCTAGCCACCATCTTCCTACAGGAAACTGTAGGACATCAACAGAGAAACCACAAACAGGGAAAGAAGAATCAAATCACAAGGTGAGCTAAAAGGAAGAAAACAGATACAAAACAAACAGAAAGACATTACAATGACAGGAGCAGATTATCAATAATAACCATGAGCGATATGCTTCCTAAGAAACTCACTTCACCAGCCAACGTGTACAAACACACAGGTGTTCACACACACACACACACACACACACACACACACACCCCAAAATGAAGGGAAGAAAATCATATACAAATGAAACCAAAAGTAGCCATTAAAGGCTACTCTTTTTGGCTACAAAGTAGATCTTAAGGAAAAACTGAGAAGTGATGAAGAAGGTTAGAATGTAATGGTAAAGGAATCAATTCAATGAAGGGTAATAAAATTGAAATATAGAGCAACTAATGTTGGAGCACACAATATATAAAATAAATTAAATCTAGGAAAAATAGGTTCGAATGCAATAATAAGTGCCCCAATTCATCAATGGTCAGGTCGTCCAGACAAAACAGTCAACAATGAAATTGTCCTATTTAAACTACACTATAGAACATGTAAGTTGAACAAATCTCTCTCTCCCTCTCTCCCTCCCTCTCTCCCTCTCTCTCTCTCTCACACACACACACACACCACAAGAAATGGCAGAATAATATTGGTGATAAACATATATGAAGAAGTTCCCAACAAAATACTAGCAAGACAAACCCAACAGTAAAACAAATGTACCATGCCACATGATCCCCTAGGCTTTTTCTCCAGCTATAAAGGTAGCTCAACAGATGGAATCCCATAAGCACAGTACACTAGACAGCATGAGAGAAACTCAAGGGGTCCAGAGCAAACATTCAATAAAATTCAGCATCCTTTTGTGATTAAAAAAAGAAGAACTCAAAAAGTTGGGTGTGGGGGCTGGGGATATAGCCTAGTGGCAAGAGTGCCTGCCTCGGATACACGAGGCCCTAGGTTCGATTCCCCAGCACCACATATACAGAAAACGGCCAGAAGCGGCGCTGTGGCTCAAGTGGCAGAGTGCTAGCCTTGAGCGGGAAGAAGCCAGGGACAGTGCTCAGGCCCTGAGTCCAAGGCCCAGGACTGGCCAAAAAAAAAAAAAAAAAAAGTTGGGTGTGGAGGAACACGTGCCAACAAAATAAAGGTATGTATTACAGACCTATAGCCAACATCACACTGAAAATGGGAAAGAATGGGAGTTATTTCCTGTAAGATCAAGAGCAAGATAACTGCTGTTATTCAGCTTCAATTATTTACAGTCTCATTTAAAGCAATAAGGCAAGATACAGAAATAAGGACAGCCAAAACTGAGAAGAGGTTAAATTATCCCTATTTATAAATCATGTGATTATATATATTAAAGACTTCACCAAAAAGTAATGTCACACGTAATAAGTAAACTTAGCAAGCTTGTAGGACACAAAATGATAACACAAAAAAATCAGGAGTTTTTAATATATCAATAACAAATTACTGAGTAAGAAATCAAGAAAGTAGCCCTTTCAAAACAGCTACAAAAATAAATAAAATACCCAAGGATAAATTTCTACAATTACAAAACAAAGAAATAAATGAAAGAAGACACACAGACACACACAAAGTAGAAAGATACTCTATGTTCGTGGAATATTGTTAAAATGTTCATATCATCCCAATTAATAGATTAAATTGCATTAAAAGATTTAATGCAATTCCCATCAAATGTCAATGACATCCTTCATAGTAGTAGAAAATGTATGCCTACAATTCTGTGTGAACGCTCAAAAGGACCACCAAAATGCAAAGAGCAATGGAGAGCCAGGATGGAGGCATTCAAAACAGGCCCTGAGGCAGAGCGTGATGCTGGCGTGAAAAGAGACACGCAGATCAATGGAACAAGGTAATTAACAGGAAAAAACCCTGCGTCTATAGCCAACTGATTTTCAACAAAGCACAAAACATATATTGAAGAAAGCAAAACATCAATAAATAATGCTGGGGAAATTGGGTATCTATATTCATAAGAAAAATGTGAGTGTTTACCTCTCTTACACAGAAAAATAAAATAAAATGGATTGAGGTATTAAAGATAAGATGGAGCCTACAAAACCACTAGAAGAAAAGAATGGAAGAAGTGTTTCAGGACAGTGGAGTAGATGAAGCATTTCTGTTGCTGTGATGAACCAAGAAGTAGAATTTCTGGGTTGGTGGCTTTGAGCACATTTTTTCCAGATACTGGCAGAGTATTTACAGGTGCAAGGGTGCAAAGGGAAATGGCTGCCCTCCTGAGACTGGAGTTCCGCTTCCGTCTCGTAGCTAATCATAGATCCCTTTAAGTAGTTCAAATCTGCCTGGTTAGTTTGGGCAGGCCAGATTGTATCGACAGAATGCATCTATTTCTTCCAGGTCCTCCAATTTGTTTGAATATAAATTTTCAAAGGGTCCCTTCAGGATCTTTTGGATCCCATTGGTCTTCATTGTGAGAGGCCCACTTTTATCTCAAAGTTTTATGCATTTGATTCATTTCCTTCTTTCTCATTAGGTTTGCTAGGGCCTTATCAATCTTACTTATCCTTTTTTGTTTCATTGATTATATGTACAGTTTTTCACACTCTAATTCCTTCATTTCTGCTCTAGTCTTTATCCATTTGTTTCCATTTGTTAATTTGGGGTTTTGTTTGTTGTGTTTTCTAGAATCTAAGTCCATCATTAGGCTCTAAAGATTTCTGATTCTTTTTAATGTGGATGATCCTCTTAACACTGTCTTTGCTGTGCTGACCTCTCTATTCTGCTGCTGTTAATATTTCTAAACGTTGGTCACAAATATTTGCATACCAACATTCTCTAATCCTCTCTCAAATTATATGACACCTTTTAATAACCTCATAATTATATCTATCCGGGCAGAGAAGTCGCCACTGAACAAAGCATTGGTCAATGTCGCTGTTTTCAACATTCTCACGCCTCCCTCCCTTCCTTCATCCTTCTTAATCTTGTAGGATATACATCGAAGTCTTCTTGTCCACATTCTTCTCCCTCTCTTCCTCTCTTCACTGTCTACCCCTTTCCCTTTAAGGACTTGTTTCTTGGCATTTTGTTTTGTTGAACTTGGCCTTGGCCTCTCTAAGGAATTACATCACTCGAGTCCTACCTTGACTTTATCATATCTCAGTTAATACTTGCAATCTAGTCACTGTTAAAAACTTATCTTAGCAAAATCAAAATTAAAATGGAAAAGGATTTGTCTCCAGGAACTTCATCACAATGTCGTCCGTAATACGAGCCCCCGGGGGTGCAGCCTGCGCGTGGCGTGAAGGCCCGCCGCCCCGTCACGAGGACAGCAGGCACGCAGAGAGCACGGTCCAGCCGGCCAGCACCCGACACGAGCGTGCACGCACACACACACACACACCGGCCAGCACCCGACACGCGCGCACACACACACGGGCCAGCACCCGACACACGCACACACACACACACACCGGCCAGCACTCGACACGCGCGCGCACACACACACACCCCGGCCAGCACCCGACACGCGCGTGCACACACACACACCCCGGCCAGCACCCGACACACACACACACACACCGGCCAGCACCCGACACACACACACACACCGGCCAGCACCCGACACGCGTGCACACACACACACACCCCGGCCAGCACCCGACACACACACACACACACCGGCCAGCACCCGACACGCACGCGCGCACACACACACCGGCCAGCACCCGACACGCGCGCACACACACACACACACACCGGCCAGCACCCGACACACACACACACACCGGCCAGCACCCGACACGCGTGCACACACACACACACCCCGGCCAGCACCCGACACACACACACACACACCGGCCAGCACCCGACACGCACGCGCGCACACACACACCGGCCAGCACCCGACACGCGCGCGCGCACACACCGGCCAGCACCCGACACGCGCGCACACACACACACCCCGGCCAGCACCCGACACACACACACACACCGGCCAGCACCCGACACGCGTGCACACACACACACACCCCGGCCAGCACCCGACACACACACACACACACCGGCCAGCACCCGACACGCGCGCGCACACACACCCCGGCCAGCACCCGACACACACACACACACCCCGGCCAGCACCCGACACACACACACACACCGGCCAGCACCCGACACGCGTGCACACACACACACACCCCGGCCAGCACCCGACACACACACACACACACCGGCCAGCACCCGACACGCGCGCGCACACACACACCGGCCAGCACCCGACACGCGCGCACACACACACACACACCCCGGCCAGCACCGGCGCACCGGCTTCCTCACTGGACACACACACACGCACACGCACGCCCCACCGCCACCTGTCCTGTCCCCGTTGCCTGATCCGCAGGCTGTGGTGGCTTCTCCTGCGGCACTCCCCTGAGATCTGGGCCGCGCGTGGCCCAGCGCGGGCGTGCACAGCTCCACACAAAGGCCACCCGCACACGCGCGCTGTGGGGCCTGAGCTCTTCACTCACAGGGTGCTCGGCCGCTGAGCCACAGCTCCACTTCTGGTTTCCTGTGAGTCGCTGGAGGTAAGAGTGTCGTGGACGTGCCTGCCCGGGCTGGCCTTGAACTGTGGTCCTCTGATCTCAGCCTCCTGAGCAGCTGGGATGACGGGCGTGATCACCAGCGCCACAGCACGTGCGCTGAGCTTTGTGGGCAAAGTCACGTCCTCGTCTGTAGGCCTGCGTGAGCCAGGCATGGCGGAGGAGGGGGGAGCCACGGCCAGCGCCGCCCCCCCCCCCCCCAGTCCTGAGCAGATGAGGACAGGCCTGCTGATGATCTGGGCACGAGCGGCCACGTGGACTGAAACCGTCAGGATGGAAGACGTCGCTGCAGAGATAAGCAAATGCCCCCACCCGTGAGACCACGGGCCCCCCCCCAGGAGGACTCCCGCCGAGCGGCCGGCCCCGCGCCTCCTCTGCCGTCTCTCCTGGGGGGGCCTCCCTGCCCCGGCCCGCGCCTGCCCGGTCGCCTCGCCCGCTGCTCACCGGCTTCGCGCGCGTCCCGCGGGAGCCGGTGACACGCTCGTCCCCCCGGCCAGGCCGCGACGCCCCGGGCCCTGGGCGGATCCACTCCCTCCGCAGCGAGGACCCCGCCGCCCAGCCGGGCCTGCGGAGGGAGGGCCGGGCAGCCCTCGCCCGGCTGCCCGCTGCCCCCGACGTGGGGACTGCGCTCCTCATGGTGGCTGAGCGGGCCAGGGTGACGGAGACGAGCCTCCTCCCACCACAACATCCGCCCCCGGGGGGGCTTGCGGGGCGGGGGATGCGGGGGGGGGCGGGGGGCACGGGGTTCCGAGCGCAGCCCGGCGCCCTGCCCAGGCCCGCTGGAAGCGTGCAGCTCGGTGCACCAGCCGGACCCGAACCCGGACCCGGGCACGTTGAGAAAGTGCCGGGCACCCTCCCCCGCGGGCCTCGCCTTTCCCGGCAACGCCTGCTCCCGGCCCCGCACTGCCACAAACGCCGAAGGCGCCGGCGGTGCTTCCACGTGCTGCCTTCCGGTGGAGACGTTTCCTGCTGGTCGTCTGTGGTGGGGGACACGGCAGGCGGAGGAGCGCGGCGCGGGGCGGGGGCACGGACGGGGCCGCGCTGTCGGCCCGGCGGCCTGCTCCATGGCTGTCTGGCCCGCGGCAAGGCAGAGGAGAGCTGAGACCTGATGCCCGCGGAGGGGCCGGGGAGCCAGGGCAGGGAGCGGCCTCGGAAGCGCGCCCCCACGGACCGGGTCCTCCCGACGGCGCACCCTAACGGCCCGGGCGCCCCAGGGCGCCGGGCCACCCGGGGGTCGGCCCCCGCGGCTCCCGCCAGCTCGCACGGGCACCCCCATCTGGGAACAGGACTCAACGCCTGAGCCTCCCCCCGGGGCCGTGACATCCACACGCAACACACCTTCACAGCAGACGCGGCCTCCCGCTCCGTGCGCCTTCCAGAGGGGATTTGAACTCAGCCCACGGCACTCCCCCTCCCAAGCAGCCTGTATTCCAGCCACAAACCACCGTGCCGGCTCGCGGCTGGGCAGCGGTCTCCTTCCCACGTGTGCGCAGACTGGCCTCCAACACCGATTCTCCCTTCTCGGCCCCCACTTTAAACTCAGCTCCTGACTGGTCTGGGGTCACAGAGGCAGCGCTTCCGTCCCTGGCGCGCCAGGCGCCGCCCTTGGCCAAGCCCTGCTGCAGGGGAGGCAACGGAAAGCTGGAGGATTCGTTGTCCTCTTGACAAACCCCTTCTGTCAACGGGGGAAACAGAAGCAGAAACCTCCAGACGCCATGACTCCTGGAGCAGTGCACAGGCCCGGCCTGTGCACACGGGTGTGAACGCCAGGCGTGGCCCTGGGGCCTGTCCACACGGGTGTGAACGCCAGGCCTGGCCCTGGGGCCTGTGCACACGGGTGTGAACGCCAGGCATGGCCCTGGGGCCTGTGCACACGGGTGTGAACGCCAGGCGTGGCCCTGGGGCCTGTGCACACGGGTGTGAACACCAGGCGTGGCCCTGGGGCCTGTCCACACGGGTGTGAATGCCAGGCTGCACCACTGGCTCCCACCATGTTTGTGAGGACGGCAGAGCCTCTGCGGACGCCCCTGCCAGGCCCAGCAGTGCGAGGTGGTTCCTGACAGAGCCCCAAGCCTGCTGCGATATGGGCCAGTGCTGGCCGCCCCACAAGGCCCCGGCCAGCAGCGGCTCCACGGTGCTCTGCCCCGCACGCCTGCACCCACGTGGAGAGAACCAGGCCCTGCATCGTCGACACCCTGTGACCCGGTGCCCTGTGACAGGGTGCCCTGTGACCCGGTGCCCTGTGACGCGGTGCCCTGTGACCTGGTGCCCTGTGACCCTCCCTTCTTGCTGTGGGAACCGCTCCTTGCTGGAGCTCGGATCCTGGGTCCCCAGGGCCACGCGTCTCGGCCCTGCTCCCCACTCGGGGGGGGGGGGGAGGTGCTGGCACCGTCGGGGCCTCGGTGGGTGGGACCGGCCCCTGAGGGACCGGGGCCCCATCTTCCTCTCCCTTCCTCCCAGGTCACCTCAGCAGCCATGCTACTCCACTGCGGGCCGTGGGCCGGAGCCTCCCAGACCCTGGGCCCGAGTCAGCCCGAAGGCGTGTGCGTGTCCGTTCCCGGTGGGCCCAGCCCGCCCGCCGCCTCTCCCGCGCTGTCCTCCGTGTCCCGCGGTGGGTCTGAGTGGGAATTTCCCACCCCTCAGTCCCCGCAGAAGGCGACCGACAGGCACGGAGGGCACCGTGCCCCCCCCCCGCCTCCCTGCACCGAGGGTGCAGCCCAGCGCGGGCCCAGTGTGGGCGGCCGAGCCCTTGGGGGGGGGGGCGGAGCCGGGCACCAAGGGCACAAAACAGAGCTCACAGCAGGCAGAGAAAACCTGGCTCCACCGAGGCCGCGTACACTCACCCCACCCCCACCCTGCTGTGCACGCACGTGTGCACACACACACACATCACAAGGCAGCGCGGGCTTTCCCAGATGCTTGCTTGGGTCTCCCACAGCGATGGGGAGGCAGGCGGGAGGGAGAACCAGCCCAGACCATGGTGCTGGCAGCCGCAGCGGACACCGCCGTGCGGAGGAGCACGGCCGCGGAGACGCCATGGCCCACCTTCCCACCGATAGGAATTGGCGAGCTCGGCACGCGGAGCGCTCCCAGCCCAGGCCCGGCGGGACTCAGGGTGCTCCGAGCTCCAAGCCCGTCCACAGCCAGGTGCCGGGGGCTCGCACCTGTAACCCCGGCTGCTCCCGAGGCAGAGATCTGAGAACCACCACTGAAAGCCACCCGGGGCGGGAGAGTTCACGAGAATCTTATTTCCAATTAACTATCAAAAAGCCGGACGTAGAGCTGTGGCTCGCGTGGTAGAGTGGTAATTCTAGCTGTATGAGGGGCGTGGTAGCACACACCTGTAGTCCCAGCGACTCAGAAGACAGCGATTGGGAAGAACCTGGTCCCAGGCCAGCCAAGGCAAAATGCTGGGAGGACCCCATCTCGACAAACACGCCAGGAAGGAGGTACCGGTCGGAGGGCCACAGTCCAAGCCCAGCCGTGGACTAAAGCTTGAGACCCTAACGAACGTAAGTATGAAGCGGCGAGGCTCGGCCTCCGTCATGCGTTCATGTACCTCCGCGTCTGGGAAACGCCTCCTGGGCCGGTCCAAGAGTCTGGGGCAGGGATTGGAGGCCGAGAAGTCAGATCTCAGAGCAGATGTGGTTTCCGCCTTTCTGGCGCTTCCAGGCTGGCAGGAAGGGTCGGATGCAGGTAAACACGCAATTAAACAGTGTAATGAGAGAGGAGCTGCATAATCAGGGCTGGATAATTAATTCAATAGTAAACCCTGCCTGAACTGCACTCTGATTTTGAATTCCTGCTCGATGGTCTAGCGTTACCTCCAGTGCCTCCGATTGGCTTCAGATGGGGGGGGGTGAAGGCAGGGAGCGAGCGAGGGCCGGGACCCGACCCCCAGCAGCCAGAGCTGCCCAGAGCCTGCCCACCGCTAAGCAGCGTCCTCCCCTTTACTGTTACTGCACGTGGGCGCACTGGTTCTATGATGTGCACTACATCTCCAGACTTGCTGGTTCTGGAAAGTTCCCCTCTGACCTACCTGCCCCATTTCCCCACACACACACACTTCCTGCCCCACTAACTATTCATCCATGGAGTCAAACCTTTGGACTTTCTACACTCTGCATATCAATAAATCCATACAGTGTTTTCCTCCCTAGGTATGACTTACTCGGGTTAGCATAATGTCTTTTCAGCCGTCCATCCAGCGATGCACGTTTGGGCTGTTTCCCTATCTCAACGAGGGTGAGCAATGGCGCAGTGGACGTGGGGTTCAGACGCGCTACCGGGAGGCTTTTCGTTTCATTTGGGAGCCGTCACCTCACGGATGGGTCTACCGGCACGGCCCCGGGGAAGCCCCTTGCTCCTCCGGCGTGACGGGGGTGCTTTGTGTCCTCCGGTGTGCGCTCTTGGGGCGGTGCTGACCCTCCTCGGCTCGCGGTGAGACGGTAACTCGCTCAGGGCCGGGCCTGCGTCTCCCAGCGGTCAGGGAGGGTGAGGACCGCGCGGGCACCTGACGGACGCCGGCCTGCCCCCCGGAGGGCTCGTCCCTTCAGGCTCTTTGCCCATTGTATTCAGCAGGTTGTCTGGGGGCCTTGCTATGTAGTCGCCTTAGTGACTTTGATTTCATTTGCTATCACAAAGCGATAGTGACCCAAGCAGCATGGTACGGGTGTAAAAATAGACACCGAGGCCATGGACCAACCCACAGAGCCTAAAATAAACCCAGCCACGTGCAACAGGCCCAGCAAGAGCACACGATGGAGAAAGGTAGCATCTTCAATAGAAGTGAGAAGAAAACACCCCCACGTGCAGAAGAACACCATCAGACGGTCCACACTGTATGCGGTGCTCGGCACAGAGTTCAGCTCCACACGGACCAAACACCTGAAACTTCAGACTCCTCAGAGGAAAATACGGGGGGCAAAATAAAAGTCCTGACGTTGGCCTGAGCACTGACTGACACACAAACACACACGCGTTCACACGCACCAGCAGCCAGGCAACGCGCGCGCACGCACACCGGCGGGTCCATCCGGCCAAGTGCCGGGACCCCTTTCACCCTCGCGCGTGCGGAAAGCTGGAGTGCGGCCCAATGGGCAAACCTCGGCGGTGTGTAGACGTGAGAACACCCCCCCCCCCGCCCCTGAAATGAAGGACACAGAGGCACGCAGGCGTCTGGGGTGAGCTTCTGGAACTTCCACCAGATTTACTCAGGGGAGGCGTTTATATAACAGTAGTGGCGGCAGGAAGGGGAGGGACTAGCTGCACACTGGCGATAGGCTGATAAGCTGCCCATCATAGTGATGTCACAGAACTTCCTCTATGGGCGGTCATCACATCCCATGGAACCGCCCCTTGGGCCTGGCTTGGCGCCATTTCACACACACGTGGCCGAGGCGGAAGGCGGGGCTGGTTTGCTACCTCTTCCGGTTCTGGACCCGGAAGGCGATAGGAGAGACTAACAGCCACGCAGCCCCAGGGCGGGAGAAGAGGCAGGCCTGCCGGGACTGCCCCTTAAAGGTGTAGCCAGAGCCCAACATCGAGAAGCTGGCTTATAGCACGAACCAACCGGCCGGACGACCGGACTGCAGGAGGCGGTGGCGGCGCTGCCAACCGCAGCTCGGCACGGGGGAGGCCGTGCATGGCGGAGTTTGCTGGAGGGGTCACAGGAGGGAGGGTGGGAAGGTCAACGCAGATCTGAAGCTGAGAACAGGGGCAGGAGAGACGTCACCGGGGCAGCAGCCGCTCATCCTTGTCAGCTGGGGGAGGCGCTGGCTCGGCCTGGTCCGGGTCACGTCTCTGGCCGTGCTGTCAGAACACAGGCAGGGTGTGGGGTGCGGACCGGGCGCTGGCCCTGGCGCTGGCCCGGCCAGGGTGAGCACAGGGCCGCTGAGCTTCTCCCGGGGGAGGACGGCCTGCGGATCAATTCCTCCGCATCCAGCACATAGTGGCACCCATGACGCCAGGTGCCCTGCTGTCTTCCTGGGAACAAGAAAAACCGAGGTCGTTTTAAAATGCATTACCTTTAAGTAGTTGTACAGAGCAGTCGCCTTTTAGCAAAGCAGTGCCTGGTCTCGGAGCTTTCTCCTGAGTTCTCTCGCGTCACGCCCCCACTCGACCACCCATGATCGCTCCCTGCACCTGGAGGCTGAGCCGTCAGAGAAGAGCAGACGCCTGCTGGGGGCGGTGTGGCACAAGCCAGCGTGAGACCCGCCCCGGACTGCCGTGGAGGTGTGCCGCCAACAGCTGTGCGGTGGTGGTGTCACCTTAACAGCTGTGCGGTGGTGGTGTCACCTTAACAGCTGTGCGGTGGTGGTGTCACCTTAACAGCTGTGCGGTGGTGGTGCGTGGCTTTCATGGAGTGGTAGTCACTTTCCGTGGGGTGGTGGTGTGTCACTTTCTGTGGGGTGTACTGATGTGACACTTTCTGTGGGGTGGTGGCATCAATTTCCGTGGGGTGTACTGATGTGACACTTTCTGTGGGGTGGTGGCGTGTCACTTTCCGTGGGGTGGTGGCATGTCACTTTCTGTGGGGTGGTGGTCACGTTCCGTGGGGTGGTGGCGTGTCATTTCCCGTGGGGTGTACTGATGTGACACTTTGTGTGGGTGGTGGCGTCACTTTCCGTGGGGTGGTGGCGTGTCACTTTCTGTGGGGTGGTGGCGTGTCACTTTCCATGGGGTGGTGGCGTGTCACGTTCTGTGGGGTGGTGGCGTGTCACGTTCTGTGGGGTGGTGGCGTGTCACGTTCTGTGGGGTGGTGGCGCATCACTTTCTGTGGGGGGGTGGCGTGTCACGTTCTGTGGGGTGGTGGCGTGTCACGTTCTGTGGGGTGGTGGCGTGTCACTTTCTGTGGGGTGGTGGCGTGTCACGTTCTGTGGGGTGGTGGCGTGTCACTTTCTGTGGGGTGGTGGCGTGTCACGTTCTGTGGGGTGGTGGCGTGTCACTTTCTGTGGGGTGGTGGCGTGTCACGTTCTGTGGGGTGGTGGCGCATCACTTTCTGTGGGGGGGTGGCGTGTCACGTTCCGTGGGGCGGTGGCGCGTCACTTTCTGTGGGGTGGTGGTGTGTCACTTTCCGTGGGGTGGTGGCATGTCACGTTCCGTGGGGTGTACTGATGTGACACTTTCCGTGGGGTGGTGGCGTGTCACTTTCTGTGGGGTGTACTGATGTGACACTTTGTGTGGGGTGGTGGCGCATCACTTTCTGTGGGGGGGTGGCGTGTCACGTTCCGTGGGGTGGTGGCATCACTTTCCGTGGGGTGGTGGCGTGTCACGTTCCGTGGGGTGGTGGCGTGTCACGTTCCGTGGGTGGTGTTGTGTTGCTTTCTGTGCATTCTCTACTACTTGGAAGAAACTCCTTGACTGTTACAGGTGTACACACAGATGACCGCACAGACGTCATTGAGAAGGGCAATACTGGCTTTTCTTTCATAAAAGGAATGTGTGCACTAAAATATTTTATAATTATCTATGCTATTAAGACTAAGATAAGCCAATCCAGAGTTTCCTGATGGGTAACTGCAAACTAGAATTGTCCCTGCATATTCTGGGATCTGAGGGTGTGTGTGTCTGTGTGTGTGAGTGTGTGTGTGTCTGTCTGTCTGTGTGTGTGTTGTGTAGAAAATAGAATCTTCTTTCTACTCTTTGGTTCCAAGAGTAACAGGAAAATAGTTCAGCTTCTTTGCGGAAGTCGTGTCTCCTCGATCAATATCAGGGACCAGAGCACGGTGGCACCTGCCCCCCAAAAGCACACGAGACCCGAACAGCACTGGGCTGCGGGGGCTCCAGGCACGCGGCTCTGCCCCCGCTCCCCTTCCTCCCCAGACATTCACAGACACGCGGCTCTGCCCCCGCTCCCCTTCCTCCCCATTCACAGGCACGCGGCTCTGCCCCCGCTCCCCTTCCTCCCCATTCACAGGCACGCGGCTCTGCTCCCGTTCCCCTTCCTCCCCAGACATTCACAGGCACGCGGCTCTGCCCCCGCTCCCCTTCCTCCCCAGACATTCACAGGCACGCGGCTCTGCCCCAGCTCCCCTTCCTCCCCATTCACAGACACGCGGCTCTGCCCCCGCTCCCCTTCCTCCCCAGACATTCACAGGCACGCGGCTCTGCCCCCGCTCCCCTTCCTCCCCATTCACAGGCACGCGGCTCTGCCCCCGCTCCCCTTCCTCCCCAGACATTCACAGGCACGCGGCTCTGCCCCCGCTCCCCTTCCTCCCTAGACATTCACAGGCACGCGGCTCTGCCCCAGCTCCCCTTCCTCCCCATTCACAGGCACGCGGCTCTGCCCCAGCTCCCCTTCCTCCCCAGACATTCACAGGCACGCGGCTCTGCTCCCGTTCCCCTTCCTCCCCATTCACAGGCACGCGGCTCTGCCCCCGCTCCCCTTCCTCCCCAGACATTCACAGACACGCGGCTGTGCCCCCGCTCCCCTTCCTCCCCATTCACAGACACGCGGCTCTGCCCCCGCTCCCCTTCCTCCCCATTCATTCACAGGCACGCGGCTCTGCCCCCGATCCCCTTCCTCCCTAGACATTCACAGGCACGCGGCTCTGCCCCCGCTCCCCTTCCTCCCCATTCATTCACAGGCACGCGGCTCTGCCCCAGCTCCCCTTCCTCCCCAGACATTCACAGGCACACGGCTCTGCCCCAGCTCCCCTTCCTCCCCATTCATTCACAGACACGCAGCTCTGCCCCCGCTCCCCTTCCTCCCTAGACATTCACAGGCACGCAGCTCTGCCCCAGCTCCCCTTCCTCCCCATTCATTCACAGACACGCAGCTCTGCCCCCGCTCCCCTTCCTCCCTAGACATTCACAGGCACGCGGCTCTGCCCCCGCTCCCCTTCCTCCCCAGACATTCACAGGCACGCGGCTCTGCCCCCGCTCCCCTTCCTCCCCATTCACAGACACGCGGCTCTGCCCCCGCTCCCCTTCCTCCCCATTCATTCACAGGCACGCGGCTCTGCCCCCGATCCCCTTCCTCCCTAGACATTCACAGGCACGCGGCTCTGCCCCCGCTCCCCTTCCTCCCCATTCATTCACAGGCACGCGGCTCTGCCCCAGCTCCCCTTCCTCCCCAGACATTCACAGGCACGCGGCTCTGCCCCAGCTCCCCTTCCTCCCCATTCATTCACAGACACGCAGCTCTGCCCCCGCTCCCCTTCCTCCCTAGACATTCACAGGCACGCAGCTCTGCCCCAGCTCCCCTTCCTCCCCATTCATTCACAGACACGCAGCTCTGCCCCCGCTCCCCTTCCTCCCTAGACATTCACAGGCACGCGGCTCTGCCCCCGCTCCCCTTCCTCCCCATTCACAGGCACGCGGCTCTGCCCCCGCTCCCCTTCCTCCCCAGACATTCACAGGCACGCGGCTCTGCCCCCGCTCCCCTTCCTCCCCATTCACAGGCACGCGGCTCTGCCCCAGCTCCCCTTCCTCCCTAGACATTCACAGGCACGCGGCTCTGCCCCCGCTCCCCTTCCTCCCCAGACATTCACAGACACGCGGCTCTGCCCCCGCTCCCCTTCCTCCCCATTCACAGGCACGCGGCTCTGCCCCCGCTCCCCTTCCTCCCTAGACAGACATTCACAGGCACGCGGCTCTGCCCCCGCTCCCCTTCCTCCCTAGACATTCACAGACACGCGGCTCTGCCCCCGCTCCCCTTCCTCCCCATTCACAGGCACGCGGCTCTGCCCCCGCTCCCCTTCCTCCCTAGACATTCACAGGCACGCGGCTCTGCCCCCGCTCCCCTTCCTCCCCATTCATTCACAGGCACGCGGCTCTGCCCCCGCTCCCCATCCTCCCCAGACATTCACAGACACGCGGCTCTGCCCCCGCTCCCCTTCCTCCCTAGACATTCACAGACACGCGGCTCTGCCCCAGCTCCCCTTCCTCCCCATTCACAGGCACGCGGCTCTGCCCCAGCTCCCCTTCCTCCCCAGACATTCACAGGCACGCGGCTCTGCCCCCGCTCCCCTTCCTCCCTAGACATTCACAGGCACGCGGCTCTGCCCCAGCTCCCCTTCCTCCCCATTCACAGGCACGCGGCTCTGCCCCAGCTCCCCTTCCTCCCCATTCACAGGCACGTGGCTCTGCCCCCGCTCCCCTTCCTCCCCATTCACAGGCACGCGGCTCTGCTCCAGCTCCCCTTCCTCCCCAGACATTCACAGGCACGCGGCTCTGCTCCAGCTCCCCTTCCTCCCCAGACATTCACAGGCACGCGGCTCTGCCCCCGCTCCCCTTCCTCCCCAGACATTCACAGGCACGCGGCTCTGCCCCCGCTCCCCTTCCTCCCCATTCACAGGCACGCGGCTCTGCTCCAGCTCCCCTTCCTCCCCAGACATTCACAGGCACGCGGCTCTGCTCCAGCTCCCCTTCCTCCCCAGACATTCACAGACACGCGGCTCTGCCCCCGCTCCCCTTCCTCCCCATTCATTCACAGGCACGCGGCTCTGCCCCCGCTCCCCTTCCTCCCCAGACATTCACAGGCCGTGCGGGTCGGTGTCTGGAATTCGCGCTTCCGCTGTCATGAGCGTAAGAACAAGTCACGGAGCTGCAGGCTGTAGGTCTTGAGGTGCAGCCCGTGGCTCTCTCCCGGCATTCTCTCACGAATGCTACAGCAGCTGGGGAGGCCACGTGGCGAATGTTCTGGAACAGACATCGGTATGGGACAACCGCAAGGCCTTGAAGGCGCATGCCCATTTGTGGCCCCTCACGTCCATGGGAGCAGGATGCGAGGGTTGGAGGCATCGGGAGGAGGGCGGGACCCCGCACAGACAGCCAGGAGCCGGAGGAGTCGGGACAGGAGCTGCCTGTGTGGGGACGGCCAAGCTCGGGGAACCCCCGCAGGCCCGGCGGGTCCAGCCACGACCCTCGCTGAGCTCAAGCCGCAAGCATCAAGCCAAGAACGGCCAAGAAAGAAAGGCACAGCTGTTGGGATTTTAAGGACGATGGAGAATAGCAATTTTCCAAAGGAGCTAGCTCATGGATGAAGAAAGAGCATGTCACCATTAAATTATTTTAAAGCTCGCCTTTTCTTTCAAGAAACGTCAGTTCCCTAGAGGCAGTGGAGGTTTAGGGGAGCCAGACGCATGGGGAACCCGGGGAGATACAGCCTTGGGGTTCAGTGAGGGCCCAGCCACCGTGAGTCTCCTGCCCCTGAGGAGGGGCTCCGCCTGAGCCAAGGACACCGAGGGGCCGTGGAAGATTTGTGAGCAAGGGAAGAAGGACTTTCACAGAAAGTCGTTAGGGTGATTAATCGAAGGCTGTGCTGCTGGAGGTTGGGAGAGGGGCAGAGAAGAGCAATAACTCACACCGAGGAAGCTTGATGGAGAAAATGAAAGGAAGCGTGGTTAACCCTGCCATCCCAGACCACCGCCCCCGCGGGGCCCCATTCTGCGGGGCAGGTGGGCGGGGGTGGCACGGGGAAGCCCCGCCCCCGCCCCCGCAGGGCCCCCCTCCTGTGGGGCAGGTGGACAGAGGTAGCACGGGGAAGCCCCGCCCCCGCCCCGCCCCCGCGGGGCCCCCCTCCTGCGGGGCGGGCAGGGGTGGCACGGGGAAGCCCCGCCCCGCCCGGTGCACGCCCGGTGGCACGGAAGCCCCAGAGGTGTCCAAGGCAGCGTCTCCTGACTGCGCCCAGCGTGGAATTTCCTCTCCCTCTTTATTAAAGTGTTGAGTCCCGGTTTCAAGTGCTCAAAAAATACAATAAGCGCACCTGATCCTGCCACCATCGCCCAAGGCGGGGAGGAGGAAATCAAGAGACAATAATAGACAGAGACGAAGGCTGCCATCTGTCGACGTCCACGCTGGGCCCCTGGGCAGGTAGTTCTCAAAAACCCCAGTCCCCACATTTGCCCCCCGCACCTCTGCGGCCTGGCCTGGCACGCAGGCAGCCACGGCCAAGGGCGGCAGCCATGGTCCCAGAGAACGGCGGACAAGGGCCTCACAACACCACCAACCCCGTGAACACCCACCTCCGGGCCCGTCGGGCTCTCTCCCAACTGCCTGCACCTCCCAGAAGAGAAAGGATGGCGCCATTGTAAGTGGGGACCTAAAACCTCGCTCGCTTGCTTTCAAAAGCATCCGCCCCCCCCCACCGACCCCCCCCTTGGGTAAACAAGTTTCATAGGTTGTCTTCCCTTCACTACAAACACAGTCTTCCTCTCAGGAGGAGGCTGCCCGGTGTCTTCATGCTTGCTTGCAAGTTGTCGCCAGGCAGACATCTTTTTAATGTCCTCGAGGAGGACATCTGGGACCCCAAGTCCTTGAGCACAGCCCCTTCAAGCCCCGGCCACACGGGAGACGTTGAACCATGACTGGGCGGTCGGCGACCTCCGTGCAGTCTCTGATTCTGGGACTTGTTAGTTTGGAGAAATTATTTTTGAGTGGAAACCAGAAAGCAATCTAAAACAAGTAAGATGGACACCGTAAGAAGGCTGCACAGAGCTGGGCAAGGCTTCTCATTTCCGTTTTCCTCGACTAAAATGTTATGGAGCTAGCATGCTCTGTGCTGATGGGGATGAGGAGGCCCCCTCCCCCCTCCTCAGGAAGGAGAGCCGCCCCAGCCCCCGGCTGGTCAGACGCCATCCATTATAAGACACATCATCTATTTATTAGCAGCTTTTCAGAAGGAAAAAAACACATGTTAAAAGCACCCATCAATTACGCGCTGCATTCAGCGCTCAGGAACACTCGCCGCCGAGAAATATGCATCTTACGATCGAGAAATAGGGTGTTTTAATTCAAAGGTCATCTTCAATTAATCATTTCACAGGACGTAAGCAAAGTGGGTTCTCTGGAACAGAGGTCGTCCTGCACAAACAAGGACAGGGCGTGTCGAGAGAGAGTCGTGTCAGGAGCCCCAGAAGGGCCTGGGGGGCGGCGCTGCGAGCCCCTGTTTCCAGGCAACGCGGAGCTTTACCCCAGCACAGACCCTTCCACCGCAAGGCCCGGGTATACACGCGAGGGCCGCGTGGGCTCCGGAGCCGGGCCTGGGCCCCCCACCCGCAGGCCCGCGTGCCGAGGGCTCCGTCCTCCCGCCCCGCGTCAGACCAGGGGCGTGCGAGGCCGCCCCCCCCCACCGCAGGGCCCCGGCAGGGAGTCGGGGCGAGACCCCCGGTGACCCCCGCGGGCAGCCTCCGCCCTGAGGAAGGCAGGCAGCCCCGGCCGGACGGCGCCCCCGGCCGCGGGGCGTCCCGAGACCCGGGAAGACCAGCCCCCCGCCACAGCACCACCGTGGTGTGGGACTTGCGGGGACCCACCCAGCCCGGAGGCGGGGCCAGGGAGTGGGGACCACCCCGATGGGCGGGGAGCCTCCGTGGACCCCGTCGGGATGAGCCGAGGGCTCTACCTCCACGTTAACCCCTTGCTCATGCCGCTTCCCCTGGAAGGGCTGGCCCTCCTCACAGAGCCGGCCACGAGAGGCAAGACCTCCACCCCGTCCCTCGGAAAGCGCCTTCGCCGCGCGCAGACGTGAGGCCGGGGTTCGCGTACCCTCTCGGCTCCGCCGGCGGCCCGTGTCTGAGGAGGAGCCCCGGCCCTTTCCCCTCGCCCGACCCCCGTCTGCTGACTGACGACCCCGTGTTGGGCTTCCTAATGCTCCCTCAGGATTGTTCATAGCGTTCCGTCCCTCTGCTCACACCGCCTGACCGCGTGTGCACGTGCTGCACTCCTCAGTTACAGTCGTGAGCGTAACAGTCACCGTGGCTTCAGCCGCCGGCCTGGCCGGTCCACACCCCCCCCCCCGCCAGGCCGAGTCCATCCTGGTGGACTAGCTGCCCTTCCAGACCACAACCCTGCCTTTGGGCGTGCGGGCCATTGTTTCTCTTAACAGCAGCATGGTGCATGGGGAAAATGGTGGCAGAAGAAAATGAACTCGTCAGGATCTCTCCCCTGGCTTCAGAGGCTGACTTTCTCCAGGGATCTTCTTTCTGTCTCTGTTTCCAGTTGTTTCTCTGGAAACCTCCGCATAGGTAGGGTGTGAGCCTTGCAGCTCTTTCAGACGGCCCTGGTGGCCCTGTGTTTGGTCGCCTAGTTGCTTGGTTTGGTTTTGTGGTGCTGAGGATGGAGCCCAGGACCTGGCATCTGCCACTCAGAGCCGCCCACCCCAGAACCTTCCAGCAAAATACCTGCCACTCAGAGCCGCCCACCCCAGAACCTTCCAGCAGAACACATGACACTCAGAACCCCCCACCCCAGAACCTTCCAGCAGAACACCTGCCACTCAAAACCCACACCCCAGAACCTTCCAGCAGAAGACATGACACTCAGAACCGCCACCCCAGAACCTTCCAGCAGAATACCTGCCACTCAGAGCCCCCCACCTCAGAACCTTCCAGAAAGCATCTGCCACTCAGAACCGCCACCCCAGAACCTTCCAGCAGAACACATGACACTCAGAACTGCCACCCCAGAACCTTCCAGCAGAACATCTGCCACTCAGAACCCCCACCCCAGAACCTTCCAGCAGAACATCTGCCACTCAGAACCCCCCACCCCAGAACCTTCCAGCAGAACACCTGCCACTCAAAACCCACACCCCAGAACCTTCCAGCAGAAGACATGACACTCAGAACCGCCACCCCAGAACCTTCCAGCAGAACATCTGCCACTCAGAACCCCCACCCCAGAACCTTCCAGCAGAACATCTGCCACTCAGAACCCCCCACCCCAGAACCTTCCAGCAGAACACCTGCCACTCAGAGCCGCCCACCCCAGAAACTTCCAGAAGAACACCTGCCACTCAGAGCCCCCCCACCCCAGAAACTTCCAGAAGAACACCTGCCACTCAGAGCCGCCCACCCCAGAAACTTCCAGAAGAACACCTGCCACTCAGAACCCTCACCCCAGAACCTTCCAGAAGAACACCTGCCACTCAGAACCGCCACCCCAGAACCTTCCAGTAGAATGCATGCCACTCAGAGCCCCCCCACCCCAGAACCTTCCAGCAGAACATCTGCCACTCAGAGCCGCCCACCCCAGAACCTTCCAGCAGAACATCTGCCACTCAGAACCCCCACCCCAGAACCTTCCAGCAGAACACCTGCCACTCAGAGCCGCCCACCCCAGAAACTTCCAGAAGAACACCTGCCACTCAGAGCCCCCCCACCCCAGAAACTTCCAGAAGAACACCTGCCACTCAGAGCCGCCCACCCCAGAAACTTCCAGAAGAACACCTGCCACTCAGAACCCTCACCCCAGAACCTTCCAGAAGAACACCTGCCACTCAGAACCGCCACCCCAGAACCTTCCAGTAGAATGCATGCCACTCAGAGCCCCCCCACCCCAGAACCTTCCAGCAGAACATCTGCCACTCAGAGCCGCCCACCCCAGAACCTTCCAGCAGAACATCTGCCATTCAGAGCCCCCACCCCAGAACCTTCCAGGCAAAATCTCTCCATCTCCCACAGGAGCGCTTGTGATGTGTGCATGATCTCCAGGGAGACGACTTAGTCCCACCTCCATGGCTGCATGTGTCAGAGTCCATGCGGCTGGGGTGACCTTCATGAGCGTCTCCCACCTCCCCCCGCCCTGTCCAGATGGATGACTGGGGTGGACTGGGTCTCCGTCGGCTCCGAGGCCCCCGTGAGCTCTGAAATCCGCCCTCCCAGTGTCGAAATGGCTCCTTGTCAAGTAACACATCCCCCAGCAGCACTGTCCCCCGAAGCTGCCCTGCCAGTCGCCGCTGTCAGAACGCGTCCGTCAGCAGCACGCCCCGCAAGCCCCACATGGAGGGCGCCACGCACGGGCTCCACACGGCTCCCGGTCTCTCCACCACGCTCAAAGAAAGCCATGGCATCCTTGAGGGCAGAACTGCAGCACCGTCTGCAAGCCGGACACGGAGCCTTCAGCTGCCTCCGGGGCAAGCACCGGCCTGGGTGGGGGTGACGGAGGCAGCGTGAGGGGGGGGACCCACCTCCCCTTCCGCCAGGTGCTCACCTGCCTGTCGCTGCACAACAGGCAGAGAAGATCCAATGGGCTCTGTTCTATGCGGCCGTGGGCTCGCCTGCCGTGCGCAGACCCCACCCACAGCACGGCCACTGACCTGCCACGTCCCGTCCTGCGTGGGCTCGCCTGCCGTGCGCAGACCCCACCCACAGCACGGCCACTGACCTGCCACGTCCTGTCCTGCGTGGGCTCGCCTGCCGTGCCCAGACCCCACCCACAGCACGGCCACTGACCTGCCACGTCCCGTCCTGCGTGGGCTCGCCTGCCGTGCGCAGACCCCACCCACAGCACGGCCACTGACCTGCCACGTCCCGTCCTGCCGTGCGCAGACCCCACCCAAAGCACAGCCACTGACCTGCCACGTCCCGTCCTGCCGTGCGCAGACCCCGCCCACAGCATGGCCACTGACCTGCCACGTCCCGTCCTGCCGTGTGCAGACCCCGCCCACAGCATGGCCACTGACCTGCCACGTCCCGTCCTGCCGTGCGCAGACCCCGCCCACAGCATGGCCACTGACCTGCCACGTCCCGTCCTGCCGTGCACAGACCCCACCCACAGCATGGCCACTGACCTGCCACGTCCCGTCCTGCCGTGTGCAGACCCCGCCCACAGCATGGCCACTGACCTGCCACGTCCCGTCCTGCCGTGTGCAGACCCCACCCACAGCATGGCCACTGACCTGCCACGTCCCGTCCTGCCGTGTGCAGACCCCACCCACAGCATGGCCACTGACCTGCCACGTCCCGTCCTGCGTGGGCTCGCCTGCCGTGCCCAGACCCCACCCACAGCACGGCCACTGACCTGCCACGTCCCGTCCTGCCGTGCACAGACCCCGCCCACAGCACGGCCACTGACCTGCCACGTCCCGTCCTGCCGTGCACAGACCCCGCCCACAGCACGGCCACTGACCTGCCACGTCCCGTCCTGCCGTGCGCAGACCCCACCCACAGCACGGCCACTGACCTGCCACGTCCCGTCCTGCGTGGGCTCACCTGCCGTGCACAGACCCCACCCACAGCACGGCCACTGACCTGCCACGTCCCATCCTGCCGTGCGCAGACCCCACCCACAGCACGGCCACTGACCTGCCACGTCCCGTCCTGCGTGGGCTCACCTGCCGTGCACAGACCCCGCCCACAGCACGGCCACTGACCTGCCACGTCCCGTCCTGCCGTGCACAGACCCCGCCCACAGCACGGCCACTGACCTGCCACGTCCCGTCCTGCCCTGGGCTCGCCTGGGTCATGTCCCGAGAGCCTGACAGCACCGCAGGCCCAGAGCCCCGCAGGCCCCAGGCGCCAGCCCCAACCCCACAAGCGCTGCCTGCAGAGGTTTGCTCCTAGCCCTCAACCAGGGTCTGCAGCAATGGCTGGAGCCGGGACGCTGGACACAAACTCTGCTGCACAGCGCCCCTGGGGGGAGGAGCACAGCTGCCCCTGGGGGGAGGAGCACAGCTGCCCCTGGGGGGAGGAGTACAGCTGGGGGGAGGAGCACAGCCGCCCCTGGGGGGAGGAGCACAGCTGCCCCTGGGGGGAGGAGCACAGCCGCCCCTGGGGGGAGGAGCGGTCCTTCCTGTACTTCAGGACCCAATCCAGGCCCGGGCCGTCTGCTTTCCCACTGCGAGAGCTTCGGGGCTGAGGGAGGCAGGAAGGTCACAATGCGGTGGTCCAGTGTCTGGATGTGAACCTCCAACCATGTACCTCTCAGACCTGCAGAACACCCCAGCACAGTCCCGTGGGGGGAACAAAAGCAATTCATTCCCCAGTGAGTCAGCACTGCGTCGTGAAAGTAAAACTCACTATTTGTGTTAAGGAGATGGATGTTTTTGAGAGCTGTTTGTCTCTCTCTGCTAGCCGTGCTGACGTGTTTTTCGGGAGCCGGGCTAGCCAGGCTGCGGGGTCTGGAGCCCAGCCGACAACGTGCCCGGAGAGTCTGTGTTACAAAGCCCCTGTTAATTACAAGCTGCCTTCAGCTATCAAACACGCTCACAGGTAAAAACTATGCACCTCAGAATCAAGACAGACGCTGTTTTAATTCAAACGTCATCGTGAAAGTGGGAGGTGAAGCACCGAGCCGCTCTGCCAGGAACACTCAGGGTGCGTCTTCCAGCTGCTCGGAGGTAACGGCTCCTTGTGGTTGGCCAGTCATCCTGGAAGTGCAAGCGTCCCGGAGACGGCGGTCCCCGACCCTGGTGCTATCCATCACCTACACAACACGCAGCTTATGCTTCCCAAATACATACTATTATTATGTGGCCGCCAAACAATCCTTACCAACGGCCTTGTGGACGGAAGACGTGTGGAACGCCTCGTGAGTGTGCCCACCGTGCAGTGATGAAGGCCTTGGTCACTCACGGACTGAGGACAGCAGCTCTTCTGCTGTGGCGTCACCGGAGCGCCGTCTCCAGCTGGCCTCGGTTTCCCTGGCCGAGGCAGCCCTGCCCTCCGTGCGGCTCCTGTGCGCAGCCTTCAGACCCGTGGGCCTCGGCCCCTGGGCGGCCCGCAGCTCCGTGTGGAGGGCTGAGGAGGACAAAGGGGGGCTCCTGGCTGCGTGCTTGGGGCCATGCTGCCCCCCGACCTGGGACCGTCCCAGGAGACGTGGGTGCCACGGGGGAACCTGGGCCTCGCGTGGGGCGCACACGCACGGGGTCTTCACCGATTGTGGGGCTCAAATTCCCTGTCCCCCTGCTTTTCCCGGGGAGATGCCAAATGCCAAATTATGAAAGACACTCGGCTCCACTCCCCCCGCCTGAGGAAGGAGCACAGCGCATCTTTATGGGCTAAGCTGAGCTGAGGAAAGATGCCCAGACCTCCCCCTCCATCCCCCCTCATTGGTCGGGAGCAGACGCAGGACAGAGATTCCGGGGAGCCGGTTTGGATGGCCCACCAGTCTCAAAGGACTTTAATCAGGGAGGGGTTTATATAATGGTAATGGCGGGCAGGAAGGGGAGGGACTACTGAATATTAGCGACTGGCTAATGAGGCTGCTCATCAGGTGATGTCACGCAACTTCCTCTATGGGCGGAGACCACAGCCCCCCAAGGACCGGGCCTCTGGGGTCTTTGCCGCCATGATGGCACGCACGTGCTCGCCCCCAGGGCGGGGGCTTCTCTTCCGGTGGAGGCCGGAAAGAGGTGGGAGGAGCTAACTGGGCCGTCCCCTCTTAAAGGCACAGCCATCCCCATCCCCAACAACCGACGGCACAGCAGGAAGGAGAAAAGCACAGAGCGCTTTACCTGGGGAGGCTGAGGTTCTGCGCCAACAACGGCAGGGTGGTTAGCGGAACCCCCCAACTTCACCAGCACCTGGGGAGCTGGCGGACGGTCAGCGCGCCAGTGGAGGCTGGCGGTAAATCAGGGCTGCGAGGACAGGAGCAGGAAGAGCACAGCCCGGGGCTTCGTGCGGCTGGCAAGTCAATGAAGACTGAAAACCCAGGAGTGTGAGGGTGTCACCCACACCCTGTCCCGGCCCCGCCCCCTGGGAGGGACACGCCTCCTCCAGGCCCCGCCCCCTGGGCGAGGCAAGCCCCTGTCCCGGCCCCACCCCCTGGCAGGGACACGCCTCTTCCGGGCCCCGCCCACTGGGAGAGGCAAGCCCCTGTCCCGGCCCCGCCCCCTGGGAGAGGCAAGCCCCTGTCCCGGCCCCACCCCCTGGCAGGGACACGCCTCCTCCAGACCCCGCCCCCTGGGAGAGGCAAGCCCCTGTCCCGGCCCCGCCCCCTGGGAGAGGCAAGCCCCTGTCCCGGCCCCGCCCCCTGGGAGGGACACGCCTCCTCCAGACCCCGCCCCCTGGGAGAGGGAAGCCCCTGTCCCGGCCCCGCCCCCTGGGAGAGGCAAGCCCCTGTCCCGGCCCCACCCCCTGGCAGGGACACGCCTCCTCCAGGCCCCACCCCCTGGGAGAGGCAAGCCCCTGTCCCGGCCCCACCCCCTGGCAGGGACACGCCTCCTCCGGCCCCACCCCCTGGGAGAGGCAAGACCCTGTCCCGGCCCCGCCCCCTGGGAGGGACACGCCTCCCTCGGGCCCCACCCACTGAGAGAGGCAAGCCCCTGTCCCGGCCCTGCCCCCTGGGAGGGACACGCCTCCCTCGGGCCCCACCCACTGGGAGAGGCAAGCCCCTGTCCCGGCCCCGCCCCCTGGGAGAGGCAAGCCCCTGTCCAGGCCCCGCCCCCTGGGAGAGGCAAGCCCCTGTCCCGGCCCCGCCCCCTGGGAGGGACACGCCTCCTCTGGGCCCCGCCCCCTGGGAGAGGCAAGCCCCTGTCCCGGCCCCGCCCCCTGGGAGGGACACGCCTCCCTCGGGCCCCACCCACTGGGAGAGGGAAGCCCCTGTCCCGGTCCCGCCCCCTGGGAGGGACACGCCTCCCTCGGGCCCCACCCACTGGGAGAGGCAAGCCCCTGTCCCGGCCCAGCCCCCTGGGAGAGGCAAGCCCCTGTCCCGGCCCCGCCCCCTGGGAGGGACACGCCTCCTCTGGGCCCCGCCCCCTGGGAGAGGCAAGCCCCTGTCCCGGCCCCGCCCCCTGGGAGAGGCAAGCCCCTGTCCCGGCCCCGCCCCCTGGGAGAGGCAAGCCCGTCCTGGCCCCGCCCCCTGGGAGGGACACGCCTCCTCTGGGCCCCGCCCCCTGGGAGAGGCAAGCCCCTGTCCCGGCCCTGCCCCCTGGGAGAGGCAAGCCCCTGTCCCGGCCCCGCCCCCTGGGAGAGGCAAGCCCCTGTCCCGGCCCCGCCCCCTGGGAGGGACACGCCTCCTCTGGGCCCCGCCCCCTGGGAGAGGCAAGCCCCTGTCCCGGCCCCGCCCCCTGGGAGAGGCAAGCCCCTGTCCCGGCCCCGCCCCCTGGGAGGGACACGCCTCCTCTGGGCCCCGCCCCCTGGGAGAGGCAAGCCCCTGTCCCGGCCCCGCCCCCTGGGAGATGCCGTCCCGGGCTGTTTTCAGGCCCTGCAGGCGGAGAGGGAGGATTTTCCCCTCGTTGCTTCCTCTCTCAGCATCCTTCGTCTCCAGACACTGTCTCAAAGGGTGCCGTCTGCGCAGACAACACCGGGAAAAGATGCATGAACTACGGACAGTGAGCTACACAGCTTCTCACCGGAGACGACCGTGTGTATGTGCAGATGTGTGTATGTGTGCACACGTGTGCATGGTCCTGCGTGTGGGCACCGACGTGCTGGGCATGTACACAGTGCTCACGGCAGCTCTCCAGCGTCTGCACGGTAGTGATCACCCAGGTGCCAGGTCGCAGCCCTGTGGTGGTGAGCTCACCCTGTGTGCCGGGTCACCCCGGGTGGAGGTTTGCTCACCCCGTGTGCCAGGTCACGGGGGCAGCGTGCTCACCATGTGTCTGCACCCACTTCCCGGCCGGCAGCAGGCTCTGCCCTCTCCTACCCCGGTTCAGGGCCGCTCCCTCCCTCCGTCTCTGAGCACTTCTGCCTTCCTCAACTCCTTCCTTCATAAAGAGAATGAAAATATATCTTCTGCCTTCACGGATACTGTGACACCTGTATTAATATCAGAGGCTTTAATATTTTATTCTACCTAAAAGTTCATTTCTGCACGTTCCCCCTGGAAACAGGCCTGGCACTAAATCTCCATCCAAGTCGAAAAGAAAAAATTGCAGACATGAATGCCACTATCCCATCCCTGTGTGGGCCCGGCGGGGTGGGGGGGCCTGGAGCCCGGCCGGCCCTGCCCACCTCGTGTGAGCCCAGGGGGCGGGGTGGGGGGGCCCGGAGCCCGGCCGGCCCTGGCCACCTCGTGTGAGCCCAGGGGGCGGGGTGGGGGGGCCTGGAGCCCGGCCGGCCCTGGCCACCTCGTGTGGGCCCAGGGGGCGGGGTGGGGGGGCCCCGGAGCCCGGCCGGCCCTGGCCACCTCCTGTGAGCCCAGGGGGCGGGGTGGGCCCCGGAGCCGGGCTGGCCCCGGGCTTCTCTGCCTTCTGCTCATCTCCCCTGCGTGCATCCTGCCGAGGGGTTGGGGCCTGTGCCTGTTTCGAGGGCCTGGATGCCTGCCTGACCCTTGAAAGGACAAGGAGAGGCCGCTCCAGTTGCAGACGACCACACTGCACGGGAGAAGATGCCAGACGGTGGACGCCTAATGGCTGCTCCTGGCGGCTTGGGGCTGTCCCAGGTGGGAGAATCAAAAGGCCCCCTCGCCAGCATCCCTGCTGGGGACTGGAGGCTGCACCTAGATTTCAGAAGACAGCCCTCCGTGGGAGGCAGTCACCGGAGGACAGCTTCTGGGAACGGGGGGCCTGTCCACCGCAAGCTCGGGCCGAGAGTCCTGGACATCCTTCAAGACACAGCTCTGCCTCTTTCTGGTCTCTGTTGGGCCCCTCCTCGCCTGCCTGGCACATCTCTCCTGGGAAATCGGAAGTCCCTCAGTTCCTCCACTACCTTGTCCAACGAGGCAGCATGCAGCCTGGTGCATCTTCATCTCCGGGCTGCTCTGGGTGATTGATGTCTGGCCACACTCAACCACGTGCCTGTAAACCGGCAACCATCTCTAAGCTTCTTCCTGGAGCTACAGGTGCATCCTAAACCTGATGACACAGGATGGTGGTTCTCATCACACACAAGTGTGACACCACCTGTGTCTAGCACACAGAAGTGTGGCACGCTCCGTGTTCATCACACAGAAGTGTGACGTTCGTCACTTTCCCTGTAGCTGGACATTCCCACCAGGTGCCAGCTACAGTTTTGTTCTTGAATGTCCCCAGCGAGCTTGGGGAGCCTTTAAGGGGCGGGGCTAGTAGAGGTCGCTAGGTCATTGTGGGGTCACACCTGAGGGATGGCTAATGCAGGCTCCTCCCGTCTCCTTTCTGCTCCCTGTCACCAGCCTGGATTTTTGCTCCTGGATACCTGGTCATCAGGCACTGTGTCTCCACAGGCCCAAAACTGGGGACCCGGACAACCTTTCCTTTGTAGAGAAAGATGGAAAAACTAATGAAACGCAGCTGGGTATTTGAAAAGCTACATAAGATTCTCAAACTCTTAGCCAAAATAGCCACAGAAAAGGTGGGGGGGGGGGCAGAAAAATCCAAATTTAAGAATTAGAGATGGATTGTGAGTATTGCAATAAATACTAATGACTCAGAAGATGACTAAGGGATATGTTGAAAACTTACATTCTAATGAACTGGAAAACCTAGACGAAATGGATAAATTTCTGGACGCATGTGACCTACCAAAATGAAAGCAGAGGACTATGAAGGCCTACAGCAGACCCGTAAGGAGTTGGCAGGTTGACACAGCAACAGTCTCCTTAACGGGAAAGCCAAGCACCAGACAGATTTACTGCCAACTTTCCTTTTCCTGTTAAAAAAAAAAAAAACCACAACAAAAAAAAAGAAAATTATAGTCCAATTTCCTTGATAATGACAGGCACAAAAATTTTCAATAAAACACTCAACACACACCTTACAAAGATGGCCTTGGTTCCAGGCACCAGTGAGACTTAGCACCTGCAAATCAGTGCACGGAGCAGAGCAGAGAACAGACTCAGGGACAAAAAATCACACCCCATCTCAACAGAAGTGGAAAAAAAAAAGGCTGGCAAAATACAACATCCTTTCTGATAAAAGCCCTGAATCTAATAGAAGGAATGCACCTGAGCAGAGCAAACCCATAGCCAACATCACCGGAAGCGGGTGAAAGCCTAAAGCGTGTTCTTCAAGTCAGGAACGAGGAAGGTACGGTGCCCATGCTCTCTGCTAGTCTTCACTGCAGGCCTTCCATGCTCAGCTAGAGCAATGAGGCGAGAGAAAAGAAACCCAGGAAAATTTCACATTATCCTTATTGCAGATGATGGAAACTCCCTAAAGACTCCATCAAAAACCTCTTAAATCTGATTAACACTTTCGGCAAAGTGACAGAACACAATATTCAAATGCAAAAGTAAACAGCCTATCTATATAACTATAAAATATAGGCTGGAAAAGAGTCAGGAAAGCAAGCCTATTGAACACACACACACACACACACACACACACACACACACTCCACTATTTTTTTAATCTAGAAATAAATAAAGAACTTGAAGACGACTTAAGAAGATGGAAAGACTTCCATACCTATGGACCATAGAATTAATAGTGTGACAATTGCTATGTAATCAAAAGAAATCTACAGATTCGATAAAATCCCCATCAAAAACTCAGCTTTCACATGAACAGAAGACTAGAAGAACAGAAGACTCCAAACAGCCAAGTCAATCCTGGGCAAAGAGAGCTATGTTGGAACTGTCACGGGAAGACTGGCATTCTTCAGATCACAGAGCAAAGCCAAGGGGACACAACCAGCAGGGACAGGCCAACGGACAGGATGTGAGCCCACGCAACAGAACACCCAAGAAACAAGCCACACACCTACAGCCAAACAACTTCAGACAGACAGGCCCCAAACTGGACAGCCTCACGTAGAAGACTGTAACTAGATCCTTGTCTCCTCCCTTGCATAAAGTCATATCAGAAATGGTTCAAAGTTACTACTGTAAGACCTAAACTTTATGTGTGTGTGTGTGCGTGCGCGCGCGTGCATACATGTGCACGCACACCCTAATTGTAGCGTTCAAACTTAGAGCATGGGCACTATCTCTGAGCTCTTTGGCTGAAGACCAGAGCTCTGCCACTTAAGCCACATTTCCGCTTTGGCTTTTAGATGGCTAATTGGAGCCAAGAGTCTCGTGGGCTTTCCTGCCTGAACTCGCTTGGAACTGTGATCCTCAGACCTCAGCCTTGTTGAGTAGCTAGGATTATGAGCATGAGCGTGTGGTACTTGGTTCTAAAACTTTTCAAGTCCTACAGGAAAACTCTTGTTGATATAGAAATAGGTAACGTTTTCTGAATAGGTCTCCAACTGTTCAGGAAATAAGAGCAAGGATTGATGAATGTGACTGTATTAAATTAAAAAGCTTTCCCAATCAAAGAAAATAATTACTGGAATCAAGAGCCAACCTTGAGAACCGGAGAAAACTTTTGCCAGCTATTCATTTGAGAAGGGATTAATGTCCAGAATGCAAAAAGAGCTAAAAGAATTAAACTAAAAAAGCCAAATAATCCAATTAGTAAATGAGCAAATGAATTGAAAAGACAGGTTTTTAAATAAAAAGTACAAATGTCCAATAAATACATGAAGAAATGTTCCACACCCTTAGCCATAAAGGAAAACGCACAGTAAAACTACCCTAAGATCCCATCTGGTTCCAGCTATGGAAGCCATGGAGAAAGCAAAGCACAATGAACACTGGAGATGTGGAGAAAAGGAAATCTCCTACACTGCTGGTAGGAATGGAACTTCGTGCAACCACTATGGAAATCATCACTAAAAATGGAGCCACAATCTGCGATTGCATCTAACCTCTAATGGCCCTGCGTGATCTAGTATTCCCTCCCCTGGGCACGGATGAACAAAGGAAATGCGTATGCATGGGATAAAGGCAAACGACAGGGCTTCACTGCACTGCAAAAAGGAACGCAACGGTCGATTTGCAGGAAGATGGGCGGAGCTACAGATCACCACGCTAAGTGAAATGAATCAGACTCAAAAGGCAAACATCCTCTGCAGAGTGTAGACCTGAAAACATCAAAAGAGGGGTCATCGGCGGGAAGGAGCCCCCCGAGAGGCGCCCACGGGTGGAAAGTGGGAGACTAGAGCCCTTGCACGTAGGGAAACAGGACAGTAAAGCTCTAAACGTGATTTTTAAAGCGGGGGGGGGGGGGTGGGGAGGAATGGGCTCTGCCCAACGCGTGAAACCTCCTGTGCAGCGAGCCCTGGCGCCAGGCAGTTGACCGCCGATCCGGCCCACGCTGCCGGAGGCAGGCGAGAGGGCCGGGCTCTGCCTGGTCATTTTTCAAGCTCTGCGCACGAGGGGCACCATTTCCTGCCACGCATTGCCCGGGCCGGGGCGCCCGAATGCCGAGAGCCCCCGCGGAGACGGGCCTGTGAGGAGGCTGGGGTGGCGGCTCTGGTGGAGGGGAATCAAGGCGGCCGTGTGTGCGGGCAGAGCGGCCCTGCTGCGTGCTTCAAGCGCAGGCAGGCCTTGGCACGAGGAGAGCACCGCCAGGGTCGGGGCGCCCCCCGGTGCCCGGGCCTCCCGAGGCCCCCCGCTCCCCGGGGGCGGCTGCCCACGTCCACCCGGTGACTCAGCTCCCACACGGCCCAGCGCGAGCAGCCTCGGCCCTGCCCGCAGTCCCCCCGTCCTGCCGGGCACCGCGTGCGCCTGGGCCCCATTCACAGAGGCCTGGCAGGCTCACGGCGCGCCTGGGCAGAGTCCGCCTTTCCCACGGAAGAGTCCGCGCACACACAACCTCACAGGCGCTCGCCCCCCCCCGCCCCCGCCCCCGCCCCTCCCGCGAGCCTCCGCACACCCCAGACCCCGGGCCCCAAGGACTTCCCCGCGCCAGCAGCCCCCGCCTGCCCCGCTCCCTCCCCGTCCATCACGAAGCCCTTCTCCAGCACAGGTCAGCCCCGCCGCAGGACAGCCCCTCACCTCTGCACCCCCCAAAGTGGCCACCCCCAAATCATCATGCTAATGTGAAGCTTATCCCCCCCCCCCAAGGTGGCCAGCACGAAAGGGCAGGCCACAAATCGCTGGGGAGAGGGGCCGGGGTGGGGCTCTGGGGACTCCCTCCTCCCCAGACCCGGCGGGCCTCTCCGCCCTCGCCCCCCCCCAGGGCAGGGGAGCCCCCCATCTCTGAGCAGGGTCTGATGCCAAGTGTGGGCCCAGCCCTGTGAGCTGCCACGGGGTCACGGGAGGAGGACCCCGGCTGGGACTCGGGCCGTGCCCTCTTTCTCGGTCACTCTCCTGTCCTCGTCACCCCGAGCCCTCGTGAACCTGCACGCGGGGCTTTCAAGGAGCAGCGAATCAAAGGCTTAAGATCGAAAGTCTCATCTTCACACTTGCCGGAAGCTGGGTCTCCGCGAGGACACACTGCAGGGTTTAATTAAAAATGCAAGTCTGTTTAGCCGTTTTCAATGAGTAGCAGTTTTCCTAGCTTTGGGGAGGGCTTGATGAAGAAAGCGGGGCTGAGACGGCACAAATGCACGCCAACGTGCCCGGGGAATTTAAGTGGGGCAATTCGGAGCAAACAGGGAGGCTAAGCTTCCCGGAGCCAGCCAGACCTGCCGTCCGCCTTCTGGAAGGGAGGAGCAGCTTCCGTCTGCCTCACCAAAGAGGCAAGAGCCGGGGCTGCCACCTGAGGCCCTGTCAAACCTTCCAGACCATTCTCCAGGAGGCCCGAGGCCGGGCAGCTCCGCCCACGCGTTCAGGGCGGCTGCACTGATTGCTAGCCTGCCAGTCTTCATCACCAGCAGATGGTCGAGCAATCCTAGACATCTGAGGAACGCGCCTAGCAAGGAAGCCAGTGACCAGAACGATCAGAGGGGAGCAAAAGCAATTTGCAGAACGCAGAGGCTGGGCAGCAACCTAACCAAGCAGGGAAGCCGGCGCTGATGTTCCCTGACCACGGACGATGCCGCACCCACCTGGAAGGGACGGGGCGCTGGCACAGAGAGCACTTCGGAACAGAATGAGCTACTTAGCAGCTGCGAATCGAGACAGACTTCCAACCTCTGCATAGAATGAAGAGAGCTGGGGAGCACCGTGGTGCTCGCCGTGATAATGAAAAGCGGACACAGAGCCTGCAAAACAACTCCTCCCCCACCCCGTACCTGAGGGGCTATGGGGGTGACCGTGCAGCCCGCCCCGGCCTGAGGAGACGAGGAGACGAGGAGACGGCGGCTCCGCTCCCCTTGCCCTGGGCAGCACAAAGCCACGAGGAAGAAGACAGCGGGCGGGCGTGCCGAACGCGTCGGCGGTGGACAACATGGGGGGGGGGGGGGGAACAGGAGAGAGATTCTCCAACTCACACATTCAGCTTCCAACCTGGCCTGGGGGGGGGGGGGGTGCTGGGAGAGAGGCAGGGGTGGGGGTACCATGGGAGGGGGCTGGGGGAGGGGCTTGGGGTGCCCGGGGAGGGCACTGTGAGTCCCGAGGGCCGCAGAAGGCAAGCCCCTGGCCCCGGGGGCTGAGTCTGGGTGGGGGTGGCAGGGCACTGCCCCGCCGTCTCCCGGGAGACGAAGCTAAACCAGGTCGGGAGAGGAGGTCATGGCGTCGCTCCGCACCAGGCGGAGAGCAGGAACGGGGGAGGCCGCGGGCAGCTGCGCTGGGCGCAGGCACAGAGGGCAGACCCGGCCCCGGGGCGCCTCACTGGCAAGAATCCTCCGGCCCCTCAGCCGCGCCCCAAACCCAAGAAGGCCCTGGAACTCGGAGCACGCGGAGGGACGCGGCGGCCCCTGCCACCCAGGCCAGCAAGGAGCCCGGGCGCCCCCTTCCTCAGCCCCCGAGCTGTGTCGGGGAGCGAGCGAGCGAGCAAGCGCACGGGCACGCTCGGGGCAGGGGCTCAGTGAGGCCCGAGGCCGCGCGTGCACTCAAGGCCGCGGCGTGCGCTTCTGGGGTTCAGCCGGGAGGTGGACGGGGGCGGAGCATGGCGCGCGGACGCTGCGGAAAACGAAGGCCGCTTCTGCCGGGCAGCCGAGGGAGGCGCGGGCGGCGGGCGGGTTGGCCCTCGCGGAGACAAATGGGAAACAGAACTTCAGGACCGCGGGACTGGGTAAACCAGGCACGCCTACTGACGGCAGGCGGACGCAGACCCTCAGATCGTGAACCAGAAGGGAGAACGGGAGGCAAGACACCGTTTAAGAGACAGTGGGGAGGATTTCCTGAAAATAATGCAAGACAGCAGATCTCACAGCCAAGGAGCCCAGCAAGGGCCAATAGCATAAATAAAAGTAATTGAAAACACGTGAAGAGCAGCACCCCAGGTCCAAGCTGCTGAGAACTGAAGTCAAACAGGAAAGAAAGTGGCAGGAAAATGCACACAGCAGATAAAACACAAAAATCTAGAACAAACAGTAAAACTGGGTTCTGGTCAGAAACGACCAAGCCAAAGGATGCTGGGTCATGACCTTAGAAGCACTCAGCACCGCGGAAAACCACCAGCTCCGAAGGACGCACCACTGGAGAGGTCTCAAAGGGGAAAATCAAGGGAGTCTTTAGACAAGTGAAAATACGCTCGTAGACAGGCACCAGCGACCATCACCTGCAATCCTAGCTACTTGGAGACTGAGATCTGAGGCTATGGTTCAACTCCAACCTGAGCAGAAAAGTCTGTGAGGCTTTATCAAAACATCTGACTGGATGCGTGGCTCAAGCGGTAGAGCACCATCCAGGAGTGAAAGAGCAAAGTGAGAGCATGAGGCCCTGAGTTCAAGTTCCATTACTACTACACACACACGCACACACGCACACACACACAGCACACACGCACACACACACAGCACACACACCTGAATGGAGCCAGCACTGTCATAGACCTGATGCATAAAATACGGTGCAGCGAGTTCCTCAGCCAACTTCATCTGCACAGAGAAATGGAAGACAAAGGAAAATGTCAAAAGCAAAAGTATAAATCTATTTTATTTTAATTGATCTAAGGATAACTGGTTGGCTAAAGCGAACATAGTATCAGTGCCCGGTGGGTTTACAACAAAGGTAAAAATAAAACGTAATACCGCAGCAGAAAGAAATCCAAAGGCTATGAGGACTAAGGGTGCCGCGGCCAGGTGCTCCACGGCCAGGACTCCCCGCGGTGCTCCGCGGCCAGGACTCCCCGCAGTGCTCCACGGCCAGGACTCCCCGCGGTGCTCCACGGCCAGGACTCCCCGCAGTGCTCCGCGGCCAGGACTCCCCGCGGTGCTCCAGGGCCAGGACTCCCCACGGTGCTCCCCGCCCAGGACTCCCCGCGGTGCTCCAGGACTCCCCGCGGTGCTCCAGGGCCAGGACTCCCCGCAGTGCTCCACGGCCAGGACTCCCCGCAGTGCTCCACGGCCAGGACTCCCCGCGGTGCTCCAGGGCCAGGACTCCCCACGGTGCTCCCCGCCCAGGACTCCCCGCGGTGCTCCAGGACTCCCCGCGGTGCTCCAGGGCCAGGACTCCCCGCAGTGCTCCACGGCCAGGACTCCCCGCAGTGCTCCACGGCCAGGACTCCCCGCGGTGCTCCAGGGCCAGGACTCCCCGCGGTGCTCCCCGCCCAGGACTCCCCGCGGTGCTCCACGGCCAGGACTCCCCGCAGTGCTCCGCGGCCAGGACTCCCCGCAGTGCTCCACGGCCAGGACTCCCCGCGGTGCTCCCCGCCCAGGACTCCCCGCAGTGCTCCAGGACTCCCCGCAGTGCTCCAGGGCCAGGACTCCCTGCGGTGCTCCACAGCCAGGACTCCCCACGGTGCTCCACGCCCAGGACTCCCCGCGGTGCTCCCCGCCCAGGACTCCCCGCAGTGCTCCAGGACTCCCCGCGGTGCTCCAGGGCCAGGACTCCCCGCGGTGCTCCGCGGCCAGGACTCCCCGCGGTGCTCCAGGGCCAGGACTCCCCGCGGTGCTCCACGGCCAGGACTCCCCGCAGTGCTCCGCGGCCAGGACTCCCCGCGGTGCTCCAGGGCCAGGACTCCCCGCAGTGCTCCACGGCCAGGACTCCCCGCGGTGCTCCAGGGCCAGGACTCCCCGCGGTGCTCCCCGCCCAGGACTCCCCGCAGTGCTCCAGGACTCCCCGCAGTGCTCCAGGACTCCCCGCAGTGCTCCAGGACTCCCCGCAGTGCTCCAGGACTCCCCGCAGTGCTCCAGGACCAGGACTCCCCGCGGTGCTCCCCGCCCAGGACTCCCCGCGGTGCTCCCCGCCCAGGACTCCCCGCGGTGCTCCCCGCCCAGGACTCCCCGCAGTGCTCCAGGGCCAGGACTCCCCGCGGTGCTCCCCGCCCAGGACTCCCCGCGGTGCTCCAGGACTCCCCGCAGTGCTCCAGGGCCAGGACTCCCCGCAGTGCTCCAGGGCCAGGACTCCCCGCGGTGCTCCAGGGCCAGGACTCCCCGCGGTGCTCCAGGGCCAGGACTCCCCGCGGTGCTCCCCGCCCAGGACTCCCCGCGGTGCTCCCCGCCCAGGACTCCCCGCGGTGCTCCCCGCCCAGGACTCCCTGCAGTGCTCCACGCCCAGGACTCCCCGCGGTGCTCCAGGGCCAGGACTCCCCGCGGTGCTCCAGGGCCAGGACTCCCCGCGGTGCTCCAGGACCAGGACTCCCCGCGGTGCTCCCCGCCCAGGACTCCCCGCAGTGCTCCACGCCCAGGACTCCCCGCGGTGCTCCAGGGCCAGGACTCCCCGCGGTGCTCCAGGGCCAGGACTCCCCGCGGTGCTCCAGGGCCAGGACTCCCCACGGTGCTCCCCGCCCAGGACTCCCCACAGTGCTCCAGGGCCAGGACTCCCCGCGGTGCTCCAGGGCCAGGACTCCCCGCAGTGCTCCCCGCCCAGGACTCCCCGCGGTGCTCCCCACCCAGGACTCCCCGCGGTGCTCCCCGCCCAGGACTCCCCGCGGTGCTCCAGGGCCAGGACTCCCCGCGGTGCTCCAGGGACCAGGACTCCCCGCGGTGCTCCCCGCCCAGGACTCCCCGCGGTGCTCCCCACCCAGGACTCCCCGCGGTGCTCCCCACCCAGGACTCCCCGCGGTGCTCCAGGGCCAGGACTCCCCGCGGTGCTCCAGGGCCAGGACTCCCCGCGGTGCTCCAGGGCCAGGACTCCCCGCGGTGCTCCCCGCCCAGGACTCCCCGCGGTGCTCCAGGGCCAGGACTCCCCGCGGTGCTCCAGGGCCAGGACTCCCCGCGGTGCTCCAGGGCCAGGACTCCCCGCGGTGCTCCAGGGCCAGGACTCCCCGCGGTGCTCCAGGACCAGGACTCCCCGCGGTGCTCCCCGCCCAGGACTCCCCGCGGTGCTCCAGGACCAGGACTCCCCGCGGTGCTCCCCGCCCAGGACTCCCCGCGGTGCTCCAGGACCAGGACTCCCTGCGGTGCTCCCCGCCCAGGACTCCCCGCGGTGCTCCAGGGCCAGGACTCCCCGCGGTGCTCCAGGACCAGGACTCCCCGCGGTGCTCCCCGCCCAGGACTCCCCGCGGTGCTCCAGGACCAGGACTCCCTGCGGTGCTCCCCGCCCAGGACTCCCCGCGGTGCTCCCCACCCAGGATTCCCCGCGGTGCTCCCCACCCAGGACTCCCCGCGGTGCTCCAGGGCCAGGACTCCCCGCGGTGCTCCAGGGCCAGGACTCCCCGCGGTGCTCCCCGCCCAGGACTCCCCGCGGTGCTCCAGGGCCAGGACTCCCCGCGGTGCTCCAGGGCCAGGACTCCCCGCGGTGCTCCCCGCCCAGGACTCCCCGCGGTGCTCCAGGGCCAGGACTCCCCGCGGTGCTCCCCGCCCAGGACTCCCCGCGGTGCTCCAGGGCCAGGACTCCCCGCGGTGCTCCCCGCCCAGGACTCCCCGCGGTGCTCCAGGGCCAGGACTCCCCGCGGTGCTCCCCGCCCAGGACTCCCCGCGGTGCTCCAGGGCCAGGACTCCCCGCGGTGCTCCCCACCCAGGACTCCCCGCGGTGCTCCAGGGCCAGGACTCCCCGCGGTGCTCCAGGGCCAGGACTCCCCGCGGTGCTCCAGGGCCAGGACTCCCCGCGGTGCTCCCCGCCCAGGACTCCCCGCGGTGCTCCAGGGCCAGGACTCCCCGCGGTGCTCCAGGACCAGGACTCCCCGCGGTGCTCCCCGCCCAGGACTCCCCGCAGTGCTCCAGGACTCCCCGCGGTGCTCCCCGCCCAGGACTCCCCGCGGTGCTCCAGGACTCCCCGCAGTGCTCCCCGCCCAGGACTCCCCGCGGTGCTCCAGGACTCCCCGCGGTGCTCCAGGACTCCCCGCGGTGCTCCCCGCCCAGGACTCCCCGCGATGCTCCCGGCCCAGGACTCCCCGCGGGGCTCCGAGATCCCCTCTGCCCTGTGAAGCTGCTCAGACAAGCGCTGCCGGCGGGGCCCTTGCCCCGTCTCCCTGCACAGGGCCCAGGCCTCATAGTCCCGCCCGGCCGGCGAGCCGCGCGCCTGCAGCAGCCGGGCACCGGGGCTCCCGGGAGGAGAGCCCGGCTACGCGGCGGGCGGCTGGGTCCCCCGCGGAGGTGCACAGGGCACGGGTGCCGCCCACGGAGGCCGCCCGGAGCCGTGAGGAGGCCGTCAGGAAGGAGAAGGCCAGCGCGGAGGACGCGAAGGCCACGCCCACGAAGCCGGATGGCGCGGACACGAAGGCCACGCCCACGAAGCCGGTTGGCCGGAGGACATGAAGGCCACGCCCACGAAGCCGGTTGGCGCGGAGGACTCGAAGGCCACGCCCACGAAGCCGGTTGGCGCGGACACGAAGGCCACGCCCACGAAGCCGGTTGGCCGGAGGACATGAAGGCCACGCCCACGAAGCCGGTTGGCGCGGAGGACTCGAAGGCCACGCCCACGAAGCCGGTTGGCGCGGAGGACGCGAAGGCCACGCCCACGATGCCGGTTGGCGCGGAGGACGCGAAGGCCACGCCCACGAAGCCGGTTGGCGCGGAGGACGCAAAGGCCACGCCCACGAAGCCGGTTGGCGCGGACATGAAGGCCACGCCCACGAAGCCGGTTGGCGCGGAGGACACGAAGGCCATGCCCACGAAGCGGGTTGGCCGGAGGACACGAAGGCCACGCCCACGAAGCCGGTTGGTCGGCGGACACGAAGGCCACGCCCACGAAGCCGGTTGGCGCGGAGGACGCGAAGGCCACGCCCACGAAGCCGGTTGGCGCGGAGGACGCGAAGGCCACGCCCACGAAGCCGGTTGGCCGGAGGACTCGAAGGCCACGCCCACGAAGCCGGTTGGCGCGGAGGACTCGAAGGCCACGCCCACGAAGCCGGTTGGCGCGGAGGACGCGAAGGCCACGCCCACGAAGCCGGTTGGCGCGGAGGACTCGAAGGCCACGCCCACGAAGCCGGTTGGCGCGGGGCCCAGCGGGCGCGGGTCCCCGCGGAGAGGCGACCCCTGACCGCCGTCCCCCAAGGCCAAGCGATGGGGCTGGGGTCCCAAGCTCTGCTTTCCCCCCGGTCTTCGGCGGCCAGGCCGCTCGTCCGCGTCTCCGTAGCGGTGCTGAAGCGCGTCTACTTCCGGTTCACGAGGTCATCGAAGCGTGATGCTGAGTCAGTGGTAAATCACGAGTGTGGCCGCGTTCCCCGTGAGCGCGCTTCTCCCAGGGCCGCGTCACACCGCGCGTGCCCGGGCCACGCGGGACGCTCGCCGTGGCGCGTCCGTGGATGGACACGCGTTCCCAGCGCGCCTCAGACCGCGTCTTCGTCGTCGGTGCGGCCTTATCCTAAGATGAGGTCCAGGGCCTAGGACGGGACGCACGAGCCGTGGGGACCGGCGTGAAGACGGGGCGTTCCTAAAGCACGGAGGTCCACGGGGACGAGGGGGCCCCACTGGGTCTTCAGAACTCGGGGCGCCTGGACCCCGCTGCGGGGAGGCTCGGGCCGTGCCCACGGCGAAGGGGAGGGAACTTCCGGGGCAAAGGCCACCGGGGTCTGCTCAGAGCCACCTGCTGCTGGGAAAGGTGTGGGGGGGAGGGGGGAGAAGGAAGAGGAGGGGAGGGGAGGGGAGGGAGAGGAAGAGGGAGAGGAAGAGAGAGGACTATTGAAAGTACTCAGAAGAAAACACACAGTTCTTCCAAAGCAACGGTACTACTAGCACTGCCGTCACAGAACAAACGGCAGAGGTCGGGAGACAGGTACAGGACAGTGTCCGGTGTGAAGGGAAAACATTCCCGCACCAGAATGGATGCATAGCAAACATGGCCTCGAAGCACTAAAGTGGAATGCACATGCTTTTAGGCAAAAAATAACTAACGCTTCATCCAGAGTAAAACAACACTAACAATAAAAAAAGAAAAAGAAAACAGGAGTTTTTCCACAGGAGGGAAATAATTTCATTAAAAGGCTTATTAAATGCCAGGAGGGGGAAAAAAAAAACACAGCAGAAAGGGCAAATACGAGGTTAACTCTCATCAAATATGAGCTATCATTAAGATAATCAACAATTCTTCTGGGATTTAAATTCTAAGAAAAATTAAAATATAATAGCAATTGCCAAAAAAAAGTAATGGAAATAAACTAGGTTGTTGTGTTACCCAAGGCTGAATGTTAAAATCTTTGCAGCAACCCCTAAAAAAGTTAAAAGGATGCATAACTAACATTTATTCAAGGTCAACTATGAAACATAAAATAGACACAAATTATCAAAAGCAAATACAGAAAGGAGATAATTGGGACAAAGAATAGGTGGCCTAAATTAGAAAAGATTTTTTAAATGCTAGGGTTAAATATAAGAATATAAGTAATTATATTTCATGAAGCTGTAAGAAATATCAATAAAAGACAAAAACATTATAATCTTTTCTTGAAAATCCAAGAATATGTTGCTTATAGAAAATATTTAAATATAGTAAAGTTTATGATATGCTTTGCAAATACTAACCACAAGGGTTGGAGGAATGCTAGCAAGTGAGCCAAAGGGGCAGGTACCAAGTGTAAGTTCTGGGGTTAGACCAAAAAACAAACAAGCAAACAAACAAAGCACAAAACATCTAGTGTAACTCAACTAGTATCAGATATAGTAGACCTAAAGGTACATATATATTTTGAGATAGACACATTTAAAATTAAAAGGCACAATTTAGAAAGAATGTTAAACCCTAAATTTGTATACACCTAATAACACAATTCAAAATATAAAACATAAGCAGAAAAAGTGACTAAAAGAAAAGCAGAGACATCCACAACTAGAGCAGGATTTAAAACAACTGTAGACAAAGATTAAAGAGAACAAAAATAATATAAATGTGTGAAATATACAATTATCAAAGTAGACTGAACTTTCAATTTTATTCAGAATATTTTCAAAAAACTGTTTTCATTATGAGCCAAAAAAGCAAGTTTCAATGTATTTTAAGTGGTTTTATATACTCTCTAACCACAGAAGAATCCATCAAGAAATCAATAACAAACACATAACTAAGAACTTTCCCAGACTTATAGAAATTAAGCAATATATTTCTCAATAACTCATGAGGAGAGAAGAAATTACAAGGATATAAATATTTCAACAAAATTATAAAAACAATACAATGTCTTAAAAGTTCCGATTGCTCCTTAGGTGGGGCTCCAGTGGTAGCATGTGAGGGTAACGTATCGAGGCCCTGGGTTCAACCCTGAGGAGTACACACAGACAAAAAGATCTGATGCATAAGAAACACAGTTCAGGGCTGGCAACGCAATGTGCATGAGCAAATCAACACATCAGAAATAAGTGGCGTTGAAGTCAGTGAGCTAGAAGCCATCAGAGGAAAGTCTAAGATGAAATAATAAAGGTAGGAATATACTAAAAATGTAATCAAAGTCTTTAAAATCCCAGCTTTCAGTCCATGAAGAGGCAAGTAAGACGAATAGTTCCCCCGTAATATGGAGAGCAAAACAAAGAGTAAATACTCACACTGATACGCTTCACAAACACTCATTTGTACAGACATAAGTCCCGACGACCTTGGATCAGGGAACGCCACTCAAACATAACACCAAGAATCAGAGCCAAAGGGCATCAGAGTCGACACTGAAAAATCAGCATCGCCAAAATGGAAAACCTGTGTGTGACGGAGGAAACTGTCGGAGATGGAAAGGGTGCGAGGACAAAGCACAGCTCTCAGCACGTGCAAAAGACTCGCGTGTGCCATCAACCAGAACACAGCTCTCAGCACATGCGAAGGAAACGTGTGTGCACCGACAACCAGAACACAGCTCTCAGCACATGTGAAGGACACATGTGTGCACCGACAACCAGAACACAGCTCTCAGCACATGCGAAGGACGCGTGTGTGCCATCAACCAGAACACAGCTCTCAGCACATGTGAAGGACGCGTGTGTGCACCGACAACCAGAACACAGCTCTCAGCACATGCGAAGGACGCGTGTGTGCCATCAACCAGAACACAGCTCTCAGCACATGTGAAGGACGCGTGTGTGCACCGACAACCAGACACAGCTCTCAGCACATGCGAAGGACGTGTGTGCACCATCAACCAGAACACAGCTCTCAGCACATGTGAAGGACGCGTGTGTGCACCGACAACCAGAACACAGCTCTCAGCACATGCGAAGGACGCGTGTGTGCCATCAACCAGAACACAGCTCTCAGCACATGTGAAGGACGCGTGTGTGCACCGACAACCAGAACACAGCTCTCAGCACATGTGAAGGACACGTGTGTGCACCGACAACCAGGACACAGCTCTCAGCACATGCGAAGGACGCGTGTGTGCCATCAACCAGAACACAGCTCTCAGCACATGTGAAGGACGCGTGTGTGCACCGACAACCAGAACACAGCTCTCAGCACATGCGAAGGACGCGTGTGTGCCATCAACCAGAACACAGCTCTCAGCACATGTGAAGGACGCGTGTGTGCACCGACAACCAGACACAGCTCTCAGCACATGTGAAGGACACGTGTGCGCCATCAACCAGAACACAGCTCTCAGCACATGTGAAGGACACGTGTGTGCAGCGACAACCAGACACAGCTCTCAGCACATGCGAAGGACGTGTGTGCACCATCAACCAGAACACAGCTCTCAGCACATGTGAAGGACACGTGTGCGCCATCAACCAGAACACAGCTCTCAGCACATGTGAAGGACGTGTGTGTGCACCGACAACCAGACACAGCTCTCAGCACATGCGAAGGACACGTGTGTGCCATCAACCAGAACACAGCTCTCAGCACATGTGAAGGACACGTGTGTGCACCGACAACCAGACACAGCTCTCAGCACATGCGAAGGACGTGTGTGCACCATCAACCAGAACACAGCTCTCAGCACATGTGAAGGACACGTGTGTGCACCGACAACCAGACACAGCTCTCAGCACATGCGAAGGACGTGTGTGCACCATCAACCAGAACACAGCTCTCAGCACATGTGAAGGACGTGTGTGCACCATCAACCAGAACACAGCTCTCAGCACATGCGAAGGACGTGTGTGCACCATCAACCAGAACACAGCTCTCAGCACATGTGAAGGACGTGTGTGCACCATCAACCAGAACACAGCTCTCAGCACATGCGAAGGACGTGTGTGCACCATCAACCAGAACACAGCTCTCAGCACATGTGAAGGACACGTGTGCGCCATCAACCAGAACACAGCTCTCAGCACATGTGAAGGACGTGTGTGTGCACCGACAACCAGACACAGCTCTCAGCACATGCGAAGGACACGTGTGTGCCATCAACCAGAACACAGCTCTCAGCACATGTGAAGGACACGTGTGTGCACCGACAACCAGACACAGCTCTCAGCACATGCGAAGGACGTGTGTGCACCATCAACCAGAACACAGCTCTCAGCACATGTGAAGGACACGTGTGTGCACCGACAACCAGACACAGCTCTCAGCACATGCGAAGGACGTGTGTGCACCATCAACCAGAACACAGCTCTCAGCACATGCGAAGGACGCGTGTGTGCCATCAACCAGAACACAGCTCTCAGCACATGTGAAGGACACGTGTGTGCACCGACAACCAGAACACAGCTCTCAGCACATGCGAAGGACACGTGTGTGCCATCAACCAGAACACAGCTCTCAGCACATGTGAAGGACGCGTGCGTGCACCATCAACCAGAACACAGCTCTCAGCACATGTGAAGGACACGCATGTGCACCATCAACCAGAACACAGCTCTCAGCACATGCGAAGGACACGTGTGTGCCATCAACCAGAACACAGCTCTCAGCACATGCGAAGGACACGTGTGTGCCATCAACCGGAACACAGCTCTCAGCACATGTGAAGGACACGTGTGCGCCATCAACCAGAACACAGCTCTCAGCACATGCAAAGGACACGTGTGTGCCATCAACCGGAACACAGCTCTCAGCACATGTGAAGGACACGTGTGTGCACCGACAACCAGACACAGCTCTCAGCACATGCGAAGGACGTGTGTGCACCATCAACCAGAACACAGCTCTCAGCACATGTGAAGGACGCGTGTGTGCACCAACAACCAGAACACAGCTCTCAGCACATGTGAAGGACACGTGTGCGCCATCAACCAGAACACAGCTCTCAGCACATGTGAAGGACACGTGTGTGCACCGACAACCAGAACACAGCTCTTAGCACATGTGAAGGACACGCGTGCACCATCAACAAGAAGGCCAGCACAGGCGTGATGCTGGAGCTCAAGTGGTAGACTGCTAGCCTTGAGCAAAAACACTCAAAGACAGTGCCAATGCCCTGAGTTCAAAACCTAGGACTAGAACAAAAAAAGAATAAGGCCAAAAATAAATAAATAAATAAATAAATAGGAAGAAAAGATAAAAAGGCAAAGAAAATAAGAGATTGCCAAGAAGACTGGCTTCAATAGGCATTTCCCCAAAGAGGACATGTAAGGGGCCAGAGTCCACAGACTACAGAGTCCACGGAAGGAAGCCATAGACTCCAGAGAGACCACGGAAGGATGCCATAGACTCCAGAGAGACCACGGAAGGACACACAGACCCCAGAGAGACCACGGAAGGATGCCATAGACTCCAGAGAGACCACGGAAGGATGCCATAGACTCCAGAGAGAGACCACGGAAGGATGCCATAGACTCCAGAGAGACCACGGAAGGATGCCATAAACTCCAGAGAGACCACGGAAGGACACACAGACCCCAGAGAGACCACGGAAGGATGCCATAGACTCCAGAGAGACCACGGAAGGACACACAGACCCCAGAGAGACCACGGAAGGATGCCATAGACTCCAGAGAGACCACGGAAGGACACACAGACCCCAGAGAGACCACGGAAGGATGCCATAGACTCCAGAGAGACCACGGAAGGACACACAGACCCCAGAGAGACCACGGAAGGATGCCATAGACTCCAGAGAGTCCACAGGAAGATACCATAGACTCCAGAGTCCACAGAAGGACGCGCAGTCTCCAGAGAGCCCACGAAAGGACACGCAGACCCCAGAAAGGCCCCTCCCAGCACAGCAGCCCCTTTCCTGGAGCTCCTATGACGTGGCACACCAGGCGCAGGCCAGATTTTCACAGCAGCTGGATTTTCAACATCCAGAAACCAACAAAACGCTCATGGACAGAGCAGACCCCGCGCCGCTCATGGACAGAGCGGACGGGCAGAGCGGACGGGCAGAGCGGACCCCGCGCAGCTCACGGGCCAAGTGGACCCCGCGCCGCTCACGGGCCGAGTGGACCCCGCGCCGCGTGCCACCAGACCAGACGCCTTCGGGACGAGGAGAAGCGGTGGCCTCGTCCCCACCGCCCAGTGCCCTGGAAGGCGGGATCTGCAGCGATACCCTGCAGCCCGCACGCCGCACGGCCTGGCCGCCAGGGCTGCCTCCCCTCTGTGCTCTGTGTGTCACAGCGGCATTTTTTTTATTGTTCTCTCAAAATACAGTCCAGCCCCTTTGCAGCAATTCTTTGCTTCATCTGTCCGGATTACAAAAGGACCTAAGACCAATATTTCCTTTCTGATTTAATGCGCTCTATTTTATCCGTTTCAAAGACAGATTATTTTCTAGAAATGGCATGTAAATCCACAAAACAAACAAAGTCACTTTCCTTTGGGCTCTAGACAAATAACCTGAAAATAATTCTGACAAGATTGTGTTTGCAGAGCACGAAAGCTCCGAGAAATAAACAAATAAGAGGCGCGCACCGAGGAAGGAGCGGGCTCTCTCTCTCTCTCTCTCTCTCTGGAACTGGTGACTTTTCTTCCCAGGTCAGAGTGAAATGATCGCATCCACGGAACCCATCATTAGGAGGCGTGGCTGCTGCTGTCCCCGTGACATCTGCGAGCGCGGAGGTGGGCGCGGAGGGAAGAGCTCGCCAGGGAGTGCACGCTTAAATTAGCCATCAGATGCCCTCCCTAGGCCATTAAATTCTCCATCCAAATGGCTGGGAAGAACGAGAGGAGCATCCATTCCGGGCAGAGCCACCTCGGTAGACCCCTCCGCAGACGCAGAAGGCCCCGCGCCGTCGGGGGTGACGGAGACGCGCCCTTGTCTCGGGAAATTCAGTGAGCACCGTCCCGCTAGAGCAAGCTGAAGAAACGTGGCCTGCAGGACAATAAAAGCCACGCGCAAACATTCCCCTCCGCCGGTTACTTACTTCCAGACCTAAACAAAACGCGCATCGCCCTTGTCCGCGTCCGTCCCTCGAGGAATACAGACTTCATCCCGAGAAGGGTGCGCCGCGACCTTCACCAGGCCGTGGGTACAACACGAAGACTCGGCACGCGCGTGTACGCGCCCAGTGTGTCTGGAGGGTTCTCTCCGGAGAGCCGAGTGGCAGACGGCTAAACCGGACCCGAGTCTTCGTTAACTTTTGAGTAAGAAATACAAAGTATTCTCTGACCTGGACCCCAGTGCCATCCACGTCACTGAGTCAAGAACCGGCTCTACCTCCAGAGGCACCGGGTCGACCCCGCTTTCCGCGGGGAGCCCGGCCCACGGCCTCGCCTGGAGAACAGCCCCGGCCGGGAGAGACGGGCCGCGCCGGGTACCGGCGGGTGCGGCGAGGTCGCCGTGGCGACGGCAGGGCCGGTGACCGGACCGCCGCCGGAGGACCCCGGCCCGAGGGCTGCGATCGGAGGGCAGCGTGCACGGCTCGCACAGTGGCTGAGCCGTGCCCGGAAGCCGTGTGGGCGGGCCAGGGCGTGCGGGCACAGGCGTGTGAGCGCAGGGCACGCCCGCTCTCTCCCAGCCATCTTCCCAGCAGACAGGGGCCGGCGGCCATCCCTGTGTCTAGGCGGATGTTTGGCCCGGGCGGGGGGACGGCCAGAGGGACTGGCCACAGGCTGCCACCGCGTGATGGGGGGACGCAGCCTCGGAGCCTGACCACGGGACGACCCCCCAAATGCCCGCAGCAGCCAGGACCTTAGGACTCAATGTGCAGTTGCCTGACACCGAGCGGATGTGACAAATAGGCACATTTTAGTCCATTTTCTCACGGAAATGTCTTTCAGAAAACACTACTAGTTGAATTTTACCACTGGGGTGCGTGCGTGTGTGTGTGTGTGCGTGCGTGCGTGTGCGTGCGTGTGTGTGTGGTGTTAACTGGCACCCTGCTGTGTGTGATGTTGGGGTTTCATGGGTTTGGGGGTTCGGCTTGGCTTGGGGGTTTGTGTTTGAGGGGATGCGGGTGTTGGCTTTGCCGCTGCTCCGTGAGGCGGTCCCCTTTCTCCGGGAGGCCACGTGAATAACCCACGGCCCTGGCATCTCCGAGTCCCGGGCTCGGGGGCCGTGACACCGCCCTTCCCACGCTGCAGTGCTCGTGATGGCGTAGACTGCCGCGCTTCACAGAGGCGGCGTCCGGCTCATCCAGGGGATCTCCCCAAAAATCTCCCTCCCCAAACACTCCCGGAGCCCCCACCCCAGCGGGGGCCTCCCCAACCAGGCACTGCCCCCCCACTAGCCCCTCCTGGCTCCGAAGCCGCCTCTCGGGTAAAGCCCCTCTCACCCCGCGTTCCCGGACAACCCCCCCACCCGTGTCCTAGCCGTCTCCACGGCTGTACACACCGTGACAACACCAGTCCCCCTGCCCGGAACAGCGCCCAACACCCATGTCCCACCCCTCAGCCACCCCCCAAAAATAAACAGGCCCACCGATAAAATAAAATAAAATTTAATTAAACCAGCTCAATCGTTAGAAGGATGTTCCCCAGGTAAAACACATACAGGTGAGGCCTGTGATCTGAAACGGAGCCCACGGGACCAATTCCTCAAACGCTCATTCAACTAATGATGTTAAATGCCACGGTATAATAAAAAAATAGTGATTTTTTTGGTTTTATTTATCGTATTGTTCAGCCTTGTCAAAGATGTTAAATCTTGTGATTCTAGTTGTGTATCAGGACACAGAGTTCTCTGCCTCAGGACAATGAGGAAAAACAGGTCGGAGCCTTCTCAAGAAATTTAAACTAGAACTGAGTTTGTATCTGCAGAGCTTGGAAGTGTCAATCAATAGAAGAACGATTACAGAAAATGTGGAGATAGATAGGCAAATAGGGATAGATGATAGAGACAGATGGGTGATAGATAGATAGATAGATAGATAGATAGATAGGCAGATAGAGATAGATGGGTAATAGAGATAGATAGATAGATAGATAGATAGATAGATAGATAGATAGAGCGAGCACATATACATATATGCAACAGAATACTGCCAACCTTAGAAAGTATGAGATGTTGTCATTTGTAACAGCATAGAACTAAAAGGGTATTATATATACCAAATAAACTAAGCCAGGCATTAAAAGACAAATACTGCATAATTTCACTTACATGTGAAATCTTAAAAAGCCAAACTCAGGGTTGGAGGCATGGTTCAGGTGGTAGAGTGCCAGCCAATGAGAGCATCAGATACTGAGCTCAAGTCCCAGTGTCAGACAAAAGAGAAAGCTAACATGGCTGGAGTCGTGGTTGCTGGGACGGGGTTCACAGGTAAGCTTCCTGGAAAGATGCACAGTCCCAGGGAGACAGTTTGGTTACTCTCTGGCACAGCATGGTGACTCCGGTTAAGAAAGTGCAGTCCACACTTCAAACCTGCTACGAGCACATTTCGAATGTGCTAAGCTCAAAATTGATGAATTTTCAGTAAGACTGCAGGTGAGTTAACACCCTGATTTAATCATTCCACAGTATACAGATCACATTATGCCTCATCCACACACAATGACTGCCCATTAACTCGGGAGCCGACAGCTCTCCACACGCCCTGCCACCATCGCCCAGCTCTGCTTACCCCAAAGAGCACAGAGAGAGGAAAACGCTGGTCAGGCTGTGGGTGGACCTGAGTTCCTTTCTAAGAGCCCGTGTGCTGTCCACACGCTGGGCTGTCCACACGCTGGGCTGTCCACACGCTGGGCTGTCCACACACTGGGCTGTGCACACGCTGAGCTGTCCACACGCTGGGCTGTGCACACGCTGGGCTGTCCACACACTGGGCTGTGCACACGCTGAGCTGTCCACACGCTGGGCTGTGCACACGCTGGGCTGTGCACACGCTGGGCTGTGCACACGCTGGGCTGTCCACACACTGGGCTGTGCACACGCTGAGCTGTCCACACGCTGGGCTGTGCACACGCTGGGCTGTGCACACGCTGGGCTGTCCACACGCTGGGCTGTCCACACGCTGGGCTGTCCACACTCTGGGCTGTCCGCACGCTGGGCTGTCCGCACGCTGGGCTGTCCACACGCTGGGCTGTCCACACTCTGGGCTGTCCACACGCTGGGCTGTGCACACGCTGGGCTGTCCACACGCTGGGCTGTGCACACGCTGGGCTGTCCACACGCTGGGCTGTGCACACGCTGGGCTGTCCACACGCTGGGCTGTGCACACGCTGGGCTGTGCACACGCTGGGCTGTCCACACGCTGGGCTGTCCACACGCTGGGCTGTCCACACTCTGGGCTGTCCGCACGCTGGGCTGTCCACACGCTGAGTTGTCCACACAGTGGGCTGTCCACACGCTGGGCTGTCCACACGCTGGGCTGTGCACACGCTGGGCTGTCCACACGCTGGGCTGTGCACACGCTGGGCTGTCCACACGCTGGGCTGTGCACACGCTGGGCTGTCCACACGCTGGGCTGTGCACACGCTGGGCTGTGCACACGCTGGGCTGTCCACACGCTGGGCTGTCCACACGCTGGGCTGTCCACACGGTGGGCTGTCCACACGCTGGGCTGTCCACACGCTGAGTTGTCCACACGGTGGGCTGTCCACACGCTGGGCTGTCCACACGCTGGGCTGTGCACACGCTGGGCTGTGCACACGCTGGGCTGTGCCTGAGCTGGGCTGTCCACACACTGGGCTGTCCACACGCTGAGTTGTCCACACGCTGGGCTGTCCACACGCTGGGCTGTGCACACGCTGGGCTGTGCACACGCTGGGCTGTCCACACGCTGGGCTGTGCACACGCTGGGCTGTCCACACGCTGGGCTGTGCCTGAGCTGGGCTGTCCACACGCTGGGCTGTCCACACGTTGGGCTGTCCACACAGTGGGCTGTCCACACAGTGGGCTGTCCACACGCTGGGCTGTCCACACGCTGGGCTGTGCACACGCTGGGCTGTGCACACGCTGGGCTGTGCACACGCTGGGCTGTCCACACGCTGGGCTGTGCACACTCTGGGCTGTCATCATGATAGCCTGAGGCCGGCTTCTCTCCCTCTGACATCAAGCTTTTCGTTAGTTCACAGACGTGTCTTGTCCCTAAAACCCAGCCATGAGCATTAAACTCCTTCCCATGTCAAAGGAAGATGCAAACAAAATAGCAATTGCCCTGAAGATGGAATTGCAAAAATTATAATCCCTAAGCAGCTCATAGGTGGGTATTAGTTTATACTGTGAGCTAATCACATCTGTTTATACATGTTAAACAACTGTGGACTTGTGCAAATGTGAGAAACCTTAAAGGTGATAAGATGACACAAAACTCGGAAAACTGAGGGAAGGGAGCCAGAAGGCAGGCGCTCTCTTCTACAACCAGAACGTACGTCCTACAAAATGAAGGAGAGGGAAGAGGAGGGAAAGGAAGGGATGGGTGGGAATGGTGAAAGGGGTGACACTGATTGACATACACTGTATTCATCAGGTGCTGTGTTAAACGCCAACTCCTTTGTGCAACTCCTTAAAAGAAAACGAAGAAAGTAAAACTTCAAGCACAGCTGAGAATGCAGCATCCACCGTCGCTCACTGGGGGCCTTGACGCGGCGGCCTCCGCCCAACAGAGGTGCCGGGGAGGCGGTGGATATTAAGGCGTGTGACGCCGCGGCTCCCGGCCTCTTCCGAGCTGCTCTCCGGCCATGACGGTGCGGGCGTGTCGCTGGTGTACAAGGTGTGCCGCCATGAAGGTTTGCTTTAGATGAGACAGTCACACCGCTGCGTTAGTCTGGGTTCTGCAGAGATGCACACTCGCGGGAGAGGCTGACGGGTGAACGGCGGGAAGCTGGCCCGGCGCCTGCCCCACGGCGGGAAGCCGGGACCGCCGCGGCGTGGCCCGGCGGTCAGTGCCCGTCCTCAGAGTCCCCGAGGCAGGACAGGTGGCGGGGCAGCGGCCCCCGGGGCTTTGTCCCCCCAGGCCTCCGGGCTCAGAGGGTGTCTGCCCACAGGCTTCCTGCTCAGCCCAAAGCCACCTCCCCGAGAGCCCCAGAACAGAGCCCGGCCGCTCTCCTGCACCCCGAGCTGCCACGCAAACTTCACAATCACGAGTCAAGAGACAGCTTACTCCCAGGTTGGGATGTTCAGGGAACTACGGACGAGGGTGTGCACGGAGCCTCGCCCAGCCCCCGCCCTGCTTAGACCCCGAGTCAGGGCCGGGGAGCCTGGGACTGGCGCCAGGTCCCAGGAAGCACTGCACACGACCGACTCACAGACCCCAGGCTCGTGCCCTTGCGGGGTGCCCTGCCCTGGCTGTCAACTGCACATCTCCCTCCCGAGGCCCGAGCTCTAGGCTTTTATCGCTAACAGGGCTGGGGGCCTAAGGAAGGACTAGTTCCCAAGGAAGACCAGCCCATCTAAAAGTGCGCACACCCCCACACACGGGCACACGCATGCACCCCCCACCCGCGCACACGCATGCGCACACCCGTGCATGTACGTGCACGCACGCATACACAGATGCACACACCCATGCATGCGCGTGCACACACACATACACAGATGCACACACCCATGCATGCGCATGCACGCACGCATACACAGATGCACACACCCATGCATGCGTGTGCACACACATACACAGATGCACACACCCGTGCATGCGCATGCACGCACGCATACACAGATGCACACACCCATGCATGCGCATTCACACACATACACAGATGCACACACCCATGCATGTACGTGCACACACACATACACAGATGCACACCCATGCATGCGCGTGCACACACGCATACACAGATGCACACACCCGTGCATGCGCATGCACGCACGCATACACAGATGCACACACCCATGCATGCGCATGCACACACACATACACAGATGCACACACCCGTGCATGCGCATGCACACACATACACAGATGCGCACACCCGTGCATGTACGTGCACGCACGCATACACAGATGCACACACCCATGCATGCGCATGCACACACATACACAGATGCGCACACCCATGCATGCGCGTGCACACACACATACACAGATGCACACCCCCATGCATGTGCGTGCACACACACATACACAGATGCACACACCCATGCATGCGTGTGCACACACGCATACACAGATGCACACACCCATGCATGCGCGTGCACACACGCATACACAGATGCACACACCCATGCATGCGCGTGCACGCACGCATACACAGATGCACACACCCATGCATGCGCGTGCACGCACACATACACAGATGCACACACCCATGCATGCGCGTGCACGCACGCATACACAGATGCGCACACCCATGCATGCGCGTGCACACACATACACAGATGCGCACACCCATGCATGCGCGTGCACACACGCATACACAGATGCACACACCCATGCATGCGCGTGCACACACGCATACACAGATGCGCACACCCATGCATGCGCGTGCACACACGCATACACAGATGCACACACCCATGCATGTACGTGCACACACATACACAGATGCACACACCCGTGCATGCACGTGCACACACGCATACACAGATGCACACACCCATGCATGCGCGTGCACACACGCATACACAGATGCACACACCCATGCATGCGCGTGCACACACCCATACACAGATGCACACACCCATGCATGCGCGTGCACACACGCATACACCGATGCACACAGGTGCGCGCATACCCATTCATGTGTGTGCACACATGCACACACAGATATACACACAGCCGCGGCAGCCTGACCGTCCGTTCCCCAGAAGAGCAGTCAGTCTGACTGGAGTCAGACCGTGTTAATCCCCAGCAGGAGGACTGTCCGGAAGTCCTGCCTATTGTCTTCCCCCAGCTTTCCATACTTTTGCAACAGTAACCTGGTTTCTGCTGGAAGCGTGGATCCAATCACAAACCAGAGAGGACCCCACCGTCGTGACCCGACCCCACAGACGGCACCCCACCGTCATGACCAGACCCCACAGACGGCACCCCACCGTCGTGACCAGACCACACAGACGGCACCCCACCGTCCTGACCAGACCACACAGACGGCACCCCACCGTCGTGACCCGACTATACAGACGACACCCCACCGTCGTGACCAGACCACACAGACGGCACCCCACCGTCGTGACCAGACCACACAGATGGCACCCCACCGTCGTGACCAGACCACACAGATGGCACCCCACCATCATGACCAGACCACACAGACGGCACCCCACCGTCATGACCAGACCACACAGACGGCACCCCACCATCCTGACCAGACCACACAGACGGCTCCCCACCGTCCTGACCAGACCACACAGACGGCACCCCACCGTCGTGACCGGGCTGTACAGACGGCACCCCACCGTCCTGACCAGACCACACAGACGGCACCCCACCGTCGTGACCAGACCACACAGACGGCACCCCACCGTCCTGACCAGACCACACAGACGGCACCCCACCGTCGTGACAGGGCCATACAGACGGCACCCCACCGTCGTGACCAGACCGCACAGACGGCACCCCACCGTCGTGACAGGGCCATACAGACGGCACCCCACCGTCCTGACCAGACCACACAGACAGCACCCCACCGTTGTGACCCGGCCGCACAGACAGCACCCCACCGTCGTGACCAGACCACACAGACGGCACCCCACCATCATGACCAGACCACACAGACGGCACCCCACCGTCCTGACCAGACCACACAGACAGCACCCCACCGTTGTGACCCGGCCGCACAGACAGCACCCCACCGTCGTGACCAGACCACACAGACGGCACCCCACCGTTGTGACCCGACCACACAGACGGCACCCCACCGTCCTGACCAGACCACACAGACAGCACCCCACCGTTGTGACCCGGCCGCACAGACAGCACCCCACCGTCGTGACCAGACCACACAGACGGCACCCCACCATCATGACCAGACCACACAGACGGCACCCCACCGTCCTGACCAGACCACACAGACGGCACCCCACCGTTGTGACCAGACCACACAGACGGCACCCCACCGTCCTGACCAGACCACACAGACGGCACCCCACCGTCCTGACCGGGCCGCACAGACGGCACCCCACCGTCGTGACCAGACCGCACAGACGACACCCCACCGTCCTGACCGGGCCATACAGACGGCACCCCACCGTCGTGACCAGACCACACAGACGGCACCCCACCGTCATGACCAGACCACACAGACGGCACCCCACCGTCGTGACCAGACCACACAGACGGCACCCCACTGTCCTGACCGGGCCATACAGACGGCACCCCACCGTCGTGACAGGGCCATACAGACGGCACCCCACCGTCGTGACCAGACCGCACAGACGGCACCCCACCGTCGTGACAGGGCCATACAGACGGCACCCCACCGTCGTGACCAGACCGCACAGACGGCACCCCACCGTCATGACCAGACCACACAGACGGCACCCCACCGTTGTGACCCGGCCGCACAGACGGCACCCCACCGTCATGACCAGACCACACAGACGGCACCCCACCGTCCTGACCAGACCACACAGACGGCACCCCACCGTCCTGACCAGACCGCACAGACGGCACCCCACCATCATGACCAGACCACACAGACGGCACCCCACCGTCGTGACCAGACCACACAGACGGCACCCCACTGTCCTGACCAGACCACACAGACGGCACCCCACCGTCGTGACCCGACCGCACCCCACCGTCGTGACCTGACAGTACAGACGGCACCCCACCGTCGTGACCAGACCGCACAGACGGCACCCCACCGTCCTGACCAGACCACACAGACGGCACCCCACCGTCGTGACCAGACCACACAGACGGCACCCCACCGTCCTGACCGGGCCGCACAGACGGCACCCCACCGTCGTGACCAGACCACACAGACGGCACCCCACCGTCGTGACCAGACCACACAGACGGCACCCCACCGTCCTGACCAGACCACACAGACGGCACCCCACCGTCATGACCAGACCACACAGACGGCACCCCACCATCGTGACCGGGCCGCACAGACGGCACCCCACCGTCGTGACCGGGCTGTACAGACGGCACCCCACCGTTGTGACCCGGCCGCACAGACGGCACCCCACCGTCATGACCAGACCACACAGACGGCACCCCACCGTCGTGACCGGGCTGCACAGACGGCTCGGCCCCCTGCGCAGCGGAGCCCCGCCGTCACCCGAGCACGCGCTGTCCCGGAGCCGGGCCGCAGCGGCCCCCGCCCCACAGCGCCACGCCCCGCGATGCTTTTCCCGCACGAGAGCCCCCCGCGCTCTCTTCTCTGGAGTCCGCCGTCTTCCCCGTCACGAGCCCCCCCCCAGCCGGTGGCCCTGTGACCGCGTGGGCCGGGGTGGCCTCGGTGGCCCCCCACGGTGGCTGTGCCGAGCGCCCCGCCTCCCCCAGGCCCCAGGCCCGGCCGCCCCCGCGCCTCGGCACAGACGGGGTCCCCCGTCCATCCTGGCCTTGCGGTTGGGTTTGTGGCACTCAGGGCTTGAGCACCGGCCCTGGCTGCCTTTTGCGCAAGGCTAGCACTCTGTGTACGTGGTGCTGAGGAATCGAACCCGGGGCCTCACGCGCGCCAGGCCAGCCCGGCCCGCCCCCCGCCCCCCCCCCCCATCCACTGCTTACGCACGGGAGTGGAAAGCCAGCCGCGTTTCGCACGGAAACCTGGCGCATGCTGAGAAGTTGGTAGGGCGCGCGGTCCACGGGGCGGGCGGACCTCGCCGGCCTCTCCTCCCCCGACAGAGCCCACAGAGCCCCGGGCGAGGGGGGTGCGGATGGTGTGGGCGCAGCCGCCAGGCCCCCTCCCCCCCCGGGGCCCCCGCCCCCCCCCCCAGCCGCGCTGGGAGGCAGCCAGGTTCTAATTGCAGCTGTATCAATCAAAGGACTTGAGATTGCAGACAGCCTTCCCGGGCTGGAGTTAATTAGAACACTGACATTTCCCAACTGTCAGCTAAATGAATGCCTGGGAACACGGGCGCGGACGGCCAATGGGTAAATACAGGCTGTCAAGGACTCCTCCAAACACGCCGGCCCTGTCACCCCCCCGCCCCCCGCCTCCAGACAAGAGCACGGGGGGGGGGGGACGGGAACGCCGGGGCGCGCCAGAGTCACCCCCACTCCACCCGGGCAGGAGGAAGCGAGGCAGCCAACGCACCCCCCACAGAATCAGGACACGCGAGGGAAGGGGGGAGGGGGAGGGCAGGGAGGGGTCGTGAGAGGTGACGTTGATGGGGACGCGCTGTATTCATAAGCTGCTGTGTGCAATGGCAGCTGCTTTGTACAATTAAACGTAATAAGGTAATTTTTACAAAAAGAAATATGATCCACTGGCAGACTCTTCCGCACCAGTGTTTGGACACCGGATTGTTTTAAACCACTGCTTCTTAATAGATATACTTTTTGTTGTTGTTGTTGTTGGTAGTGAGGTTTGAACTCAGGGCCTGGGCGCTGCCTCTGGGCTTTTTCCACTCAATGCTAACGCTACCGCCTTGAGCCACAGCTCCACTTCCGGTTTTCTGGTGGCTAACTGGGGCTAAAAGTCTCACTGACTTTCCTGCCAGGGCTGGCTTCGAACTATGATCCCCAGATCTCAGCCACCCAAGTAGCTAGGAATACAGGTGTGAGCCACTGGCACCCAGCTAATATCAATTCAAAGGAATAGGCATGAATCCGAATGTGACCTGCCTGATACTTGCCCTTTTGTTAGAATGGCATCACTGGAAAATAGCAAACCATGAGATAGATCCTTGTTAGCTACGGCACAAGGAGAAGGAAGAACTTCGTAGAGGTCCGCGGTGGTGAAAGAGAAGGCCCAGGACGAAATATGGAACCAACCCAGATGCCCCCCAGTAGAGGAGTGGATCAGGAAAATGTGGTACCTGTACACAATGGAATTCTATGCCCCTTTCAGAGAGAATGACATTGCCCCATTCGTAAGGAAATGGAAGGACTTGGAAAAAATTATACTAAGTGAAGTGAGCCAGATCCAAGGACACGTGGACTGTATGGTCTCCCTCCTAGGGAATAATTAGCATACAGCTAGGGTAATATAGCAGAGGATCACAACAGCCCCATAGCTACGCCCTTAGGAGCACATACGAGGATGCTCAGCAACAGGAACTCCAAGTTATGGAAATAAGTGGTCTATCATTGTCGTGGTCATTTGCAACATGCCATGTGAAAATGTACCTTTTTCTCTCTCGTATTCCCTTCTTGTGGTTTTACTCCTGCTATTACTGTAACCAATCTTAGTATCCCAGATACCATATATGCGTGTATTGGAACTAGGGAAGGGAAAGAGAATACCAGAATCAAGAGGCAAAGGATAAAAGACAAACCACTGTGACAGCAATACTTACAAAACCAATTGGTGTAAACAACTGTACAACTCGTGGGGGTGGGGATGGAGGGGAGGGGGAGAAGGGGGGGGAATGAGGGAGGAGGTAACAAGTTGGAGAAGAGATGTACTCACTGCCTTACATATGAAACTGCAACCCCTCTGTACATCACTCTGACAGTGAAGAAGAGAGAGAGGAAACCAAAGGCCCAGGAGGCCCAGGAGGGCTCTGGGCCCTCTGCAGGGCCCCGATCCCGACGGAGGGCACCGGAAGCCATGCAGCCCTCGGGTAAGGACGACGAGGGGCAGGAATGCAGAGGGCAGGGCTTAGGATGGGGAAGAAGCCCAGGAAGAACTTTCCGTGGAGGCTGCGAGCAGGGGGACCACACGGCCCTGGAGCCAGGGGAGGGAAGAAGATGAACTGGCGGAGGCAGGGCAGAGCCGGCGGGGCTGCTGAAGGAGAGCAGACCCTCGAGGTGCGATCACGTTCCACCCACGATGTGGAAGGACGCTTCCCCCAGCTTCACTCACTTCCATTCTGAGCAGAGTGGGCCCGGGGGTATTTAAAATACCCCCCCCCCGTTATGAAAATGCAAGCCATCCTAATCAGTAAGTAAATATTGAGTAAGGGCTGCCATGCTCACTCCTGGTCCTTCTAGAAATGCTAGCAACAGCGATCAGACGAGAGAGGAAATAAAAAGCATCCAATCAGAAAGGAAGGAGGAAATTACCCTGGCTTGCAGGTAACTAACTAGAGAACCCTAGAATGATCCTAGGCATAAAAACTCTAAAGCCTCTACAAATCAAGAACAGGTCAGTACATTTCCAGCTCACAAAATGAACATACGAAAAGCAGTTACATGTCTTAAGCCGGTAACAATCTCAACGTAGAAACTAAGATGCTGCGACTTCCAAGAGTATCCAAAAAGTAAAACAGCCCTCCTCCCGAAAGCCGGTGACGCGTGGAGACTGTCACCCGCGGCAGAAGCCGTCAGTGCCCCCAATAAAACACACAACGGAGTCGAGATCCCTGCCGTGAAGAGAAACTGAGGCACACAAAGTAAGAGAACGCGCACCTTACAAAACCCTGTCCGCATTATGAATGACTGAAACAAGCCTTCTAGAAAGCTCTAATTCTCGGCACAGACTGCCGTCTGCGATGCCTGACGAGGTCGTGTCCCTCTTCGACCTTCCTCCCATGGGGCCCATCCCGGGCCGTGGGACGCTGAGAACCTCCCAACACCCACGCCTACTTCACACATGTCTGTGACATCCCAGAAATGCTTCATTTGAAATGCTTTTAATTCCACTTGCGCCAAGCGCAGCCAGCGAGAGAAGACAACAGCTGCTGCTACCCGCAACCAGGCTGGAAGGCAGCTCTGCGTCCTGGGGGCCTTTGGGCGGAGGTGCCGGTCCCTGCTTGCCCTCAGTCTGTGCAATTCAGTGAGCCGTGTCCTCAGTGGTGGGTGCATTCCCCTCTGTGCACACACGCGCACACGAATAGACGGGACGAGATTAGAAATCACAGCACAATGCACATACCGCACTTGTTTGAGTTTCTGAAAGATGGCCTTCGGGCGCAGCCGCAGTGGTGAGCAGGCAGGACAGCACCGACCCGAGAAGTGCAGCGGCCCTTTCAGGGCTTCCTGGAGCACGCGGAGGACCACGGGCGAGACGCACGCTGGCCCCCGTCCAGAGTGACCCGGGATGCGTTCCGAGCGCACAGCGCGGCCCAGAGCACATTCTGCACAGCTGCAAGTTCCGGAGGCCCGGGCCCCGCCCACCCCGCGCCCGTCCTCAGTCGGGGACTCCGGGGACCCGCTTCAACGCCAAAGTCGCTTCTGAAGAGAGACTGGAAGTCCTGTGTGCGTACGAGCACGCAAGCACACGCGTGCGTGTCCATCCTGGAACCTGAACTCGAGGCCGGGGCGTTACCCCTTCACTTCTGTTGCTCCAGGCTGGTGCTTTACTGCTCTACTTCTGGCCTTCTGCTAGTTCGTGAAGATAAAAGTCTCACAGCCTTTTCTGCTCAGGCTGGCTTCCAGCCTCAATCCTCAATTCTCAGCCTCCCGAATAGCTAGGATTACAGGTGCGAGCCACCAGTGCTCAGGGGGCATTCACTGTAACATACACATTAGCTGTCACATGCCACGAAACAACATTCCTGCACCTATGTCAAGAGCAAACGCACGCCAAATAAATATACATACCATATATAGGTATGCATGCATAAATACACTCACACACAGATGTGTAACATCGATGTGCCTATCTCGTGTAATAACACACTACGTAGTTTTCCCACTGTCCCATAGCTAATAGGTGCCAGGAGAGGCAACGCACCAGGCCTGTCTGACTACAGAGGCCGAGCGTCTCCTGCTACGCTGAGGGGCTTCACAGATCCATAGCAACAGAAACCAGTGGAATCCGCTGTGCGAGGATTCGGAGAAGTGAGGCGTTGAGGCTCCGGGGTGCAAACTCAGGACACGCTGCACACGCTGGTGGACCACGCTCTCACTGAGCCAGCGCCAGCCGCGCACCGGTGGGCTCCTACGCAGCCACGCTTATTGACAGTGTGCAAAAACGGAAGCCATCTTTCCTATCTTGCAAACTTCATAAACGCTTTATGAGTTCTAATAATTGCAGGGAGGTCTTTAGAATATTACACAGACAACATAATGTTGTCTATGACCTGGGATGACTTTGCTTCTTTTCTGATCTTAAAGCGTTTCCTTCCTTTCTCCTCATGAACTCCCTGGGCTGTGTAAAGTAGAGCGAGACTGGGCAACAGCCATGTCCTGACATTCATCCCGTTGGGCCGTAACCCTTCTTCTAGCTACCGAGATGTCCCTAAATCTGAGACAAAACGGCCGAGCAAGGATTCACGTAATCGTGACTCCATCGTTCCACTGAGTCCGTGTGAGGGTCCTTAAAGGATGGCACCCTACATACGTGGGTTATTTGCGATCCCAGACACACCTGCAATTCAAAACCCTCGGTAATAAGATACGAGAACGAGGTGCCTCTGGCTAGCCGTGCACACGGGAATATCCTCCTGCCAAAGGCCCGCCTCCCCCCACCAGCCCACCTGCCACCCGGCACCTCCTGTTTCTCCAGCAATGTCACCGCTACTGCCCCTGGACCTGCTTTGGCTTAAACCAACTTCTTGTAGTAGTGGCCTTCTCTTGTCCCACACTTACCAACAACTACGAGAACGGTCGTGAGCAGCAGTGGGAACCAGGATGGAGGATCACTGAGGCAGGTACATTCATGCACGTCAGACGTGGTTCCGCTTCGAATCCCCGGCTTAGCTGCTGGGACCTACGCCGGCGTCCTCCCGCTTGAGTCCACCGGCCGATGCTAATGAGATTGTGTGTGATTAAAGATGAGCTTTCACTGTCCTCAGAGGGATGAGCGTGTAAGCCTCAAGTCTCACACCTGAATGTGTTCGGTCTCCATTTCCCATAGGTCCTTCTGACGGGAGCCCAATCATTCCACAGCAACCTGCAGAAAGAAACGCCAGACTCTTGATAAATGTAAAGGGCTGAGAACATAAATTTACATCATCTCTCTCCTGTGACCCAGCATCCAAAAGTGTAAGGAATAGAGAAGCATAAATCCTCAGAGTCAACTAGGAGAGGGGGCACTGGAGACAGGCGGTTTCCCCCGGCATCTCACAGGCCACGCTGGCACGCTGTCGGGCAGAAGGGAGACCGCTGTACCCAAAGAGGACACTCACATGGCAAACTCAGGGAGACTGTGGAGCCTGGAGACCCCAAGCCCACCACCGTACCCCATGCAGGACTGCAGTACTGGCCTGGCCAGCTGCCCAGGTCCCCCCCTCCGGAGGCAAGGGGTACACCGTGGGCTCAGGACGCAGGGCTGTGTGCTGGAGACGGAAGAGACAAGCAGCCCAGCTCCCGCCTCAGCCTCCGGCGGTGACGCCTCGCCCTCACAGAGAGGAAGCAACCCAGCTGCTAATAATGAGACTACCGCCATGGGCCAGCCGGCCGCGTGCTGGTGATGTCACATCGCCACGGAAGGGCACACCCTCCTGGGCCGAACGTGCTGAGTGGACGGATACTCAGAATCCTAGGGCTCTCCACACGCCAAGCAATAACCCCAAATTTATACATATGTGTGTGTGTGTGCGTACGTATACATGGGAAAAAGGGAGCGTTAACAGAAACAATAACCAAAACATAGATGATTTAAATCATATATATGTAGATATATATGATCAATTGATAGTAGGGTCTTCCAGACTAATAGAACCAATTATATATATTCTCTTAATCATATATACATATTAGCCATTTATATGATTACTAGAATATTAACAGAACAACGTTCTTAGCCTCCATAACTATGTGAGCCAGTTCTTCATAATTAATCAGATATATGATGTCATCATGTGATGCAATTATATCATATATACAATATAACTGCATATAAGAATTATTTGAAATGGTGAATGTGTGAAATTGGAGCGTGTCCTTGGGTCCTGGCTCCAAGATATCTGTTTATGTTTATCTACATATCTCACAATCCAAAAGTGTCCCAATCCAGAAAGCCCTTCGTGGCCATCTACATTATGTCAAGCCTCCCGATCAGCCAAGGCCTCCCGCCTCCCCCTCTGCTGTCCCGTTCCATGTCCACAGTCCTCCTGTAAGGAGGTTACTGGTTTCCTTGCAGACATGGCAGTGTGTTCAGATTGCTTGAAGGGCACGCCCAAGGGGGCGGGCAGAGCTCTCACCGCATCCAGCTTCTACGCAGCCTGCCTGAGGCCGACACGCTGGAGTCGGCTCTGCCGGAGGCACCGCGTCAGCCTCGCCACCAGGCTGCTATACCAGAACCCCAGGGCCGGGCAGACCTGCCGGACTCAGTCCAGGGCCATCTACTCCATGCCAGCGGGCCGCAGCCAGCTCCCTGGACGTTGGTGACTTCGTAATTTAGCCTCCGGAGCTTCTGTGAGAGCACACGGGGGCACAACCAGCCAGAGGCCGGGAGTTTCTCCCACGGCTCGCCTCTCGGCCAGTCCTCCCTGGCTGCCACCCCAGGCCCGTCTCTCCGGTCCTCAGAAAAACGGCCTCCCACCGAAGACCTGATCCTGTCTTACCTTTCCTAGGCCCCACCTGCTTATCCCATAGTCAAATATTTAAATAACATGCTAATGCATACATCGCCTCTTCCTAAACGTGCCTCCTGTTAGGGAAAACTGTCAGACCGATACCTTCTCTCCAATGATGAGTGACAACAAACCCCCTCCAGGCCTCAGCCCTCCATGCCCTGAGAACCCCCTCCCGGCCTACAGCGCTAAGAAGTGCTGCAGAAGCAGAAAACACCGACTGCTGCTGTGGAGACACGGCCTTATAAAAGTCACAGCCAGCAATTAATGGCCGCCCGAACCTTTAGAACATCTTTAGGGCTCGGGCTCACTTGAGCGACTGTTGGAAATCGGTCATTCTGGGGGGATTAATGAGCAACATTCTGTCTTCTGTCTTGAAGAGAAGAATGACAAAAGGACCTTAATTCCCAGAGGATTTCTTAACAACCCATTTAGTTCCTGCATATGGAGAGAGAAATCTGGGCGCACCTTCCTCTGCCAGGAGCTCCGGGACTGCTTTTTTCCCAAACCATGAACAGCCCTGCTGGGAAGGTGGCCTAGCGGGTTCTGCTCCTCAGCACCACCTACCCAGAAACGGCTGGAAGTGGCACTGGGCCTCCAGTGACAGAGCGCCAGCCTTGAGCAAAAGCAGCTGAAGGACAGTGCCCAGGCCCTGAGTTCAAGCCCCAGGACTGGCAAAACCCACAAACAAGACGCCATGTAACAACACTGCTATCCAGGCTCCGTCCGACTGACTCATTGCCAGAAGCCAGGCCAGGGGGCGGGGGGGGGGAGTTGTGTGGGAATGAGGACGCTGGGAGTAGAGCCACTCACCAGGGGAGGGCCCGGAACCGCTTCCCTCCCATCGCCTAACCGTCCCGGAGCAGTGTCCCTTCAAAAGCACACAGGCTCAGGAAGGCGGGCGGGCCAGGAAGTCCGATCCTCGAAGGCAATTCTCCACAGCCAAGGAAAGATGCACTTGCACTCCGAAATGCTGTTATCTAAAGTAATCAGCTGAAAGTATTCTCCATCCTTACCAACACTAGTATATTTAGCAATGAAATAAAATGTAATGAGCCCAAGTCACTATTTTCAGTTTAATTGTATCAAATGGCAACTTGGCCCAAATCTCTAATGAGCAACATGTTAGGATTTCAGAACAAAAAATACAAGAAAAGTCAAAACATTAGCTACGGGAAAAAAAAGTCCTAACAGGATAGTCTCCTAACATGCATCTATAAAATGGAAAAGAAAGGAGAAACGAGGATTGAAAGAGGAATCCAACCCAACAGAAAAATGAACAAAACACACGCGCGGGCATCTCGGGAAGGAGGCCTACAGCCAGCCAACACGATCATCAGAGAAGACGCTCCTTCTCCAGGAGGAGAGAATCAATGTCTTCATCTGGGTTTCGATCACCTCCCCCTCATAGCCCCGGGGCTCCCCGAGTCACAGGAGGGAGGGCTGGAAAGCAATCGAAACTCCAGAGTTGAGTATGATTTCAAACTGTCACGAAGTCAAACCAAATAACGCTGTCAGGGACTGCACACGGGGGTGCACGTGTGCGCAAGTGTGTGTGTGTGCACACAGGCACGCACACCCATGTGCAGAAACCAGAGAGATAAAATGCAAGTGCGGGGGGAAGAACAAAACCCTAAAACCAGTCTAAGTGCCGGGTGAGCGAAACCTAGACCTCACCGGTCAGCGTGTCTCCAGCGACACGCGTGCAGGGGCTCCTTTCCCAAGGAGGCCCCACTCCACTGGCCACGGTGTGGTTCACGCCACGCAGGCTGCCATGATACCACGTGTCCACCCACCACCCCCACCCCCACCACCCCCGCTTACCCATGCGCTAAGTCTGAAGCACGCGACATCCAGCCTTTGTCTTGTCTCAAGAGGAACAAGATCTCCGTGGGCAGAACGTCCCCTCGCAAGCCAGTCACCAGAAGAGCGAGAGGGGGCGGGGACAGCCCGGGACTGCGGAGGAGGCCTGGTTGTCAGCCAGTGAATGAGAGAGGGGGCTCCATCCGCACGGCTGGCCTCCGACCCTCTCCAGAAGGGGCCCCCAACAACTGAGATCCAAAGACCCCGCAGGCCTAAAGGACGTCGGGGGGCCCAGGGAGGCCTCGGTGGCCAGGAGCCCGGCCTGCCCAGTGACGGCCAGGGAGGACTGATGGGGCCCCAGCACTGAGCCTTGCCCGCAGGGCTCACCCAGCTGTGAGTCTCATCCCCAGGGGATTGGTTCCGAATCCCCCCGGGATACCAAAACCCAGGGCTGCTCGAGGCTGCTCTGAAACAGTATCTGCTTAAACCTGTGTACTTTAAATCATCACCAGATTGGTTATGATAACCAGCAGAACCGGTTACAGTGGCCACTGCAATGTGCCTGCCACAGCGAGAGCTCGGTACCGTATTGGTCAAGGAATAATGACCCACAATGTTACACCAGTGCAACACAGGGAGAGTCTGAATGGGTGTGTGCACACGCGTGTACTGGTCCTGGGGCTTAAACTCAGGGCTTGGGCTCTGCCCTTGCCTCTTTCTTGCACAAGGCTAGCAGTCTACTACCTGAGCTGCAGTTCACTTTTTGGTAGTTAGTGGAGCTAAGACTCATGGACTTTCCTTCTCGGGCTGGCTTTGAACCATGACCCTCAGGATTACAGCTGTGAACCACCGGCACCCAGCCAGTTTGCTCTTGCAGAGTACTTTGGGATCTTGGTTGTCTGGAATCGTCTGTGTAGACCTTGCTTCTACACAGGGCCAACTGCACAGTACAGTAACAAAGAAAAAGCCCAGGAGTCCGCTCCTTCATTGTTGAGCGCCTGGGTAATGTACTGGCTTTCTCCTGCTGTGTAACAAAGTCCACGGGCTAGCATCTTAAACCGACATACCTTCATTCATGCACCATTCATGGTCTCCCACTTGCCAGGACTCCAGACCTGGCCCTCCGGTCTCTTCAGCCTCTCAGAGGCTGAAATCAAGGCGACGGATACATCCTCATCAGAAAACCCAGGGCGGAGAGTTCCTCCGGCCCGGACGCAGTGGCACCAATGCCCCTCCCTCCCCTCCCGAGGCTTCCTCCGGCTTTATCTGGGAGCCACCTTGGGGCTGTGGCCCGCTGTGCTACTTTGCCTTAGAAAGCGTGTTCCCAGCGGGTAACTTCTGAAGAACTGGATTTTTCCAACTATGTAGGAAAAATTTCCCTGCAGTTCTCTCTCAGATCATGGTTTGGCCCGGCAAGCTTTCATGTGCATAACACCTCTATCGGCACATTAAAGCTGTTGTTTGCAAACACGCATTGCTGCTTCTTATTGGGAATTCCGTCGGAGGGGAGGCAGGGCTCGGGCCACGGTCTCTGGGGACTGCTGTCACAAAAGCCAGCCCGGGTTTGAAAGAGGGGAGCGGGCTCCTTGGCGCACAGGCAACTTCTAGTCAAATTAAATGTTTGTTACTACTGATGTTTTCTAAGCTTACAAAGTATCTATAAAGGAACCCCGAGAATAAACGGGAGGCCCGGGAGGACCGGAAGAGGCCGCGCACGGGCCCTCTGCAGATGGAGAGTTACGACCGTGCTCCCGCCGCCCCGGGGCAGCTTCCTCCCGATTCACATTTCTCAGCAGGTGAACAAGTGACCCCACCATTTTAGACAAAGAAGAACCTTGGCCCTCCTTCAGAACCCCGTCAGTGACCCAGATTCCTCAGGACTCAGGTGAGGTGACGGGGGGGGGGGGGGGGGACCTGCCCCCCAGGGGTGGCAGACTTCACACCTTCCTCCTCCGCTTCTCTGCTCAACGGCACTGCTCACCCGGCTCCTCCTGCCTCCCCGTCGCGTTCAATTAACCGGGTGGACACTGACAGGCCACCGATCAATAGCAGCCCGGAATCCTTCAATATTCATGTGCGGCTCTCGGGACCCGCACGCGTCGTGGCGGGTGAGGTATTTGGAGACGTGTCCGTTTTCAGGGGCCTCTTCCCTGCCTCACTTTAAGACCGCTTCACCCATTAGCCCTGCAAGGCAATGGAACTGGGGAATCTGAGCTTGGGGTGACAGGAGAAGAGGGGACTCCAGTCCACCCAGGAGTCACCAATCCGTCCACGCGGCTGGGATGCAGCACGCGGGTCCCCGCCGACACCTTGCCCAGTGTCGCCACGGGCTCAGGCCAGCCGGCCACCGAGCCACCGTGCCCAGCTCCGGGGTTCACACGCCCCACTGTCCCCGCGAGGAGCTGGCCAGCAAAGCTAAGTGACAATGGACTCCTAAAAAGGCGAAACTCCTTCACTCGCCCCCTCTGACACGACCACCCCCAAACGCTCACAATCATCCCTCACGTGTGACCACCGCGGGCCTCATCACTCAATCACACGCATGTGCGTGCGTTGCACGGGGGTGTGTGCCACCCATGCGCGGCCCCGGCCAGGAACAGCGCGGTTCTGGGGTAAGTTGACGTTTGGGTTCCAAGCGTATGGTTTGCAAAGCTGCAGGCGGGCACGAGGCGTGACATGTCACACGCGTGTGCAGAAGTGGCGCTGCGTGGAAACCAGGCAGCAATACCTGACCACGCGCAGCGGGTGGGCACTGGCGCACCCGGAGGAGGAGGCCCGCGGCAGCACCCCACCGGGGGGGGGGACCCCGCCCGGCGGAGGAGGCCCGCGGCAGCACCCCACGGGGGGGGGACCCCGCCCGGAGGAGGAGGCCCGCGGCAGCACCCCCGGGGACCCCGCCCGGCGGAGGAGGCCCGCGGCAGCACCCCCCCCGGGGGGACCCCGCCCGGCGGAGGAGGCCCACGGCAGCACCCCACGGGGGGACCCCACCCGGCGGAGGAGGCCCGCGGCAGCACTCCACGGGGGGGGGGGGACCCCGCCCGGAGGAGGAGGCCCGCAGCAGCACCCCACGGGGGGGGACCCCGCCCGGAGGAGGAGGCCCGCGGCAGCACCCCACCGGGGGGACCCCACCCGGCGGAGGAGGCCCGCGGCAGCACTCCACGGGGGGGGGGGGACCCCGCCCGGAGGAGGAGGCCCGCGGCAGCACCCCACGGGGGGGGGACCCCGCCCGGAGGAGGAGGCCCGCGGCAGCACCCCCGGGGGGACCCCACCCGGCGGAGGAGGCCCGCGGCAGCACCCCACGGGGGGGGGGACCCCGCCCGGCGGAGGAGGCCCGCGGCAGCACCCCCGGGGGGACCCCACCCGGCGGAGGAGGCCCGCGGCAGCACCCCACCGGGGACCCCGCCCGGCGGAGGAGGCCCGCGGCAGCACCCCACGGGGGGGGGGGGGACCCCGCCCGGAGGAGGAGGCCCGCGGCAGCACTCCACGGGGGGGGGGGGGACCCCGCCCGGAGGAGGAGGCCCGCGGCAGCACCCCCCCGGGGGGACCCCGCCCGGCGGAGGAGGCCCGCGGCAGCACTCCACGGGGGGGGGGACCCCGCCCGGAGGAGGAGGCCCGCGGCAGCACTCCACGGGGGGGGGGGGGGGACCCCCGCCCGGCGGAGGAGGCCCACGGCAGCACCCCCCCGGGGGGACCCCGCCTGGCGGAGGAGGCCCGCGGCAGTCCTGGAGTAAAGAGCCTGAGACGGGCAGGGACCGGGTGTTTGGACGCCACCAGAGCCAGGGGATCCCCGGGTGTCAGGCCAGGCTCTCTGGGGTTCCCACCTCTGCTTTGGGCTGCGTGGGCCCCTCCCAGCGGGGCGCCCCGTCTCCCTGCCCCTGGTAACAGCCCGCTCCCCCGCCTTGCCTCTCATGCACAAACCGGACCCAGCCTTGCGTGAGCAAGCTTCGCCACAGGCTCAAGGACGGGAAACACTGACCACGAGATCTGAGCCGCCCTGGACCAAACTCTGAGGAAGGGAAAGTGGAAGCTGGTGCCACGTGGAAATGTGAATGGGCTGAGAAAAAAAACTGTCGTCAAATTCCATACAGAAATGTACTACAGGATGCAAAATAAGGTTCCCATCCACAATGTACACAGGGTTTCCATTCTTCAAACATCATTACCACTCACCACATTAACATATTAGAAGAGAAGAACTTGACAATTACTGCAAATGCAAAACAAACTGATAAACCTCAGAGTCCATTAGCACTTTTTGCAAAATTGGAAATTAGGGAGAGAAACAGAGAGCGAAAAACTTCCTTAATGGGAAAAAGCATACCAATTAATCATGCAGAACAAATATATTTAATGTTGAAACTTCCACATTAGGAAGCGCAGACTAGTACCTGCAGATTTACACTCCTGTCCGAGCCTCGCTTAAAAAGGAGGTTCTAGCCAGCTCCATGACAAGACAAATAAACAGGTGACAGGGAAGAAGAGATTGTAACTGCTGTTAGGCAAAGGCCGCATGGCTGCCCATGTGGAAATCCGGCAGAACTCCCAACACGGTTCGAGCTCACAGAAATCCCCCCAAGTCTGCTGGGTGCCGCGTCCCCAGCGAAACCAGCTCCACACCCAAACACCCCGAAGAGCGCTCCTTTAAGAGGCGACAGCTGGTCCTCAGAAGCGGGTTTTGACAAGTCAGAAGGATCAGAAGCTACTTTTACGGGGTTTACTGACTAAATTTGAAACCATTTCAACATCAAAGTGGTTTCTTTAGCTCACGCTATGAATCCTAACTTCTCGGGCGGCTGAGATCTGAGGATCACCGTTCGAAGCCAGCCTAGGAAGAAAAGTTCATAAGACTTTTTATCGCCAATGAGCTTCCAGACAGCTGTGGCTCAGTGGCAGAGTGCTAGCCTTGAGCAAGAAAGCTCAGGGACAGTGCCCAGATCCTGAGTTCAAGCCCCAGGCCTGGCACCAGAAAAAAAAAATGTATTCACAGAATATAGTCATCTATTTTGATACTGGCATTACGATTGAGTTGGAGATGGAAGAATGCAGACAAATGGGATGGAAATGATGGAAACCAAACTTCACAAGCTTCCCTATGCACAGTAATAATGGAGAAGACTTTGTGCCGGATGCTAAGGGCGCTTGGTGGGAAAGAAGGGGAAGGAGCCACTCACCACAGCTCACGGAATCTCACTCACGACCAAGTGGGAACGCCACCTGCCTGGGGATAAACCTGGCCAGTGCCACTCGAGCCAAATGACGCGGCTGAACACTGCAACGTGGAGACCAGTTGACATCACGCGCCCCGCCTTCCCCGCGCGGTGTGGGCGCGCGCCCCGTCGCGCCCCGTCTCGCCCCGCGCGGTGTGGGCGCGCACGCACACCACCTGTGATGCCCTTCAGGAGGCACCCGGGGCAGAGCAAGCACGGACGAACAGGAAGGGACGCATTCTGCAGAGCAGGTGGTCTGCATCTTTAGAAATGTAAATGTCATGAAGTTTTTTTGAGGCTCAGGAACAGCTAGATTAGAGGAGACTAACAGATGGAGCTTGAAGGTGGGGGTCAGAAAAGTCCGCCTCTGTGGCTCTGAGTGAGAATTCAGGAGACATGGGAATAAAGAGTCAGAGAGGAAGAGTACCGGGACTCATAACAGGGTTAGGAGGGTGGAGGAAGAAGCAGAGATGCGGAATGCAGCAGAGAGAAGCAGCAAACAGCCCTGGGACCACCCAGCCTCCCGGAGAGGGAGGAACACTGGGCACGGTCCCAGGCATGACCCCGGAGACGGCCTGGCATTTGCAGGTTAGCTCCCTGGCATTCCAGCTGCAAATACCCACCCAACTCCCACAGCCTGAACCAGCACTGGCCCTCTCCACGGCGGAAGGCTGACGATCTGTGGCTGCTCTGGTCCTAGAAGGTGACAGCCAGGCACCTGCAGCGACGACCTCTCGTTAGGGACTGAGATGCTCTGGGGCCTGGGAGCAAGGAACACCCTTAGCAGGAAGTCCCGGGACACCCAGCTGCAGAATCGTGGCGAGAAAGGCGGTGTGAGAAAAGAGAAAGGATCGGGCACGGCCCCTCAGACACGTTTGAGCTGGGGGAGACTGTGCTGGGGGCAAGGGGCTCCACACTCCCTGCCCAGGGTGAGTCCCCCACCCAAAGCTAGGGCAGAACCAGAGGGCCCAGCGTGTGGCCGGCTCGGCATCCCGCCGGCAGGGCCCGGGCCGGCAGCTTGTCCCTCCCCGCCCGGTGCCCGGACCCTTCCAGTCACGTGACACCCACAGGGCGGGGCACTGTCAGGCTGGCCGACAGTCAGGACTGAGGGATCCAATACAGAACCTGTAAATCACAAAACTCCCACCAAAATAAAAGTCCTCCACAGAGGGGATGACCTGCCGGCTGGGCTCCGTGAGCTCTGAGACCGCAAGAAGAATGAACAGAGCCCTCGGTTCCCCCAGGAGCCTAGTTCTAGACGGGGCTCCAGCCTGGAGCGCCATGCTCCGTGTGCTCCCTCACTCTTGGGTCCATCCACAGCTGGGTCACCCACAGCTCAGACACCGTCGCCCCTGGGGACGCAAACCGGGGGGGGGGGGGTGGAAGGTCAGTGAGAACCGCGCAGACCAACGCTCCCCGCCACCAACAGGCTCCTCTGTCATGAAGGCAGCGCTAGGGGTAAGACCAACCCTTCTACCGGAGCCCGCGGCTAGTGTGCCCTTCCCTGAGTGCTGTTGTGGGGGGAGCTGGGTGCTCTGAGTCCCAAGCAAATGCTCAGCTACAGAGCCGGAGCCCCCAGTCCAGTGGCGAGCCATAGCCCCTGACCTCAGACACCGCCCCGTCCTGCACAAACACCGAGGACATTGCAGCTGAAGGACTACAAGCCCTTAAACCTTCCGACGGCCACTTGGCCTCGAGTGTGTACATCTCAATTTGGAAGCAGATCATACGAAACAAGGGAGCAGTGGAGCGGTTCCAACGGCCAACGCCACAGTAAAAGAACTGGACATCAGGGAAGTGCATGAAATGTCAACACACTTCAAAGAACAAGGACAATGATCAGCACAAAGAAAGAGGACACGGATGAGCACCAAGATGAACCCAAAGGACACAACAAACCGCTGAAAGAACTCAAAGACAGTTAAACTGTCCAGCTAAATGAGAAAGAGGAAGAGAATGCAAGATATGAAGGAGGAATTCAATGAAGATACCCTGAAAAAAATACTGAAATCCCAGCACCAATGGCTCCCACCTGTGATCCAAGCTACATAGGAGGCTGAGATCTGAAGATCACGGGTCAAAGCCAGCCCAGGCAGAAAAGCCTATGAGACTCTTCTCTCCAATTAACCACCAGAAAACTGAAGTGTCACTAAGGGCTAAAGGGGTAAAGTGTTGGCCTTGTGCAAAAGAGCTCAGGAACAGTGCCCAGGCCCTGAGTTCAAGCCCCTTGACTGACAACAGCAAAAATACTGAAACCCTGTAAATTAACACTTCACAAACCCAAATAAAACTCAGTTGAAAGGCTTATTAGTAGGATTGCAAATAAAGAATCAGGGATCAAAGAAAAAGTAGAAGCACTAGGTCACTCAATGAAAAAGAAAAATACGAAGAAAATATAAATGAAACACACAAGAATTCTGAGACAAAAGACAAAGCCTACGAACCATGGGTAGAGAAGGAAAAGGCATAGAAGTTACTAACATAAAAATATGCAATATAACAATTAAAAAAATCTTCCCCAAGCATGAAAATGACAGGTCATCCGTTTACAGAAGGCTTTCAGAGCACCACCCAGACAGGAAAAGAAACACCCCTAGATAGTTTATAGTGAACATCCTAAATGTAAGAACAAAGAAAAAATACTAAAAGCAGCAGAAAGAAGTGACAAGTCAGACTTCAAAGCCACCGACCAGAGTAACAGAGGTTGAAACCAAGGAGCTGGAGAAATGATAGGTGATCCGAGCCCTGAAAGGCAATAACTTACAACCTAGACTAGCATGTCCAGCGAAACGATCATCACAACTGAGGAGCCATGAGATGCTTCCACGACCAACAAAGACACAAATCCATGACCACTAAGACCAACTACAGCAGGTACGGAAGGAGCCCTACACAGAGAGGAGGATGAAATCTCTGAAGACACTAGAACTTTTAAAATGAGCCTCAGTGCGGTGAATGCAACCTATCAAAATCCGAAGCTATTGAATTTGGGGAGGAGGACGGAAATTATTTCCTCCAAAGCCAGGACAAGACCTGGGCATCTCATCTCTACTCCTATTTTATAGAGAACTGGAATTCCTAGCCCAAGAAATAAGGCACAAGAAAGAAATAAAAAGGATTCAAATGCAGAGGTCAATTTATCCGTATTTACAGACAGTATGATCGATTCATAACCCTAACGTCATTCTTCACAGAAATACCGAACTCATTCCCGGTGCTGAAGCTCATGCTTCTAATCCTAGCAGAAGGCTGAGGTCAGAGGGTCGAGGTGCAACGCTAGCACAGGCAGAAATGTCTGTGAGACTCTTATAGTCAATCAGTCACCAGAAAACCAGAAGCAGCACAGTGGCTCAAAGCGGTAGCGCTCCAGCCTTCAGCGAAAATGCACAAGGACAGAACCCAGGCCTTGAGTTCAAGCCCCACAACCAACAACAACAGAAAAGGCACCGAGCCAAATCACCTCTATGACCCTCCCATATCACTAGCGGGGATGCACGCAAAGGAGAGCAAACCCATAAACCAGAAAGACACCTGAACACCCACACGCACTGCGGCACTGTTCACCAATAGTCAGGCTGCGGAATACAGTAAGAAAGAGCATTCTGTGATGTCAAGAATTGATGAATGGATAAAGAAGACGCAGTATATTATATATAAGCAATAAAGTATTGCTCAGCTACAAAGAAGAATGAAATTAGGTCATTTGCAAAAAAAAGTAGATGGAACTGGAGATCATTGCTTTGGAGGAGACAAGCTGAAAAGGATAAATATTGCATGATTATTCTCATTTGTGGAATCTAAATGTACAACGATGACAATGATGTGAGATCCGAGTATAAATGGGGAGGCTCCGGGCTGCCGGCAGCGGGCGGGGGGCAGAAGAGGTCACTGGGGGGGGGGGGAGGTGAAGGGGACTGACCACGCTACAGACAGACAGACAGACAGACAGACGACCATGAAGCAGTAAAAATGATATTTACATGACATTTACAAGCAGTTCATAATCTTCAGTTAGATCTTGAGTCAGATAAAGGAAGTAGAATACAATCAACAATATTAATATACAATTGGTAACAGTCGAACATGGGTGAGGTATTGGAATAATACTAGATACTTGTATATCAATGTTAAATTTTCTGTGTGATGATTAAGTTACGTTTATATTTTTACTCTTAGCTAATAGAATCCGAAGCAGCATAATGCCTATTAATAAAGTACGCACAGATATCAAAACAGAGACAATGGAGATAGAGATCAACGTAGAGAGGGAGATAGATTTGCAAACAGGTGAGTAGGTAGATGTGTGTATATCTGTGTGTGTGTGTGTGTGTGTGTGTAGGACAGACAGACAGACAGAGACAGAGACAGAGAGCACCAATGCGCGTGAAAAGATGCCATCCAGAGGGCGAACGTGGAAATGCGGTTCCTGTTCCTCGTGTGACGGTGGCAGCCGGCGTATGGGGGTGAAACCACACGAGCTCAGCTGTGGACACCCCTGGTTCCGGTGACAGCGCCCCTGGGACACAGAGAGAAAACATCTGGTGAAAACGATGTCTTTTTAAAAAGCCAAAATCATTATGAAGAAAATTACTGAAATAACGAATGTCCTAGAGCAAGACATGAAGGAAGGTCCAAGCGTTAACGCACACGTATGTACACACAGAACGTTCATACTTCAGAGAGCCAATACTAGACACAGCAATCGCTCATAGAGAAATGCATGTACAGTTTCACTGGAATGCCCCATTACATTCCCGGAGAACCTTTCGCCGACTTGATGCTCTAATCCTAAAGTTTATATACAGAAAAGATGGCATGATGCAGACAAAGAGCCGAGACGGCCAAGAACACTTTGAACACACAAAGAAGCAGGGGACAGGAGAGGACGCAGGGTCAGCCCGCCCTCCCCATGGCCGATGGCGGGGACAGGAGAGGACGCAGGGTCAGCCCGCCCTCCCCATGGCCGATGGCGGGGACAGGAGAGGACCCAGGGTCAGCCCGCCCTCCCGACGGCCCGGGGACAGGAGAGGACGCAGGGTCAGCCCGCCCTCCCCATGGCCGATGGCGGGGACAGGAGAGGACGCAGGGTCAGCCCGCCCTCCCCATGGCCGATGGTGGGGACAGGAGAGGACGCAGGGTCAGCCCGCCCTCCCCATGGCCCGATGGTGGGGACAGGGGAGGACGCAGGGCAGCCCGCCCTCCCGACGGCTGATGGCGGGGACAGGGAGGACGCAGGGGCAGCCCACCCCTCCCGACGGCCGATGGTGGGGACAGGAGAGGACGCAGGGTCAGCCCGCCCTCCCGATGGCCGATGGCGGGGACAGGAGAGGACGCAGGGTCAGCCCGCCCTCCCGATGGCCGATGGTGGGGACAGGAGAGGACGCAGGGGCAGCCCGCCCTCCCGATGGCCCGGGGACAGGAGAGGACGCAGGGGCAAGCCCGCCCTCCCGACGGCCGATGGTGGGGACAGGGGAGGACGCAGGGGCAGCCCGCCCTCCCGACGGCCGATGGTGGGGACAGGGGGAGGACGCAGGGGCAGCCCGCCCTCCCGACGGCCAATGGCGGGGACAGGGGGAGGACGCAGGGCAGCCCGCCCCCCCCCATGGCCAGGGACAGACCGCGTCATGGGCCGGGCCGGGAGAGCGCGGGGTCGGAGCGGGGCAGGTGGGCGGATCTGTGGCGCGCGAGTGTGTGCGCGTGGCGCTGAGTGTGAGCCCGTGGCGCCGAGTGTGTACGCGTGGCACAGAGTGTGTGCGCGGCGCCGAGTGTGTACGCGTGGCACAGAGTGTGTGCGCGGCGCCGAGTGTGTGCGCATGGCGCCGAGTGTGTGCGCGGCGCCGAGGGTTGTGCGCGTGGCACAGAGTGTGTGCGCGTGGCACAGAGTGTGTGTGCATGGCGCCGGAGTGTGTGCCCGTGGCGCCGAGTGTGTGCGCGTGGCGCCGAGTGTGTGTGCGTGGCGCCGAGTGTGTACGTGTGGCACAGAGTGTATGCGCGTGGCGCCGAGTGTGTACGCGTGGCACAGAGTGTGTGCGCGTGGCACAGAGTGTGTGCGCGTGGCGCCGAGTGTGTGCACGTGGCACCGAGTGTGTGCCCGTGGCGCCGAGTGTGTGCGCGTGGCGCCGAGTGTGTGCGCGTGGCGCCGAGTGTGAGCGCGTGGCGCCGAGTGTGTGCCCGTGATGCCGAGTGTGTGCGCGTGGCGCGAGTGTGTGCGCGTGGCGCCGAGTGTGTACGCGTGGCGCCGAGTGTGTGCACGTGGCACAGAGTGTGTGCGGCGCCGAGGTGTGTGTGTGGCGCCGAGTGTGTGCGCGTGGCGCCGAGTGTGTGCGCGTGGCGCCGAGTGTGTGCGCGTGGCGCTGAGTGTGTACCCGTGGCACAGAGTGTGTGCGCGTGGCGCCGAGCGTAAGTGCGCGTGGCGCCGAGTGTGAGCGCCGTGGCGCCGAGTGTGTGCGCGTGGCACCGAGTGTGTGAGCGCGTGGCGCCGAGTGTGTGCGCGTGGCACCGAGTGTGTGCGCGTGGCGCCGAGTGTGAGCCGTGGCACTGAGCGTGGTGCGCGTGGCGCCGAGTGTGTGCGTGGCGCCGAGTGTGCGCGTGGCGCCGAGTGTGAGCGCGTGGCGTCCTCTCAGGTGTGGCCCTGGCCCCCGCCTCCCCGGCCTCCTCTCGGAAGCTGCAGGCTTTCGCAGCCCTGAGCACACGGGTGACACCGGAGCGTGGGAACGTGTGCTCAGCCGCGGGACGCGTTACTCCACGCTGGGACGGCTCCATCGTCGTGAGTCGGGTTTCACGTGGACGGCGCCCAGGTGAGCGGGGGAGGGCGGCCCGCCCCGAGGGCCTGGCGCGTGCGGCCCCAGGGGGCCGGTGTGGCCTCGAGCCTGCCGTCTGGACGGGGTCCCGGCCGGGCCCCGGCGCACCCCGCAGGGCGCAGCTCAGCCGCTACGCGCGCTCCTGTTGCTTCGCCCGTTTTCCACCCGCGCCTCTGGCCATCTGGTGTGACGCCCTGCGCCCAGTGCAGCCCGGCAACGGGGGGCACGTCTCCCGACAACCACCCAGGACGCCCCAAGCCTGCGGGCCTGCCACGCAATCCCCCCAGAGCCGACGGCTGCCCTGCCCCCCCCCCAGCAGCTCCGGGGCTGGGAACGTGGGACACAGGGCGGCCGCTGTCGGTCCTCCCGTCCAGAGACGGCGCAGGGATCGGCGGGCATGGGCAGGGCATTCCCGGCGGACATTCCCTCCCTCCGGACGCCCAACGTCCTCCCCCTGCTCCTGCCTCAGCTCCCCCTCCTCCGTGCTCCCTCGAGCCTGGGTCAGCATCCTGTCCACACTGCCTGCACCCCAAACCTCCGCCTCCTCACCCCCTCCCAGGTGCGGCTAGGGGAGGACGAGGCGGTGAACCGCCCACCCCGAGCCCGCCACGCAGGCCACAGGAAGGGGCCCGCAGAGCACCGGGGCCCGGGCCCCCAGCGCTGCACCCCGCGGGCCTCCGCCCTCCGCCCTCCGCCCTCCGCCCCCTCCGCCCTCCGCCACGTGGAAAGGGCGTCTTCCTCCCCCGCCCAGGCCAGCCTGCCACACCACGCCGCGGCCCGCACCGCCCCTGCGCCGTTCGCGCTCGTGCCGCCGCCTGGAACCGGGGCCGGTGCCCAGGGCTCCGGAGCGCGCGGAGGAGGGCGAACCCGCACACCCGGGCAGGCCCAGGCGCGGAACCCGCCGGGGCACAGCTCTGGGGCTTGGGAAAGAAGCCGGGCACCCCCAGGCCGGTCCCCACGGCCCGTCCCCTGCCTGCCACCCCCTCCGCCCCGCACCCCTGACGCCAGTCGCTGTCGGGACACATCTGCTCCAAGAGCCACACTTCCGCCGGGTTTCTCCATCATGCCAAATATCCCTCTCAACTATAACACATACATAAACTTAATTAAACATGGTTATGTCCTTAATTAAGCACATTTATGTGCATCCTTTTTTGCCTATCTACTTAAAATACATGATTTGAAAAGCATTTAGAGTACAAGAATTTATAATTGCCTATAATTGCCTATAGATTCATTATTTTCTCTTTGGTGTAGAGTCAGCCGAGAGAATTCCCACAGCTCTGTGACAGAAGAGGAAACCATAGGCCAAGTATGACGGTCCATGCCTATCATCCTAGCTACTCCAGAAGCAGAGATCAAACTCGAGTTAGGCCAGCACAGACAGAAGAGTTGGCAAGAACCCCTATCTCAACAAAATCTGAGCTAAAAGGTTCATACGCCTGCAATCTGGGCGTCACGGGAGGAGGCCCAGGTAGGAGAATGGAAATTCAAGGCCAGCCCCAGTCAAAATTATGAGACCATATAAAAAAAGACAAAAGTAAATCAAAAGAAGACCGGGAGTTTGGCTCAAGTGGTAGCGGCTGCCGAGCCGAGAGCCAGGCCCTGAGTTCCAACGCCGGTATGGCTTCCCTCCCCGATTTGTTTCTGTGCCGGTCCTGGAGCTTGAACCCCAGGTCCCCGGCGCTGTCCCTGAGCCGTTTTGCTCAAGCCAGGCCCTCCGCAATCCAACCACAGCTCCACTTTCAGCTTTCCCGTGGCTAATTGGAGATAAAAGTTTCACGGACTTTCCTGCCTGGGCTGGCTTTGAACTGTGATCCTCCACTCTCAGCCTCCGGAGTAGTTCTGTAGGCATGAGCCACTGGTGCCCAGAAAAAAACACACAAAAAACTAACTAAATAAAAGGATAAGGCAGAACCACGGACTGGGTGGCGGCGGCGCACGGGAAGGGCTCTCCAGCCCCGGTGCTGCCTCCGGCAGCTGGCCCTCCTCTCCTCCCCTTCAGTCATCACAAGCGGAAATGAAGCGACGCTTGCAGCAGCCGCGCCGGCTCCCTCCGGGCCTCCGTGCGGGCCGCGGGCCCCGCGGTGGGCAGGGGTGGCTGCACTCGGCCTGGGCGGGAAGCGTGCTTGCAGAGCTCAGCACCCGCTCCGGAGGGCGGAGAGCCGGGCGTTCCCAGACGGAGGCAGAGGCTCGTCGCAGCGTCCTCGCTCCCGTTCCCGGGCCCGGAGTCGGCTCCCCCCTCCAGAACGGCACAGCCGGCCGCGACCCTGGTCACGGGTCACGCCCGCCCCGTCCGCGGTTGGTGAACGGGTGCCGTTCAGGCGCATAGACAACGGGCACCCGGGCATCTGGGAGGCGGAGGGTGCGGGCCACTGACGCGGCCCCCGGACTGTGTCCAGAAGCCCAGGGCCACTGAGGACCGCCAACCATCTCCCGGCCTCCCGATCTGGGGGGGCGGGGGAGCACCCTGCTCTCAGAACCACCCCGGGAGCCATGGGGCCAACTCCCCGGATGCTCACTAACGAGCCTGTGGAGGAGGCGGGGGGGGGGGGCGGGGGGAGAGAGCAAGGGAAGGGGCGACACTGTCCAGAAAGAAAGGGACTCACTGCCTGGCTCGGGGAACTGTGACCCCCCCCTGTGCATCACCTTCACGTTCACCATTAAAAGGGGGGAAAGAAATGGAAAGAGAAAAGGATCATAATCATTCTAGCCCAGCGCCGGCGGCTCGCGCCCGCGATCCCAGCTACTCGGGAGGCTGAGACCTGAGGATCGCCGTTCAGAACCAGCCCCGGCGGGGAACTCGTAGTTACAAGTAACCGTTAAAAAGCTGGAGTTGGGGCTGGGAATGTGGCTTGCGGTAGAGGGCCTAGCACGAACAAAGCCCTGGGTTCGATTCCTCAGCCCCACATACACAGAAAAAGCCAGAAGTGGCGCTGTGGCTCAAGTGGCAGAGCGCTAGCCTTGAGGGAGAAAAAAAGCTCGGGGGACAGTGCTCAGGCCCTGAGCTCAAACCCCAGCACTGGCACGCACGCATGCGCACACACACACACACACACACACACACACAAAACCAGAATGATCATTTTTTCTAACAGAAAATGGCTAATGCCTCATAAACTTTATTACAGTTGTATCAGATAACAATGCTGCATAAGAATCGGGGGTGTATCTTTAATTATGGTGGGGGTTTTTAAGCTCTTAAATTCAAATGATGCAGTATAGTACATGGGGCAAATTATTTGATAGCATTATAAATTAAGCAAAGAATTCCAAAATATTTATGACACCTTCTCTTTGTCTGAAGTTGGAGTTCCAGTTGTAATTAATTGCCCCTTGTGAAACTTCTTAGGCAGAAAAGGAAGTGAAAATTTGATTCGGGTTCAGTCAGGGAGAGAAGAGAGGGTTGGCAATCCATTTCAGATTTTAATCTGTGATTAAATTTCAAGTAGTACAAAATAATTGATAAATGAGGTGTGTAAACGTTCACAGAGAGCACTTTTTTAAGGCGCTTGGGCTGATGTCGTGGCTCGCGCCGTCATTTCAGCCGCTCGGGAGGCTGAATAGGGAAAACCAAGGTCAAGGACAGCCGACGCGGAGGCCCACCCACAACACGGGCACCATGGGCTGCGCACAGCACAGCCACGTGACACGGAGAGCCGGGGTCGGGAGGACCCCAGAGGCAGAGCTGCCCCCAAAGCAAAGTCCACCGCATTCCCTGTCCACAGAGGAGTGCCTGCCACACCGCGGCCATGGTGACCCTGACGTCGGGTGAACCACAGTCCAGGCAGGAAGGGCCGCCCTCCCGGAACAGCAGCAAGGAGAGGACAGGAGTCCAGGCAGGCAGGAAGGGCCGCCCTCCCGGGGGCAGCGGCAAGGAGAGGAGTCAGGAGGAAGGGCCGCCCTCCCGGGGGCAGCAGCAAGGAGAGGACAGGAGTCAGGCGGCAGGAAGGGCCGCCCTCCCGGAACAGCGGCAAGGAGAGGAGTCAGGAAGGAAGGGCCGCCCTCCCGGACAGCAGCAAGGACAGGACAGGAGGAAAGGAAGGAAAGGAAGGAAGGAAGGAAGGAAGGAAGGAAGGAAGGAAGGAAGGAAGGAAGGAAGGAAGGAAGGAAGGAAGGAAGGGCCGCCCTCCCGGGGGCAGCGGCAAGGACAGGCTGGGAGGCAGGGCTCAGGGACAGCACGCCAGCCTCACAAACACCGCCACCAGAAAAGAAAAGAAAGACATAGAGAACATTCACAAATGAGGAAGACAACAGGGAGAGAAGCAAAGCTTTAGAAGCTAAGCGGGGGGGAGCACTGAAGTTTAGACCTATTGCTCTTTTAAGCATCACTGGGGGAAAAAAAAAACAACACCACCAAGAACAGCCTCAGACACGACTGTTCTTAAAAACCTGCCCATAAAAATCACACACACACCCACACACACACACACACACACACACACACACACCAAGAACAGCCTCAGACACAATGCCAGCCAATCATCTGCACATAGAAACCACTACAGAGGGCAGGTCCACGGAAAGCCACAGGGTGGGGGCCGGGGTGGGGGCCGGGGTGGGGGCCGGGGTGGGGGCCGGGGTGGGGGGCCGGGGTGGGGGCCAGGGTGGGGGCCGGGGTGGGGGAGGACCCTGGAGTGGGAGACACTGGTCACCTGCATTCACAAACTGCTTTATGAGATGTGCCTCCTTTGGACAACTATCTTAAGAATAAGTCTATGAAAACAGCACGTCCATTGGGTGTGTGCTGCACACAGCGGGTGAAGCCTCGGTCCCCATCACCAGAGCCCGCCCTGCCGGAGAGAGGCCGGGGACACCGGAGGAAGTCCCCAGCTCAGAACCCGCCGGGCACGGGGCGGCCGGAGCTCAGAGGGGGCCTGTCTCCTCCAGCCCAGCCCTCCGCTCAGCCCCCCACCCCTCCCCAGCCTCCCCCTCCAGCCCAGCCTCCGCTCAGCCCCCTCCCCAGCCTCCCCCTCCAGCCTCCGCTCAGCCCCCCTCTCCAGCCTCCCCCTCCAGCCTCCGGCTCAGCCCCCCTCCCCCAGCACCCCCTCCACGCCAGCCTCCCCCTCCAGCCCAGCCTCCCCCTCCAGCCCAGCCTCCACTCAGCCCCCCCCAGCCTCCCCCCAGCCCAGGCCTCCGCTCAGCCCCCCTCCCCCAGCCTCCCCCTCCAGCCCAGCCTCCCCCCCAGCCCAGCCTCCGCTCAGCACCCCTCCCCAGCCTCCCCCTCCAGCCCAGCTCCCCCCCAGCCCAGCCTCCGCTCAGCAACCCCTCCCCAGGCCTCCCCCTCCAGCCCAGCCTCCCCCCCAGCCCAGCCTCTGCTCAGCGCCCCCCAGCCTCCCCCTCCAGCCCAGCCTCGGTCTCCCCGCCATCTGCAGTGCCTTGGAGCCAGGACAGAGTCACTAATCTCCCAATGCATACTAAGAGAACTTCCCCAAGAAAACAGCCGGGGGCACCCTTCCCACCGAAAGACAGAGAACGGGGCCCAGGCGCCTTTCCACCAAGAGGCCAGGGAGAAGATGCCAGCGACTCTGCGGGCTCCGCAGGGCTCCGCAGGCCAGATGGGCTCCGCGGGGCCCCCGGGGCTCCCCAGGCCAGATGGGCTCCGCAGGCCAGATGGGCTCCGCGGGGCTCCGCGGGGCTCCCCGGGCTCCCCAGGCCAGATGGGCTCCGCAGCCAGATGGGCTCCGCGGGGCTCCCCAGGGCTCCCCAGGGCTCCGCATGCCAGATGGGCTCCGCCGGGCTCCACAGGGCTCCCCAGGGCTCCCCAAGCCAGATGGGCTCCGCCGGGCTCCGCAGGGCTCCACAGGCCAGATGGGCTCCGCAGGGCTCCGCGGGGCTCCGCAGGCCAGATGGGCTCCCCGGGGCTCCGCAGGCCAGATGGGCTCCGCGGGGCTCCGCAGGGGCTCCCCGGGGCTCCCCAGGCCAGATGGGCTCCGCAGGGCTCCCCAGGCCAGATGGGCTCCGAAGGCCCCCGGGGCTCCACAGGGCTCCCCAGGGCTCCCCAGGGCTCCCCAGGCCAGATGGGCTCCGCGGGGCTCCCCGGGGCTCCCCAGGGCTCCGCAGGCCAGATGGGCTCCGCAGGGCTCCGCAGGGCTCCGCCGGCCAGATGGGCTCCGCAGGGCTCCGCAGGGCTCCGCGGGGCTCCGCCGGCCAGATGGGCTCCGCAGGGGCTCCGCAGGGCTCCGCGGGGCTCCCCAGCCAGATGGGCTCCGCAGGGCTCCGCAGGGCTCCGCGGGGCTCCCCAGGCCAGATGGGCTCCACGGGGCTCCCAGGGCTCCGCGGGGCCCCGGTGGGCACGGCTCGCCGGCCACTGTCTGCGGAACGTGGCCTGCCGCGGACCGCGTGTCCGTGGCCCCGGGGGTGGGGCGGAGCCGCAGAGCCCACTCTGGGCTTTGCTCCCCGCTCCCCCCACGCAGCCCCCCGTCACGGTGCTGCCGGGTGGGGCGGGGCGGCTGGCAAACCTCCGAAGCTTCCTCCCCGTTCCCCTGCGCCCCTAAAGTTGCTCCAGAAACACGGCCTTTAGAGTTAAAAACAGGGGGGGCAACAGCTGCGCCCCGAGGGCTTTGTTCACTGGGCTCCTAGAGCCGAGCGTCCGCCCTGCCCTCACCCCGCTCGTCACCCCCTGCCGAGTTCCCTGAGCCAAGGGCGCCCGCTCCGTAGAGGAGGGCGGGCGCGCAAGCGTGCAGGGGGAGGGCGGGCGATCGGCAGGGAGGAGGGGGGCCGGGAGAGGAGACGGGAACAGAGAGGCCGCACAGAGCGGAGCCCCGCCACGCAGGCGGGGGGAACCACGCGGCCAGGGGCCGGCAGGGCCAGACATCCAGGTCGACGAGACTCAGAAGATCCACGGAAGAAAACCTCAACTCTGCACACAAACTGAAGGGGATCCACCTGGCCCCTTCCGGCGGATCTAGCAAGGCCTCGCAGACCTGAGGCTGATCAATGGCAGACTGCGACCGGGGCGGTCTATGGACTACTGTCGAGGCACCTACAGAGGCTACTTTCTGGAGTAAATCTTGGTGGTCCCATGCAATGATCCAATAAAGCACATATAATGAATTGCTTTCTCAGAAAGGGAGACTGAGGCACGGAGAGCTAAGCATTCACTGAAGGCCGCACAGTTCATCACGGAAAGCACAGGATTCGAAGCAAGACGTGCGGCCCGGGCAGTGCCTTTTCCCCCGCCGCCGGGCAAGTGACAGCGTCCCCGACGGAGGAAGGTTTATAGCCAGACCGGGGGGCCGTGGCTTCAGATCAGCTCAGGAGCACCGGCACGGTCTCCACCATTTATTCTTCCCCAAGGACGCACGCTCCGGAGAGCCGCGTTCCTCGCGGCGGAGCCCAAGGCACACAAAGATAAATGTGACGCGGCAGAGGAGCAGCCCCGCCCCGGGGGGTTCCTGTCCCCCCCCCCACACCTCTTCCACAGAGGTCAACGCACTTCAGAGCTGAGACGGAGGCACCAAGAAAGACCGGAGACAGAAGATCACGTCTTAAGTCATTGCACGGTGAGGATCCTTCCCACCCTGAGGGATTCGCCTTCTCCTGAACGCTCCAGGATTCCTTTGTGCCCCACTTCCAGATGAGGTGCCCAGTGTGCAGAACAGACAGGCCCAGGTGCGGTCCCCGCTTCCGGACCCCCGCGGGGGCCGGGCCCGCAGCCCACTCCTGAAACAGCCCTGCCAGGGTCCTGTGCACCCCGCCCGAGACATGCCACCCTCGCCGGGGCGCCGAACACACAGGGGCCGGGAACGGAGTGCTGGGGACGGGAGGCCCCCGCTAGAGAGACACCCACAAAGCACGGACACGCGTCTGCGGGGGCATGGACACAGGACGGGGGAGATGAGGGAGAGAAGACAGAGGAGCGGAGAGAGGGAGAGGAGAGAGGAGGGGGGCAGAGGGAATGAAAGAACAAAGCAAAGAGAGAAGAGAAGGGGAAAGGAGAGGAGGACAGGGAGACACTGGAGAGGGAGGAGAAGGAGAGAGGAAAAGAGAGAGAGAGGAGAGAGGGAGGGAGGGAGGGAGAGAGGGAGGGAGGGAAGAAGGGAGAGAGGGAGGGAGGGAAGAAGGGAGAGAGGGAGGGAGGGAGGGAGGGAGGGAGGGAGAGAGGGAGGGAAGAAGGAGAGAGAGAGGGAGGGAGGGAGGGAAGAGTGCACGAGTGGGGATCAGCCAGTGTGTGCAGAACACATGAGTGGAGATCCCCCGCCCCGCCCACACTTGCCTGCCCCGCCCCGTCACACCCATCCCCTGCCCTGCCCACACTTGCCTGCCCCGCCCCGTCACGCCCATCCCCTGCCCCGCCCACACTCGCCTGCCCCGCCCCGTCACGCCCATCCCCGGCCCCGCCCCATCACGCCCATCCCCTGCCCCGCCCACACTCACCTGCCCCGCCCCGTCACGCCCATCCCCTGCCCCGCCCCGTCACGCCCATCCCCGGCCCCGCCCCATCACGCCCATCCCCTGCCCCGCCCACACACGCCTGCCCCGCCCCGTCACGCCCATCCCCTGCCCCGCCCACACTCGCCTGCCCCGCCCCGTCACGCCCATCCCCTGCCCCCTCCCCGTCACGCCCATCCCCGGCCCCGCCCCGTCACGCCCATCCCCTGCCCCGCCCACACACGCCTGCCCCGCCCACACTCGCCTGCCCCGCCCCGTCACGCCCATCCCCTGCCCCGCCCCGTCACGCCCATCCCCTGCCCCGCCCACACTCGCCTGCCCCGCCCCGTCACGCCCATCCCCTGCCCCTCCCCGTCACGCCCATCCCCTGCCCCGCCCCATCACGCCCATCCCCTGCCCCGCCCCGTCACGCCCATCCCCTGCCCCGCCCACAGTGGCAGGGGTCTAGGGGCTGGCGTGGGGTTTTGACCAGCGTAGCCCGTGAGGAACCCACTGCACCCCCGAGCGTGTCCGGCAGGCCGGGGGCCCAGGACAGCTCAGCCCTGTGCAGACGCAGCGCAGCGCTGCCCGTGACCGGCGTGAATGCCAGCAGCGCCGACAGGGAGCCGACCCTGAGCACAGGGCGGCGGGGGAAGGCGTCTTCAGGGGCTGAGGCGGCATAACGGGAAGGGCTCCGAACAGCCTCGGGGTTTCCAGGTGGACTGTAAGCGTTCACATACAGGTCACTTCTGTGGGAATGAGCCGCTGCTTCCTCTCCATCGCCGGGTGTCATTGATTCCATAACGGACAGAACCTGTGTGTGCCGGGAATTGACAGCCAAGGAAGCAGGGACCGACAGGAGCAGGGCTGGAGAGGACCCGCACGGAGGAGTGGCCCCGACCGGACGCGGGGGGGCCCGGGGTCCAGGCCCCGACTGGACGCGGGGGGCCCGGGGTCGCCCCCCACTGTCTCTGCTGGCTTGGAACCTGGGGTCTTGTACACGCGGGGCAGGTGCTCGACCACTGAGCTACACCCCCAGCCTGCCATTCTCTCGATGAGAGCAATAGCGATAGCTGCCTTTGGGCAGTGCTCAATAGGAGCAAGTCCTGGGCAAAGCAAGCGCTGCCCCGGCGTTAGGTCAGGTCGTCCTCACAACACTGGAGACGTGAGAGCTGGGCGGAGAGGCAAGCAGTGTCCTCTCCCTCCCACCAGCCAGCGACCTCAGTGCTCACTCCAGGAGATGGAGGGGAGAGGGAGAAAAGGGAGGGAGAGAGGGAAAGAAGGAAAGGGAGGGAGGGAGGGAGGGAGGGAGGGAGGGAGGGAGGGAGGGAGGGAGGGAGGGAGGGAGGGAGGGAGGGAGGAAGGGAGGGGCTCCAAAGAAGGAGAGGTATCTTGCAGAGACACGGATCCCTATTATCTGCTTCTGTGCGTCCTGGGCTGGTTTTCCATCCACACCTCTCTTCCTTGTCTGCGGTCAGGTGTGGTGCCCGGGAAGTGCCCGCGTGTGCATAGCCATCACACAGGGGTCGGGAGTACACACCCAGACGCCCAGGCCCTCCCCGAGCTCCTTGGAGCGTTGGCCACTCTGTTTCCCCCTTTGCTGCACACCTCCTCTCTGTAAAATGTGGGTGAGCATGTGCGAGGCTGAAACATGTCACTCAAACACTGCAGTAGTGCCTACCACCGAATGAGTGGCCAACTCGTTCCTGCTGTCATGACTGTGAAGAAGGAGGTGACAGTGGTGATGATGGCAGTGATGTGACAAGGGCGGTGGTGGCGGTAGTCATGCCATGATGGGGGTGATGATATTGAGGTCCTGATGGTGGCGATGCTGACAGTGATGGTGATGGTAGAAATTAAGATGATGGTGGTGGGGATGGTGGGGATGGAGATGATAAATGACAGTAGTGAGGATGGTAATAATGATATGGTGGGTAGCGATGGCAGTGGTGGTGACTGGTGATGATGGTGGTGGTGATGGTGGTGGTGGTGATGGTGGTGGTGGTGGTGGTTGTGGTAGTGGTGATGGTGATGGTGGTGGCGATGGTGATGGTGGTGGTGGTGATGATAAAGGTTGGTGGTGGTGGTGATGACTGTGGGGGGGTGGTGATGACGGTGGTGGTGGTTGTGGTGGTGATGGTGGTGGTGATGGTGATGGTGGTGGTGGTGGTGGTTGTGGTGGTGGTGGTGGTGGTGATGGTGGTGATGATAAAGGTTGTTGGTGGTGGTGGTGGTGGTGGTGGTGGTGATGGTGGTGGTGATGGTGGTGGTGATGATAAAGGTTGTTGTTGTTGGTGGTGGTGGTGGTGACAGTGGTGGTGATGACGGTGGCGATGGTGATGTGGTGGTGGTGGTGGTGATGGTGGTGGTGGTGGTGGTGGTGGTGGTGATGGTGGTGATGACGGTGGCGATGGTGATGGAGGTGGTGGGGTGGTGGTGATGATAAAGGTTGGTGGTGGTGGTGATGGTGATGACGGTGGTGGTGGTGGTGGTGGTGATGGTGATGGTTGTGGTGGTGGTGATGATGGTGGTGATGATGGTGGAGGTGGTGATGGTGGTGGTGGTGATGGTTGTGGTGGTGGTGATGATGGTGGTGGTCGTTGTGGTGGTGGTTGTGGTGGTGGTGATGATGGTGGTGGTGGTTGTGGTGGTGGTGATGATGATGGTGGTGATGGTGATGGTGGTGATGGTGGTGATGGTGGTGGTGGTGATGGTGGTGGTGGTGGTGGTGGTGATGGTGATGGTGGTGGTGGTGGTGACGGTGGTGGAGGAGGTGGTGATGACGGTGGTGGTGGTGGTGGTGGTGGTGGTGGTGATGGTGGTGGTGACGGTGGCGGTGGTGGTGACGGTGGTGGTGGTGGTGGTGGTGGTGATGACGGTGGCGATGGTGATGGTGATGGTGGTGGTGACGGTGGTGGTGGTGGTGGTGGTGATGATAAAGGGTGGTGGTGGTGGTGATGGTGGTGGTGACGGTGGTGGTGGTGGTGACGGTGGTGGAGGAGGAGGAGGAGGTGGTGAGGATGGCAATACCATTTCCTTCTTCCCACCCTAATTCCTTCTTCTCTCACTTCTATTTTTTTAATTCTGCTTATTCTAGTTCTTACAACGCTGACATGAGCCTGACAAAGAACGAATGTGCTCAGCTTTCTTCTCAACGGGAGCAACGTGGCCCTCGTTAGTGAGTAAAGAATTAAGAAGCGCCCCTCGCGTCCCCCAGCGGGAGAGGCACAGGAGACGCCAGCGCGCCCCGCAGCGGGGCGGCTCACCCAGCCATCCCAGGTTCGCCCTGGGGCTTGGGTCCCAAGGAGACGGGGCTGATCCTGATCAGGGAGCGACCCGCCTGACCCTCTCTCCAGGTGGCCCTGCCCAGAGCTCCCAGCTCCCGCTCTGCCCCACGTGGCCGGCAGGTGCCGCCCCGGGACTCGCGAGGGCAAGGCGCACCTGGAAGCAACGCGCACTCCCGCAGCCTCCTGTGGTGAAGGGCTTCGTTCCGGGGGATGGTTCAGGGTGGTCACGCGCAGTTTGCTTTCTTTACTCCCCTGTTGTGACCTCGATAATCCTGGAGAAGGGGTGTCAGAAAGGAAGATGGCGCGTGGTCCCCCCCGAGTCCCAGCCGCGCGATGGGCTCCAAGGGCATCGGGACGCCTCATGACGGGGGGGTCTGCCCTCATTCAGAAGAGGAGTGAATTGGGGTGCTCTCAACACCTCAGCTAGGCATTCACTCCTCAAGTAATTTCGGGGCACAGAGTCAGGGTGCAGACTCTCCCCCAGTTCTTGGGAGGGAAGACAACCGAGGCCGACCTCGCCGTGCAGGCTGGACCTCACGGCGGACCCCCCCCCCCCACCCCCCCTCCCCCCAGACGGGCACAGGGTCCTGCACAGCCCGGACTGTGAACCCCTGAACTCAAGGTCCTGCCTGACTTCCTGCCACAGACATTGCTCAGCCTGTTCGTCACACAAAGAAGAATGGCTCGAGGACTCACTTTTGTCTTTCAATCCCAGAAAGAAACGGTTAATTGACCTAGCAAGGCCAGCCACACGAGACACAGCCCTGCCCCCGCCCAATCTCCTAGGCCAGGGCCCCGGAAGCACAGCCACGAGCATCCCCTGGGGGGAATCCAGCAGGGCCCCCCGAGTGCTGCTGCTTGCACCCCCCAGGGCCCTCGGGAGGACACCGTGAGGACGGAACTCCAGCAGGGTGGGCGAAGCTGGAGGCTGCAGGGGTAACGAGGCACCTGCTGGCTGGCGGCAGGGGTCCCAGGCTTGAGGGGCCTGAAGAGAAGCCGGACGGAGCTGGATCCGCTTCTCTGTCTCCCACAGGGCACCTTGCGCTAGAGACCGAGGGGCCAGATCGATGCCGCCCACGGAGGTGGCCAAACGCTGGGCTCGGTGGGGAGGAACATACCCAGAGCCCAGCTCTGTCTGCTATGGGAAGCATGAGCTCGGTCAGCTCCCCTGCTGCCACTGGTGGGGCAGAGCGTGCACCAGGATTTGAACCGGGGACCCTGTACCCCCCACCCCCCCCACCGCTCTGCAGAGCCCAGGGTCCAGCTTGTCACTGGCGTTGGTCCCCTCACGTCTGGAATGGGCAAGTCCAGGACACTCCTCAGCGCATGCTCAGTGGAGACGGTGTGCCGCCCAGAGGGAAGCCAGGGAGGACCTAGACCATGCCGCCATTTTCTACAGAGAATCAGCAGCATCTTGGGCTTTGCCCGTGTGATGTGTCTTTGCTACCATGTTCGAGCAAGCAAAGAGATGGGGAGGCAGATGAAGGTCATCTACCCCGCCCCCAGCATGGCTTCAAATCATGGCTGGTCCTTCCGATCCGTCTTCCCTGTCACAAAGCAAGCAAGCCATGTGTTAAAGTCGGGGTGCGGGGGGGGGGGGTGCGGTGGGGGGGGAGGGCGGCCCTTCCAGCCCGAGGCGGTGTGGCCAGCCGGGGCTCTGAGCAGGAGAGCTGGGGTCCGAGGGACCGAGGACAGCCATGTCTTTAGTGAGTCAGCGTCCACCCTGCCCTGAAGGACCGTGGGGAATGATTTGTCTCTGGCCTGGGGTCCTACCCCGCCTGCGTTTCTTTGTTAGCTACAATACGGAAAGCCCGGGAAAGAGGGAGACGATGGGCAGCAGACGCGGCTCGGTGTCCTGTGACAATGACCCCCGGCAAGGCAGTGTGGAGGAGGAAAAAATAATTGGTTTAGGGGGGAAAAAGCATTCTTTCTCAAGACTTTTTATATGAACCCAAACTCCTACATTAGTTAACTAGAGGACAATTGGATCCCCAGACAAACAAGCCATTTGTCATTGTAGAGATAATTTTTCTTGGGGACATTGAAAGCAATTTTAAAAAGTAATAAAGTATTTAAAGGGAGAATTGTCAGGTCAGAAATTAGAGTTTTTAAAAAAAATATGTCTCTATATCTTTTTTCTACATTAATAAGTATTATATCCATATAAAAGTGTTTGTTTGTTGGCACTTCTGCTTTAGCATTTTTCTAGTTTGCTCCCGTGGCCAGGAACCCTCGGCCCAGCAGGAGGGACCGGCGGGGGACACACTGGCCCCCCCTGCCCCCCGACCCTGCCAGCCCGTAGGGAGGCTGGAGACCGGCCGAAACCACCCAGAGCCGCCCCTCGCTGAGCCCCGCCCGTCCTGAGCCGGCCGCACCCGCCACCCAGCGGGAACCGGAGAGCCCTGCACACCGATGCTGCGGAGACGGGTCCCCCGCCAACGCCGACACGCGCCACCCCGCGGCCTGCGCGGCCAAGAGCAGACGCCTGTGCCACGCACGCACAACCAAACCGAATCAGAAACCACACGCGCCCGGCGGTCCCAGCACGAGCCCACCGCGTGCCCTCCGCGTGCCCTCCGCGTGCCCTCGCTCCCCGAGGTGGCTCACGGGCTCCGGAGGAAGCCGGTCTGCGGGATCCGCGGCGGCGGGCCAGTGCTCTGAATGAACGACGGCAGATTGCAGCCCCAAGACGCCCCGCCCCAAGGGCCCAGAACAAACCCTGAAAACCAGAGAGCTGGACGCCCACGAGATTCTGCCGGTCCATGCCAGCCCCGTGCCACGCACTCTGACGGTGGCACAGAGGGGGACGGCTGTAGTCCCGGCGGGGGGGGAGGGGGGAGGGGCGGGGCTCCACATCAAGACCCGCGTCGCGAACGTGCGAGTTGCCCACCACAGCGATCTCCCCTCCTGTCCGGGGCCACACTGGCCCCAGTTCTCCTGGGCTCTTGCTCGAAATGCACTGGCCTGGCCGCTCCCCGAGACCTGCTGTGAGCAGTGCCCGAGGGGACCCCACTGGGGACCCCCCCCTCACCTGGCCAGGAGATGAGAAGGGCCCGCAGGACCCTCAGAACAGGCTCTGCTCCCGGGCGCCCTCTGGGTGCTCTCGGCGAGCGCCTGGGCCGCTGGCTGACACAGACGAGTGTCATTCCCTCCGCAGATGCGGGGTCACCTCCGCGTGGCCTGGAAACCGCGCGGGCGGAATCAAACGCAGGACAAGGCCACGGCCGCAGCCCGGCTCCGAGCATGCCGCGGAGGCGCCTTACTGCCCAGGGGGAACCAACACGAATACGCAGGAGGAACACACGGGGGGGGGGGGGTGGGGAGGAAGGGGAGGGCCGGGGCTGCAGAGGAGAGGGGGGAGGGCAGGGGAGCCGGGGGACAGGAGCCCGCCCCAGATACGGCCACGCCACCTGTGCCGGTCCTCAGAGTTGGCCAATCACGTCACGGAGAGCCAGCCAGAGCCGGGGTCGGGGAAGGTGGCGAGGACAGCCGCGCCCAGGCGGCACTGCCCTGCCCTTCTCTCTCTCTCTCTCTCTCTCTCTCTCTCTCTCTCTCTCTCTCTCGCCTTCTGCTCCCGACCAACTCCCCAAGTCCCTGGGCCAGCCAGGGTGAACGCGCCCCTCTGTCAACAGCCACTGTCTATAACCGCAGAGCCTGCTGCTCCAACAGGAGTCCAGAGCCACTGTTCCCTTCCAGGCAAAGCTACGATGTGCCAGTCAGACCAGGGGCTCGCAGGGCGCCGGGCCGTGCCCACTGAGCAGGTTCTCTCATCCCCTCCCCCCGGCCCAAGCCCTTCGTCCTTGAAGACCACATTTCTCGTTCTTCCCTTCCCATCTGCCTCGTGGAAGGGCGGAGAAAAATGTGCCATTCGGTTTTAGCAACCAACAACTATTTTTGTCCCTTCTCCCTGTCATTATTAATTTGTTTCTTATTAGTAGTGTTACTTTTTATGTGATTTAATATCGTGACATCTTCCTGAAAGTATCTAGAAAATGAGAAAACGAGGGGGAGGGAAAGAGAGTGCGAGAGAGAGAGAGAGAGGGGGGGGGAGAGAGAGAGATCTCCAACACCAGCACTATGATATGAATTCACATGATTTTTTATTAGTTCCCTAAATGTTAGAGCTTTTAAAATATTGCTGGTAAACTGAGGGTTTTCGCTTAAATATGCCCTGAGGCCTTTTTCTATTAAGAAATTCTGTGACCTTCTTGAAACTGAAGGCTGTGAAATGCAGAACATAAAAGGTGATGGATGGCACTGTGGTTTGAGGCTAGCGACCTCCGTGAAGCGCGTGGACTGAGCGGCGTGGGGGCTGCGCCCGGCAGAGCCGCGGCCTTCCTACATGGGGCACTGGGGGGTCTGAAGGGGAGGGGCCTCTCAGCGCAGTGCAGACCAAGGCCGGATCCCTGCACACCCGATCCCAGCACTGCAGGCCGAAGAGAAGAACGCTGTGTGTGTGTGTCTGTGTCTGTGTCTGTGCGCGTACGTGTGTGTGCTTAATCACTGTTTGATTCCAAGAATTAACTAAATCACTGTAACATCTCCTTGAAGGAAAAGAAAAATGCCATCAATTCAAATAGCCCCATGCTCTTCAAAAGCAGGTGAGCAAGCAGACGAAGCTGCCGTCCTGCCGGCCCTGGAGTGTCCTGGGGGTGGGGGGGGAAGGTGGGTAGAGCACGGCAGGCCACATGGTGTAGGAACATCACCTACACCGCACGGAGCTCACCTTCCCACGCCACGCCACGCAACATCACACTAGATCACACCATACCGCACTACATCAAACCTCACCACACCACGCTACATCACACGACACTATACCACACGACGCTACATCACAGGACACTATACCACGCGACGCTACATCACACGACACTATACCACACGACACTATACCACACGACACTATACCACACGACACTACATCACAGGACACTACACCACATGACGCTACATCACAGGACACTACACCACACGACACTATACCACACGATGCTACATCACATTACACTACACCACACGACGCTACATCACATTACACTATACCACACGACGCTACATCACATTACACTATACCACACGACACTACATCACATTACACTATACCACACGACGCTACATCACATTACACTATACCACGCGACGCTACACCACACGACACTATACCACACGACGCTACATCACAGGACACTATACCACACAAAGCTACATCACACGACACTATACCACGCGACGCTACATCACACGACACTATACCACACGACGCTACATCACATTACACTATACCACACGACGCTACATCACACGACACTATACCACGCGACGCTACATCACAGGACACTATACCACGCGACGCTACATCACATTACACTATACCACGCGACGCTACATCACACGACACTATACCACGCGACGCTACATCACACGACGCTATACCACACGACGCTACATCACAGGACGCTATACCACACGACGCTACATCACACGACGCTATACCACGCGACGCTACATCACAGGACACGATACCACACGACGCTACATCACACGACGCTATACCACACGACGCTACATCACACGACGCTATACCACACGACGCTACATCACAGGACGCTATACCACACGACGCTACATCACACGACGCTATACCACGCGACGCTACATCACACGACGCTATACCACGCGACGCTACATCACAGGACACGATACCACACGACGCTACATCACACGACGCTATACCACACGACGCTACATCACACGACGCTATACCACACGACGCTACATCACAGGACACGATACCACACGACGCTACATCACACGACGCTATACCACACGACGCTACATCACATAACACTATACCACACGACGCTACATCACAGGACACTATACTACACGACGCTACATCACACGACACTACACCACACGACGCTACATCACACGACACTATACCACGCGACGCTACATCACATTACACTATACCACGCGACGCTACATCACACGACGCTATACCACACGACGCTACATCACAGGACGCTATACCACACGACGCTACATCACACGACGCTATACCACGCGACGCTACATCACACGACGCTATACCACGCGACGCTACATCACAGGACACGATACCACACGACGCTACATCACACGACGCTATACCACACGACGCTACATCACACGACGCTATACCACACGACGCTACATCACAGGACGCTATACCACACGACGCTACATCACACGACGCTATACCACGCGACGCTACATCACACGACGCTATACCACGCGACGCTACATCACAGGACACGATACCACACGACGCTACATCACACGACGCTATACCACACGACGCTACATCACACGACGCTATACCACACGACGCTACATCACAGGACACGATACCACACGACGCTACATCACACGACGCTATACCACACGACGCTACATCACATAACACTATACCACACGACGCTACATCACAGGACACTATACTACACGACGCTACATCACACGACACTACACCACACGACGCTACATCACACGACACTATACCACGCGACGCTACATCACATTACACTATACCACGCGACGCTACATCACACGACGCTATACCACACGACGCTACATCACAGGACGCTATACCACACGACGCTACATCACACGACGCTATACCACGCGACGCTACATCACACGACGCTATACCACGCGACGCTACATCACAGGACACGATACCACACGACGCTACATCACACGACGCTATACCACACGACGCTACATCACACGACGCTATACCACACGACGCTACATCACAGGACGCTATACCACACGACGCTACATCACACGACGCTATACCACGCGACGCTACATCACACGACGCTATACCACGCGACGCTACATCACAGGACACGATACCACACGACGCTACATCACACGACGCTATACCACACGACGCTACATCACACGACGCTATACCACACGACGCTACATCACAGGACACGATACCACACGACGCTACATCACACGACGCTATACCACACGACGCTACATCACATAACACTATACCACACGACGCTACATCACAGGACACTATACTACACGACGCTACATCACACGACACTATACCACACGACGCTACATCACATTACACTATACCACGCGACGCTACATCACACGACACTATACCACGCGACGCTACATCACACGACACTATACCACACGACGCTACATCACAGGACACTATACCACACGACGCTACATCACACGACACTATACCACGCGACGCTACACCACACGACGCTACATCAAATTACACTATACCACACGACGCTACATCACATTACACTATACCAGGTGACACTACACCACACGACACTATACCACACGACGCTACATCACACGACACTATACCCCGCGACGCTACATCACACGACACTATACCACGCGACGCTACATCACACGACACTATACCCCGCGACGCTACATCACACGACACTATACCACACGACGCTACACCACATTACACTATACCACGCGACGCTACATCACAGGACACTATACCACACGACGCTACATCACACGACACTATACCACACGACGCTACATCACACGACACTATACCACACGACGCTACATCACACGACACTATACCACGCGACGCTACATCACAGGACGCTATACCACACGACGCTACATCACACGACGCTATACCACGCGACGCTACATCACAGGACACGATACCACACGACGCTACATCACACGACGCTATACCACACGACGCTACATCACACGACACGATACCACACGACGCTACATCACACGACGCTATACCACACGACACTACATCACACACTATACCACACGACGCTACATCACACGACGCTATACCACACGACGCTACATCACACGACACTACACCACACGACGCTACATCACACGACACTACACCACACGACGCTACATCACAGGACACTACACCACACGACGCTACATCACAGGACACTATACCACACGACGCTACACCACACGACACTATACCACACGACGCTACACCACACGACACTATACCACGCGACGCTACACCACACGACACTACCACACGACGCTACATCACACAACACTATACCACACGACGCTACATCACACGACACTATACCACACGACACTATACCACACGACACTATACCACACGACGCTACATCACACGACACTATACCACGCGACGCTACACCACACGACACTATACCACACGACGCTACATCACATTACACTATACCACACGACGCTACATCACATTACACTATACCAGGTGACACTACACCACACGACACTATACCACACGACGCTACATCACACGACACTATACCCCGCGACGCTACATCACACGACACTATACCACGCGACGCTACATCACACGACACTATACCCCGCGACGCTACATCACACGACACTATACCACACGACGCTACATCACACGACACTATACCACACGACGCTACATCACACGACACTATACCACGCGACGCTACATCACAGGACGCTATACCACACGACGCTACATCACACGACGCTATACCACGCGACGCTACATCACAGGACGCTATACCACACGACGCTACATCACACGACGCTATACCACACGACGCTACATCACACGACACGATACCACACGACGCTACATCACACGACGCTATACCACACGACGCTACATCACACGACGCTATACCACACGACGCTACATCACAGGACGCTACACCACACGACGCTACATCACAGGACACTATACCACACGACGCTACACCACACGACACTATACCACACGACGCTACACCACACGACACTATACCACGCGACGCTACACCACACGACACTACCACACGACGCTACATCACACAACACTATACCACACGACGCTACATCACACGACACTATACCACACGACACTATACCACACGACACTATACCACACGACGCTACATCACACGACACTATACCACGCGACGCTACATCACACGACGCTATACCACACCACACCACACCACACCGCACTGACTGCCCGGGCTCTGCAGAGGCAGAACAGCGCCCCTTCAGCAAAGCCAGGAGCTCTGCACCTGTAATTTCTCCTCATTAAAAGCTGTAAACCAACGGCACACATTGGGGGGAGGGAGGAAGGGGGAGAACAACGAGGAGGGAGGTAACAAGTTCGGTAAGAACTGTACTCAGTGCCTCACTATGAACCTGTAACCCCTCTGCACATCACTCTGCACAACAAATAAAGACCAACCCCCCCCCCAAAGCATGGCTTTTCCCCAGTCACAGAGGAAAGGCTTTCGCATCCGAAGCCAGAGCGGGCGACGTGGGGGGGCGGGGCGGGGGAGGGAGGTCACATGTCAGGACCCCGGCCTGCATGTCCTCTCGTGCCGGTTCATCTCAGCAACCCCGGACGCCTCAGTGGACACAGAATTCCAGCCGTGGTCCGCGTGGCCGTGTGGGAATGCCCGGGGCACACCCTGCCCACCTGTCAACACACCTGGGCGGGGTGCCGGGCTCCTCAGTAGAGCCCCTGCCTAGCAAGCACACGGCCCCGAGTCCAGACCTCGTCCTACCCCCAAACCCACACGACCCTCCTCATCCGCTCTTCTTTCAAGGAAACTTACCACGACCTGCTCTGCATAAGACGCCACGCTCCACGTCGCAAGCTTTGCTGTCGTAAATATAACGGCGATGAGCATCACACAAGATACGCGCTAGAAGATCGGGGAACACCAGCGGAACCGTGAACCCCGTCCCCCCAGACTGCCACGCGTGGGGGCTCAGCTGAACACAGTCCTCCTCCCACCACGCCAGTGACCCACCCCAAAGACCAGGCACCCCGTGGACAGTCCCGGAGGGACGGGGGGGGCAGGGGCAGAGCAATGGTGTGCAATCCCTCGGTGAGCCCGGGCACCTCAGGTTCCCAGCCCAGCAGAGAGGACGATGCAGAGCGGACGAGCTCGCCGGGCTCCCTCCTCCCGGCCGCCTCCGAACCCCGGGGCTGTGCTGGCGCCTTTAGAGGGCAGGAGGAGCCAGCCATGGGAGCTGCTGCCACGTGTGTGTGTGTGTGCACGCACGCACACACACACACACACCCCTCCAGGAGGACAAAGTGACTTCCATGTCACTGTCCCCACAGGAATGGAAAGACACATGGCCGCCCGTGAGGCTGCGAGCAGCGTGAGCCCCACACTCAGGCGGCACCGGCGATGGCTGACAGATCCACCGCACGCGGTGCGGTCGGCACTGGGGAGGAAGCCGCGGGGCCAGGAGGAGCCAGGCCACTGCCCATGCGCTGCGTGTCGCCCTGAGGGAGGCTCTGCAAATTCCCCGCACTTCCCCCACCACCCCACACAGACCCCCACCACCCCACACGGTGAGATCCCCCACCACCCCACACAGCGAGACCCCCACCACCCCACACAGACCCCCACCACCCCACACAGAGCCCGCCACCCCACACAGTGAGACCCCTGCCACCCCACACGGACCCCACCACCCCACACAGCAAGATCCCCACCACCCCACACAGCGAGACCCCCGCCACCCCACACAGCGAGACCCCTGCCACCCCACACAGACCCCCACCACCCCACACGGAGAGACCCCCACCACCCCACACAGGCCCCCACCACCCCACACAGGCCCCCACCACCCCACACAGACCCCCACCACCCCACACAGACCCCCACCACCCCACACAGACCCCCACCACCCCACACGGGCCCCCACCACCCCACACGGACCCCCGCCACCCCACACAGTGAGACCCCCACCACCCCACACAGACCCCCACCACCCCACACGGACCCCCACCACCCCACACAGACCCCCGCCACCCCACACGGACCCCCACCACCCCACACAGACCCCCGCCACCCCACACAGTGAGACCCCCACCACCCCACACAGACCCCCACCACCCCACACGGACCCCCACCACCCCACACAGACCCCCACCACCCCACACAGTGAGACCCCCACCACCCCACACAGATCCCTGCCACCCCACACAGTGAGACCCCCACCACCCCACACAGACCCCCACCACCCCACACAGTGAGACCCCCACCACCCCACACAGACCCCTGCCACCCCACACAGTGAGACCCCCACCACCCCACACAGACCCCCACCACCCCACACGGGCCCCCACCACCCCACACAGACCCCCACCACCCCACACAGTGAGACCCCCACCACCCCACACAGACCCCCGCCACCCCACACAGTGAGACCCCCACCATCCTACACAGACCCCCACCACCCCACACGGGCCCCCACCACCCCACACAGACCCCCACCACCCCACACAGACCCCCACCACCCCACACAGTGAGACCCCCACCACCCCACACAGACCCCCGCCACCCCACACAGTGAGACCCCCACCACCCCACACAGACCCCTGCCACCCCACACAGACCCCCACCACCCCACACGGACCCCCACCACCCCACACAGACCCCCACCACCCCACACAGACCCCCGCCACCCCACACAGACCCCCGCCACCCCACACGGACCCCCGCCACCCCACACGGACCCCCACCACCCCACACAGGCCCCCACCACCCCACACGGACCCCCACCACCCCACACAGACCCCCACCACCCCACTCAGCGAGACCCCGCCGCCAGCCCTGCGTCCGCCCCTCCTGCCCGGTGCCCAGGGCTGCCCTCCTGGTCACGCAGGGCCATCAGACATGGGGGAGCAGCAGCAGACGGTCCCCCTAACACGCAGCTCTCCCCTGAAGCCACGCCCCGCCTGGAGGTTTTTATCGAGTTTCTCTGCCTCTGAGTACGGGGCTTGGTGCGGCGCGCGCAGCTGAACGCCACGCACGGCCCGAGCCGCCGGCCCGGCCTCTCAGAGCCCCGTGCCCTGCGTGTGGGCACAGCCCCAGGTCTGACCAGGATGCACTGGCCTAGCCGACCCCGTGAGTGCCAAGCTCCCCCCGTACGGCAGCCCTCGGCATGCCCCAACCACACATCACCCCAACGTAGAGGAGGTCCCTCCCCAAGACCGCGCAGAGAGGCCGGCTCCCCATCCTTTGTCTGAGCAGGTCACTAGGTTTGGGGACCGCCCTAGATCCTTGGCCTAACGACATTTGCAAAGATCCTCATGCCGACTGCGATGCCACTCACCGGTACCGGCCGTCAGGGGCTGGGCCTTGCCGGGTCACGTTCCCCACGAACCTCACAGGCAAGCAAAGGAGAAGATCCCACGGATGCCTGAAACAGGCCTCCTCCGGGGCTGTGCCGAGGGAGGGCGAGGGGGCCTGGCAGGCAGAGAAGAGCAGTGGAGGTTCGGCAGGATTCTCCCGGTCCACTCTCAGCCCTGGGGAAGGACGCGGCTGCCGCCCAGGGCTCACCTGGTAGTGTTCTTCAGGACAGGGTCACTCCTGGAGGTGGGTCAGAACTAAGCCCAAAGGGGCAAGAGAGAGACAGAAGGGCCAAATACACGAGAACTCTAGGCCATTCCAAGCACCACTGAGAAGGAAGTCTGAGCACAAACTGGAGCCAGGAGGGAGGACTGAACTCACGGAGCCACGCTGAGCCCAGGGTCTTTCTGTCACTTCCTGCTGACCAGGGTGGGGCCACGTGTAGGAGACACTGCCTCCGGGGGCTTCCACAGCCCCGCCCTCCACGTAGAGCTAAGGGGAGCACCCCGGTTAGGAGCACGGAAGAGCGGAGGGAGAGCCTGGTGGAGCCCGGGCCCCGGCACACCCTGCAGGAGCGGCAAACGGGCCTGTGGGCACCAGGGTTCTGCCACCCCGAGCAGGCCTGCGGAATACACCGCCATACCGCGCCGGGCGCCCAACACTGCAGAGGGGACTCTGGGAACACGGCTGGGTCGGGCGGGGTGGCGCTGCTCCAAGCCACCCCGGCAGAGGAGAGGGCCGAACATTCGGAAAACAACATGACAGGAGGGTAGCGCCTGGGGAAACAGAAGGGAGAGACCTTTAAGGCCTAGAAAGCTCGCTGACACTGCTAAAGGTTCAAGAAAACTAGTGTGACATTAGAGAAAAAAAAAGCAACAGTATGATGGTCAAATCCAACACTTAGTTATTATTCAAAAAAGAAAGTAGGGTACAGAATAGCATCCTGCAAGACAACGAAGGCATGCCAGAAAGAAACGTCTCTGAATACATAAAAAATGGTACCTTTCCATTTCTAAGCTACCTTACAGACGTGAGAAAATTATACAAGAAATGGAAGAACATTTTAAAAGAGTAAATTTTAAAACATTTTGAGAACTGACAGCTCCACGAGTCGGATCTCCGGAGTGAATAAACACAATAGGAAAAGCCTGCACAAACACATTTAGACGGAGAAGAAGACGGAGCAAGGTGGTTCTGGGCTGCCGGGCGGGCGGGAGGCGGTGCCTGCCCCCTCTTCGGTCTCGCTGCTTTATCCGCTCTTATTATTACTTTTGCATTAGCAGACATCTGTGACAGGAGGGTGTTCACGGTGACACACCCTCCTTGTTAAACACAATCCTTGTTGCACTTCCACTCTGTGTCTGTGGTGAAACTCATCCACATTCTTCCCTGCCAGCCGCCTCAAGTTCCCGCCAAGTGCGTGCATTGTGTGGGAACTAGAAAGCTGAGAGGGGGATGTCTCCCTCCGCCACCCACCCCTTCCTTCTCCTGTCAGGGAGACCCCTTCGCCTTCCCTCCTCTGGTAACAGAGCTGGGTGAGCAGCCAGGAGGTGACTCTGACAAGGGAGGTAGATGAAGCCCCCCAACTCACGCCGTGAGCCCCCAGGCAGGGGCCGGTCCTGCCACGCAGGGGGCAGCCCACTGATCATTTAACAAACAGGAGGAGAACTGGACATTGGTGGCTCGCGCCTGTAGCCCTATCATTCAGGAAGCTGAGACCCGAGGATCACGGTTCAAAGCCAGCCTGGGGAAGAAAGTCAGTGAGACTCGGAGCTCCAGCGAAGCACCAGAAACCCGGAAGTGGAGATGCGGCTCAAACTGGTAGAGCAAAAGAGCACTGGGACAGTGCCTGGCCCCGAGTTCAAGCCCCACAACCAATGGGGGGGGGGGGGAATGTTCTAAGGGAGGCCAGGTGTGGGCAAGCGAACAGCAGTAACTTGAGAGCCCGCCAGGCCGGGCAGCAGCCCGACTGCCGCCAAGCCACAGACGGCGGCCCGTTAGTCACTCCCTAGCGGTCCCAAGAACGGGGCTGGCAGAGCCAAGGGTTTCAAGTCAACTTGAGTGGGGGGGCACCCTCCAGATGAGCACCCCCCGAGCTCCACAACCCAGAAGCCTCCGGGCACATCTGGCGGAGAGCACCGGGCCGGCCACGCCCGTGGGTGAGTCTCTCCCGAGGACCCGGGCCGCGGGGCTGGTCCCCGCCTGGCTGAGCGGCGGGAGGCCACCCTCGTCGGCCCGCGCCGCTCCGCCCTCCCGCTCCGCCCTCCCTCACTCTGTGCCTACCGCCGTCAGCCCGCTGGCATAAACATGAGCTCCTTCTCCTCCACTTACAATCACCTCACTCTCGTTTCTTCTTCCTGAAGCAGTTACAGAGTAATGATGTCATGTATTTAAGCTTAATAAACATAATTACTATCAACATTTAATTGATTCTTGATTACAATCAATTATATTCCTGAAACAATCAAGCATCCTACAATTAAAAATAATTGATTCATTAGCACACCCCCTTACTTGACAATTACACAAATGCATTATTTATGTAATTAGACACATTTACAGTTCATTATTCCACATTTTATGCTATTGTTACAAAGCTACTAAACTCTTCAGCTTACTTTTTAATCTTTCTTGGGCTAATACTGAGAGAGAACACTAAGTTTATTCAAGTGGATTCAGGTTTTTAAAAAATGGAAGTTACCAACTCAGTACAATCAAGTTATAAATCAAAAGCCTGAATAGCATGTCAATTCAAAAACAATCATTAACCCCGCTCCGCCCCGTTTCCAGAGGAAGATTCTGGACCCTTCCTGGTGTGTAGCCAATCGTGTCCGTCAGCAGCTTAGTGAAATCGTTCCTTGGTCGAGGCAAAACACGTCCCAGCGCCATGCTGGACCGGGGACGCGGGAGACGGGGACGCGGGAGACGAGGACGCGGGAGACGGGGACGCGGGGACCGGGGACGCGGGAGACGGGGACGCGGGAGACGGGGACGCGGGAGACGGGGACGCGGGGACCCGGGAGAGCCCGGCGGGGGCCAGGGCAGCCGAGGGCGGTGGCGGGGACCCGCGGCCCGGGTCCCGTGCCTGCCCCCGGTGGGAGGGACGGCGCCCCCGCCACCCCCAGGCCGAACTCGCTCGCTCTGCTGGGCTCCACCCGAGTTCTGGCAGATCTGGCCCCGGCCACGGCCCTGTGCCTCCCAGGTCCTCCTGCCTGGGAGCGAGCGCTCGCCGGCACACAGCCCCCCCCAGCCGGGTGACCCCCAGGCCCCCCGTGAGGCGCCTGCGAGGAGACCGGGAGGGCGGAGGCCCCTCGCCCACAGAGCAGCGGCTCGGCCGCCGCCACCCGCTGTGCTGGAATCCGGGCGGTGGGCTGCGTGTGCGGACCGCGCCCGCGACCCCGGTGACCCCGCCCGCGACCCCGGTGACCCCGCCCGCGACCCCGGTGACCCCGCCCGCGACCCCGGTGACCGCGCCCGCGACCCCGGGTGCTACGTGCCGACCCCGCCCGTGACCCCGGCCGCTACGTGCCGACCCCGCCCGCGACCCCGGCCGCTACGTGCCGACCCCGCCCGTGACCCCGGCCGTTACGTGCCGACCGCGCCCGCGACCCCAGCCGCTACGTACGTGCCGACCCCCGCCCGCGACCCCCGGCCGCTACGTACGTGCCGACCCCGCCCGCGACCCCGGCCGCTACGCCGACCCCGCCCGCGACCCCGGCCGCTACGTGCCGACCGCGCCCGTGACCCCGGCCGCTACGTACGTGCCGACCCCGCCCGCGACCCGGTGACCGCGCCTATGACCCCGGTGACCGCGCCTGCGACCCCGGGTGCTACGTGCCGACCCCGCCCGCGACCCCCGGTCACTGTGCCGACCCCGCCCGCGACCCCGGCCGCCACGTGCCGACCCCGCCCGCGACCCCCGGCCGCCACGTGCCGACCCCGCCCGCGACCCCGGTCACTGTGCCGACCCCGCCCGCGACCCCGGCCGCCACGTGCCGACCCCGCCCGCGACCCCGGCCGCCACGTGCCGACCCCAGCCCGCGACCCCGGGTGCCACGTGCCGACCCCCCGCCCCGCGACCCCGGCCGCACGGAGAATCCCAATCTAAGCCGCTCAGGAGCTAAAAGGATCAAAACAAGTAACAGTAACGGAAGTGAAGAAGGACGGGGACAGAGCACCTGCCGGTCTAGCAAAAGTGAGGTCTGGAGTTCAAACCCCAGGACGCACAGACAAAGGGTCCCGGGGGCTCAGCGGCCGCGCGCACGGGATGAGTCGAGACCGCTGGCGGGCTCTCCCCCTTCTGTTCCCCGGGCTCGTTCCCCGGCGCCGCTCCTTCTGTGCCCGCGGCCTTGTAGGTCAGTTTCTCCGTTCTGGGGAAGGGAAGGGGAAGCACGGAAATGGCTGGAGAGCGGGGGGCTGATTCCGCAAGGATGCTCACTGGACAGGATGCCGGTGGTGACCCCACACCCGGGCGGGAGGGTGGGAGGACAAAGCCGGGAGAGATTGCGGGGGGAGTGGCACTGTTCTAAAGGAAAGGGACGCACTGCCTGACTCGGTACCGGTAACGCCTCTGTGCGTCGCCTTTGCAAGAACGTTTAAAACCAGGAAGAAACAAGAACCAGAGCCATGGAACCAGGCTCTTACAGGAGGTCCTGAGGCCAGACCGTCCACAGGGCCGTGGGCGGAGCCGCGGAGCCAGGGGCGGGGCCACGAGCGTGGCTGTGGGCGGGGCCACAGTCATGGGCGGGGCCACAATGCCATGGATGGGGCCAGAGCCATGGGCGGAGCCACAGCGCCATGGGGACGAGTCATAGAGCCATGGGCGGGGCCTCAGAGCCATGGGCGGGGCCACGGAGCCATGGGCGGGGCCACAGAGCCACGTGAGGAGTCACAGCACCATGGGAGGAGCCGCGGGGCCATGGGCGGGGCCAAAGCCGTGGGAGGGGCCACCCCACCATGGGCGGAGCCTCGGGCTGCAACCCTGCCACTGCAGAACAAAGCCAAACACTGAAAAGGCACAAGCAGGTGGAAGACCAATGGTCCAGGGCTGGACTGGTGTTCTGCCAGTGGAGGTGAGCCCAGAGCCAGGAGGGACACTATGTCTGCATCAGAGTCCCCAGGATGCTGGGGCAGAGGCGGGGGAGAGAGGGGGGAGGGGGAAAGGGGGAGAGGACAGAAGGAGGGGCAAGGAGGGAAGGGAGGGCAGAGGGAAGGAGGCGGAGCCCTGTAGGACCCGGTCTTCCGGAACACAGCAGCCGGCATCAGGAAGCCAGGGCGTCGGGTCTGAGGCCCAGCCGGCAGACACCCCTCCCTCCACCCACCTCAGGGGAGAAGCAGGCCCAGAGGTGGAGCTCAAAACCCCAGGATGCCCGGGACATGCGCAGGTGGAAGCCATCCCGAGAGGACACATCAAGTCCGGGGTCCGGGCGGACCCCAACCCCGCACTCCACAGAGGCAAGGCGGCCCCGGCCGGCCCCAGGGACGTCCTCAGAATGTTTAGGGGCAGCAACCCCAGGAAGCACACACCCAGGAGAGTTACGAACATATATCCACACTGCACACCGTGCACACCGGTGCTTCAGGAGCATCGTATAACAGACATTTAAAATAAGCAGCAGGGCCCTCAGCTGATGAGAGGACAGAAAGATGGGGTCCCCCGTACAATGGAATACTATTCGGCAATAAAAAGGAACAGGTAGGGGTACGTGCAGCAGCATGTGTCATGGTGAACACATCGCTGAGAGGCATTAGCTGCAAAAGGCCATCTACTAGAGGACGCTGTTGTGTATATGAGGTGTTCCGAACAGGCCGTGGAAGCGGGGTGTGGAGGAGTGGCGGCCTGGAGGGGCAGGAGGGCGGTGAGGACTGAGCATCTGCAGCAGGGCAGGTAGCCTGCCAGGGCCCGACACTGAGGCCCTGGGTGCACACGACCCTGCGGGCATGCTTAAAATGCTGACTTGTCCATTCGGAAGGTTATATTTTATGATGTGTTCATTTTTATGCAAATAAAAGGAATTTAAGTAAAAGAAATTGTGAATGCTAGAAAACTGAACTGAAATGTAAGTTAATAAGGTAACCGGCAGATATGAAACAAAAATAGGTTTAGTTAAGGAAATAATCTAAGAAATCAATCATATGCTAGAAGAATTTAGAAAGAAAACCCCTCAGAAACACTCCAGGGCCCAAATAATTCAACAGAAAATTCTTTAAAACTATGGCAGCAAGGTGCAGAAAGCTAGACCATCATGGAGAAGAGGCACCGGAGGTCCGGATGGCAGGGAGAAGACAGCGAACAACAGAAACACACGTGGCAGGGGCCACGTTAAATGTAAGACAAGTCACACCATGCTTGAAAATGTACCAGAAGGAACTCCCTACACTAAAAAATAAAGCAAACCTCCTGTACCACTTAAAACTGATGACCAGATTTAACACAGTCAAGACAAAACCTGGAGAAGTTTAATCTTGAGCATAATTTCTTTCATCCACTCGGGCAAAATAGGTTTCTTTCTCACAACTAAGTATCAGCCTGGCCTCAGTTTACCTCCCCTAACTTCAAAGATTGGACAACAAGGAAGCAGAGGTTCAGATTCAAAAGGAAAGTGGAAACCAAGTGTAGTGATACATGGCTGTAATCCCAGCCGAGGCAGGAAGATTCTGAGTTCAAGGCCAGCCTGGGCTACACAGCAAGAATCTATCTTTAAAAAAAATAAAAAGGAAATTTTTCTACGCCCACATTCTGTACCCAGCTGTCCGAGGACGAATTTGTCTGCCTTCACAGAAGGAACACACTCCCTCCAAGACGAAGCACTGGGAAGGAAAGGCTGCAATGGGTATTAAAACCAATGGATCGAAAGAGCCTAATAATTGTTTTAAATTAGACACATCTCTCTCACGTGATTCTTAAAGATAAAACAGTCAATGTGAGAAATAACAGCCTGGCGACAACGTAAGGGGAAACCACAAAGGAACTCAAAGAAAAAGTAAAAGAAAATGAATGCGCCAATTTCCTCGACGTAGATAGAAAGATCAATAACTATGCTTCATTCCTGAGGTGGAAGCTCAGACTGTGTGTTCTCCCTTACCCAGGAAAATGAGGCGCCATAATTGAATCGATAAGCAATATACAAAAAGCCACGTATGAAATTAAAAATGATGCTCAAGAACTGTTCCTCCCACGTTCCCAGACCTGTTACGGGCTGGCGCTCAGAACACTGACATCTCCACGCGGGATGCACAGGCCGGCGGCAGGGTCCACAGAGACCACCCCCGCGGGCAGAGACCTGCGGAGACGAGGCCCCAAACCCGCGCGCCCCGAATCACACAGGATAGCACGCGTCCCAGTGAACTCCGGGGGAGGGAAACAGCGCTTCCGTGTGGCTTTCTTCTTTTCTTTTGCTCTTATTTGTTCCTGTGTCTGTCTTTGGGAGTGTGGGGAGGAAACAGGTGTAGAGAAGCAAGTATAAGAAGAAAAACACAAAGGAACTTAAATAAAAGGTAAAAGGAAACAAATGCCCCAATGTCCTCGATTTAGATAGGGAAGATCAACAGCCATGCTTCGTTCCCGATGTGGATTCTCAGATGGCATGCTCTCCCTTATCCGGGGAAAATGAGGCGCCATAATTGAATCGATAAGCAAT